>NC_089592.1:49775566-50375566 GCF_019320115.1 Miscanthus floridulus
CGGGCCCACTAGATGTTTCTCTCCAAGACATTCACTGCCTCTTGAGTTTTTTGTTCTCCTCGGTGAGGGGCTCCATCCTTGGGGACTAGCTGTGGGGGGTATGACCCTGGATACCCATGGCAAACCACATGGGCTACGCCCTTAGGGGCGGCCTAGCCCACAAGACGAAGCCTTGCGGGGCACGACTCTAGTCGGCGCCTTCCGTAAGACATCTGGAAGATATTCCAAAGATACTACAAGATCTATTAGGATATGTATGATCCCAAGATTCCTATAATTAGTTATTACTTTTCGGTTATCTCTCAGATCTAACCGACTTGTAAAGCTGCTCCTTGGACTATATAAGGCAGGCAGGGACCCCCTCAAAACATACACAATATTAGACGATAGCTAATACAAACTAACAGACCATAGGAGTAGGGTATTACGTCATACTGATGGTCTGAACCTGTCTAACTCGTGTGTCTTTGTTGCCTTCTTGTTCTTAATCTCATGCTCCTCTACCGATCAATCTACCTTCGTGGAATACCCCTTGGAGGACTGTCGACGATATTCTGTTGACACAAAGTCACTTGTTGAGAAAGTCAAGGGCCCTCAACAAGTTTGTGTCCCTAAACAAGCTTGATCTCTTGTGTGTAGGTGAACTAGAAGATCGGTGGAAGTCATTGGGTAATTGATAGTGGGTGCACTCAACATATGACTGGTGATCCTCATATGTTCACCTCACTAGATGAAGAAGTTGATGGGCAAGAAATGATAACATTTGGTGATAACTCAAAGGGCAAAGTCAAAGGATTGGGTAAAGTGGCTATATCAAATTATCATTCAATCTCAAATGTCTTATATGTTGCTTCATCGAGCTTCAACTTGCTATCTGTTGGACAATTGTGTGATCTTTGCTTCCAATGCTTGTTTACTAGGAAGGAAGTGGTTGTATCTAAAAAAGATGATGATCAAGTTATATTCAGGGGATTTAGATACAACAACCTATATCTAGTGGATTTCACCTCCGAAGATGCTAACTTGAAGACATGCCTATTCACCAAAACATCACTTGGGTGACTATGGCATAGAAGACTTGCTCATGTTGGGATGAGTTCACTCAAGAAGCTTATGAAGAATGAATTGGTGAGTGGATTGAAGGATGTGAAATTTGAGAAGGACAAGCTTTGTAGTGCATGTCAAGCCGACAAACAATTTGCAAACACTCATCCTACAAAAGCTTTCATGTCAACAATAAGAGTGCTAGAGTTCCTTCACATGGACTTATTTGGACCAACAACTTACAAGAGCTTGGGAGGCAATCTCTATTGTCTTATGATTATTGATGACTACTCTAGGTATACATGGGTGTTCTTCCTTCATGACAAAATTGAAGTTGCATCATGTTTCAAGAAGTTTGCCAAGAGAGCACAAAATGAGTTTGAAGTGAAGCTCAAGAAGATAAGAAGTGATAATGGAAAAGAGTTTGACAACACAAACATTGAAGCCTATTGTGATGAAGTTGGAATCAAACATGAGGTCTCCGCAACATACACTCCTCAATAAAATGGTGTAGTTGAGAGAAAGAACCGGACACTCATTACACTTGCAAGAACAATGCTTGATGAGTACAACACACCCGAAGCTCTATGGGTGGAAGCTATCAACACTGTATGCTATGCATCCAACCGCCTATTCCTTTAAAAGTTTCTTGGCAAGACACCTTATGAGTTGCTCAATGGGAAGAAGTTGGACGTCTCATTCTTTCGGGTGTTTGGTTGCAAATGCTACATCTACAAGAAGCGGTAACACCTAGGGAAGTTTCAAAGACATTGTAATATTGACTTTCTTATTGGTTACTCATCAAAGTCTAAAGCATATCAAGTATTTAATCATGCCACTAGCTTGGTTGAATAAACATATGATGTAGAATTTGTTGAATCTAACGGCTCCCAAGGAGCACATAAGAATCTTGATGATGTAGGTGATGAACCATTGAGGGAGGCCATGAAGAACATTTCAGTTGGAGACATCAAGTCTAAAGATGATGAAGATGATGTACAAGTGATTGGTTCACCTTCTTCATCAAATGTGCCACAAGATGGTGATAAAGATGGGAGAGTAGAAAATGAAGATACTCATGTCTCCCATGATCAAATGGTGGCACAAGCTCAAGATGTTGATGCTCCACAACCTCCCCCTCAAGTGGTTGATAGAAGAAATTCACCTCTACTACAAGCTCATCCATAAGATCTCATCATAGGGAGTCCTTCAAAGGGTGTAATGACTCGCTCTCAAAAACTTGCTTTATTTATTGAACATCACTCTTTTGTCTCTTGCTTTGAGCCTACCAAGGTAGAAGAAGCTCTTCAAGATCCAGATTGGATAAATGCCATGAATGAAGAGTTGAACAACTTCACCCACAATGAAGTTTGGACTCTTGAAGAGCGACCACAAGGTGCAAGAGTCATTGGAACAAAGTGGGTGTTCCACAACAAGCAAGATGATCAAGGCGTTGTTGTGAGGAATAAGGCAAGACTAGTTGCAAAGGGGTTCTCTCAAGTTGAAGGGTTGGATTTTGGAGAGATCTTTGCACCGATTGCAAGACTAGAAGCCATTCGTATCCTCCTTGCATATGCATCGCATCATGAAATGAAATTATATCAAATGGATGTTAAAAGTGCATTTTAAATGGCTTCATAAATGAACTAGTCTATACTGATCAACCTCCTGGGTTTGAAGACCCTAGATATCCTAATCATGTTTATAGGTTGTCCAAGGCGCTATATGGGCTTAAGCAAGCCCCAAGAGCGTGGTATGAGCGCCTTTGGGCCTTCCTCATTGAGAAGGGCTTCACCATTAGGAAGGTCGACACCACACTATTCACCAAGAAGCTTGATGGAGAAATCTTCATTTGTCAAGTATATGTTGATGATATCAACTTTGGATCATCAAATGAAGATTATTGCAAAGAGTTTGGTGAATTGATGTCGAAGGAGTTTGAGATGTCAATGATTGGAGAGCTTACATTCTTTCTTGGTTTTCAAGTCAAGCAAATGAGAGAAGAGATTTTTATCTCTCAAGAAAAGTATACCAAGGATCTTCTCAAGAGGTTCAACATGGATGAATGTAAGGCAATCAAGACACCAATGCCATCTAATGGACATGTCGACCTAGATGAGGGAGGTAAAACGATTGATCAAACTCTCTACCGCTCTATGATTGGTAGCTTGTTATATTTAACCGCAACTAGGCCCAACATTATGTTTAGTGTGTGTATGTGTGCTAGATTTCAAGCTAATCCTAAGGAAGCTCATTTGATTGCTGTTAAAAGAATCCTTAGGTACCTTAAGCACACACCAAGCATTGGCCTTTGGTATCCCAAAGGAGCTAGATTTCAATTAGTTGGCTATTCCGATTTGGATTATGCCGGTTACAAAGTTGATAGGAAAAGCACATCCAGAGGGTGCCATTTGCTTGGTAGATCACTTTTGTCATGGTCCTCTAAGAAGCAAAATAGTGTGGCTTTGTCCACCACCGAAGCGGAATACATTGCCGTGGGTACTTGTTGTGCACAAATACTTTACATGAAGCAAACTTTGCTAGACTATAGTGTAGTTCTAGAAAATGTACCTCTTTTGTGTGACAATAAGAGTGCGATAAAGCTTGCTAATAATCCGGTTCAACACTCTCGCACCAAGCACATAGATATCCGCCATCACTTTCTTAGAGATCATGTTGCTAAAAATGATATTTTGATAGAAGGTGTAAGGACCGAGGATCAATTGGCGGATATCTTCACTAAACCGCTAGATGAGGCGACATTTTGTCGGTTGAGGATTCAGCTCAATGTGCTTGATTTTAGTAACATCACTAGAAAATGAGCATGTGTTGTCACTTGCATTGCATTGTAATATACAACATGTTTAATTTTTTGTAATGCATTTAGGGCTTGTCTAACATGGTTAAGATAACCGCCGAAAAGCGAGTGAAGAAGATTAACCTTGGATCAAATATGACAAGCAACTAGAATTACTTTCAAGTATTGCATTGCACATGCATGAGTGTTGTTTTGTCGTTTCCCTTCGATTACCCTTTTATTGCATATTTTCTTAAAAAAGAAGTATAGCCTAAGGCAAAATATTTTGAAAAATATGAGGGTTTAAGACAGGTCACTCACATTAGTCCCAATTGGTGTTTATTTGGGTCTTATTGAAGTTGGGACTTGATTAGGAATAGGCAGCACGAAGGAACTTTGAAGATTTGCTGAAAAAGGTTAACCAGACGCTGCACCGGACTTTGGAGTCCAGTGTCCGGTGAAAGCTCTAGTTTGGTTTTGGTGAATTGATGAAACCCTAAGTACTAACCTAGTTTATCAAGTGATCATGAGATAGGTAGCACACTCCAAGTGGTGAAGCAAATGAAGATCATAACATGATGATGATGCCACGATGATGATCAAGTGCTTGGACTTGGAAAGAAGAAAGAGAAAAACAAAAAGCTCAAGGCAAAGGTATAAACCATAGGAGCTATTTTGTTTTGGTGATCAAGGCACTTAGAGAGTGTGATCACATTTAGGATTGATAGCCATACTATTAAGAGGGGTGAAACTTGTATCGGAATACGGTTATCAAAGTGCCACTAGATGCTCTAACTCATTGCATATACATTTAGGATCTAGTGGAGTACTAACACCCTTAAAAATGTTTGTGAAAATACGCTAACACATGTGCACAAGGTGATACACTTGGTGGTTGGCACATTTGATCAAGGGTGGTGAAGTTTGGGAGCAAGGGTAAGAAACTCCACCGGCGGACAGTCCGACGGTGCCACCGGTGCCCTAGACAGAAAAGACGGTGGTCACTAGGAGTGACCGGACACTGGCCATGGTTGGACCAGCGCATCCGGTCAGATGTATCAGCAAAGACGCTGGCGTCGGTCAAACGACCAGACGCTGGGTCGCTCTATGACCGGACGCTAGCAAGGTGTGTCCGGTCAGTGCTGACGTACGCTGACGTGAGGCACACAGAGGAGACATCATCTGACCGGACACTGGCAGGGTCTGGTCAGACATGACTAGACGCATTCGGTCGGCAAAATACGTTTTTGGAACCTTACTAGAAACGACCAGACGCTGGAGGCTCAGAGTCTGGTCAGTTGTAGCGGAGCGTCCGGTCAACAGATGACCGTTGAGATTAGACGACTCCTATTGAACGCAGTGTGACATGTGGCTAACATCGAGTGACCGGATGCTGGGTCCTGAGTCCGGTCGATTGGACCGGAGCATCCGGTCACCCCGCATTGAGCCCAGTGAAGGGGTACAATGACTTTATTTCGTGGGGGCTTCTATTTAAGCCCCATGGCTAGTTCAAGCTCACTCTCTTGGCCATTTGCATTGACATAGCAACCTTGTGAACTTAGCCAAAGTCCTCCCACTCATCTCCATCATTGATTCATCATCTTTGTGAGATTGGGAGAGAATCCAAGGGCATTGCTTGAGTGTTTGCATCTAGAGGCATTTGGTGTTTGTATTTCGCTGTGGGTTTCACTTGTTACTCTTGGTGGTTGCCGCCACCTAGACGGCTTGGAGCAGTGAGGATCGTTGAGCGAAGGGTGGTGATTGTCTCCGGCTCCGATCATGGTGATTGTGAGGGGTTCTTGACCTTTCCCTGGCGGAGAGCCAAAAGGTACTCTAGTGGATTGCTTGTGGCTTGTGTGATCCTCATCTTGTGTTGGTTGTGCGGCACCCTATTGAGGGTTTGGCGTGTGAAGCCAATTAGCTCGTGAACCTCCAAGTGAGTGAATCGCCACAACGAGGAGTAGCTTGCCAGCAAGCAAGTGAACCTCGGTAAAAAATCATTATGTTCATCATTGATTCTGAGGTGATTGGTCTTCATTGTTATTCATCCTTGTGATTGATTGGTTCCTTCATCTACGCGGTGGTATAATCTTCTTGATCACTCTCTTTACATTACTGCAAACTAGTTGTCAAGCTCTTTAGTGTAGCTAGTTGTGAGAGCTTGCATGCTTGGTTGGTGTGGCTCTTTAGTTAGCCTTTGAGAGCACACTAACATAGAGTAGTGTCATAGCTATTGTGTGAATAGATACTATCTAAACTTGAATTGTGGTAGGTGGCTTGCATTTTGAGTAGGCTAGCGCAACACTTGCTTCGCCTCATAATTGTCTAACCATATTGTTAAGTGTTGTTGTAGAAATTTTTATTAGGCTATTCACCCCCCTCTAGCCATTAGGACCTTTCATCCAGTCAGTTCACAGGAGGTGAACAGAAGCGCAAAGGAGTGACCAGACGCTAAAACAGTGTTCTCCCTACGTCTGGTCAGACGGTGGTCCTATGTTCGGTCAGGCGAAGAAGATGAACACAGCATGGACCGAACTCTGGCTGCGTCTGGTTAGGGTTAACTAAACACATCTGGTCGTGACTTGGGAGGTTTTGGACCTCTCTGTTATCGATCGGACTCCGGGTGGCAGCGTTCGGGCGTTGCCACCAGAGTGTTCGGTCAGTAGAAATCATGCGGATCCAGAACCCTTTCTCCTTTCCTTATCCATCATGTTGGGGGCCACCATATAATCGTGCCACGACTTTGACCTTACCCCGCATCGCCTTCGTCTTCCATCCATCACCGTGAGCCCATGCCCTAGCCATGCCACCGCCGCTGCACTACTCACGCCCTGCCTACGCCGCATTGCCCACACCGCCTCGCCTGCGTAGCATTGAGCACCCTACTTCGACGTGCCCACCTGCCTGTTTCACCATGCCACCATGCCTTCATACTACCACACCCCGCGCCGCCGGTCCCGCATCACAGCACCAGCGCCACCGCCACGCCACCAACCACATGCTCGTGCCCTAGTGATGACATGCTAGCAACCATAGCCACGCGCCCACGCTGGATTGCTCCTCACTTGTGCCCTAGTCCATCACTGCCCTGCATCTTCTTGGTCGTTGAACCTCTTCACACCAGAACCCTAACCCTAGACGTCCAATTGCCGACCTAGTGGTTCCCCATGATTCGTTCCTCTTCTCTTTGGTTCACCGGTTCGTCAGGTAGTAAGCCCTCGATTCTAATTTCGTATCTATTGCTTTCTTCTTAGGGTTTCATATCTCTAGATGTATATTATAATTATTCATATATTCGATCTATTCTATCATGCAGCGAGTCGATGTCTTTGAGGTTACTTTGTTAGTTGTTAGTCAACTCAGGGCCAAGCCCACGAGTATGGATCGAGGCCAAGCCTCATGAGTGTTAGAGGCAGTTGATTCTTGTCCATGATAGCAGTTCATCTTAGCTCCAGCAATGGCACGTGTCAAGAATGCCGAAGGTGGTCCTAGTGATGAGGATCCGAGGCCTCCACCACGCCTGTCTGCTAAGGTGAAAGGCAAGGCGAAGAAGCTTATGACAAAGAAGTGCAAGTTTGTAGATGCTAACACTAAGAGAGCAGCAGCAGTTGCAGCCACCGTAGAGCATGTAGAGAGAGGAGGAGCTCAGAGTGGTGTTCGCATTGCAAACCAGCTTTCACCAGCTTAGAGGGCTGCCATCGAGCAGGTTGAGCGTCGTCATGGTAGTCCAGCTAGGACTGCCATGCTTGAAGGACAACGGGTTGCTTTAGAGGAGAGTCAGCCTCAAGAGGAGCCACAATAGCAAACACAGCCAATAGAGCAGTCAGAGGGCACCCAGTAGATAGAGTAGACTCAGGAGGGAGAGTAGACCGAGGAGATAGAGCAGGCACCTTAGCCATAGTTATGATGCTCTGGTCGTACTCATGCTCAGGTGACACCTAGGCCTAAGACATAGAGGAGGGGTTCTCGTCTGCCTCCCAGACCACAGGGTCCGCCTCTAGTGACTCATCTTGACTTGAGGGCAGCCACAGCCAAGCAGGTGCAGCAGCTTTGATTTGTGCAGTTTGAGGACTGGTTTCCATCGAGGCGGGATGAGAGTGCTTTAGAGGGATACTATACACCACTGCAGGAGGACTTTTACAATGCATATCTTAACAGTGGGGTGGCATTCAGATCTCAGCGAGTTTGCTCTATTGAGTCAGTTATTCTAGCAGCAGGAGAGCAGATCTACCCTCACCTATCTTATCTATTAGGGCTGATAGACTTACTTGGATGGACTGGCCGATATGTTCCATCATGGGTCCGTGAGTTCTACAATTCACTTTGGATTGACCCAAGCCACAGATTCATTCACTTTGCATTCAGAGGCCGTGACTATAGGCTGATGAGCTATAGGGTCAGAGAGATTCTCAGGATTCTAGAGGCACCCATTCGCCTGCATGAGGTTTGCTATGGTCGGACAGAGCCTCCTAGACACCCTCATGGCGGTCTTGTGCCACCCACAGACTTGGTCAGACCCTACTTCACAGAGCCTTTTGGCGAGGGGTCAAGCAGGACACCTAGGGATCTTACTCCTACAGCTAGGCTGCTTGATGCTATCATGAGGAGGACCATGCTTCTAAGGATGGGCTATCATGAAGGATTGACTCGCATTCAGTTATGGTTGGTGAACTCTCTGATCTAGCAGACAGTTTTTGATATATGGGATGTTATTCTATCAGAGATGGAGGCTACTCTTGTAGAGGGGTTTAGAGGTCATAGACAGCTGCCTTATGCTTATTGGATCACATTCTTGATTCGCAAGGCAGTTATAGTGAAGACCCTAGAGACTATGGCAGAGTATACTGGTGCTACACCTGAGTTTCTTCCATACAACATGACCTAGATGCTTCGTCATAGTAGTGCGAGGACACCTAGTCAACCGCGTTGTCGCCCAGAGGTGCCAGAGACTATAGCCTAGCAAGATGAGATCATTAGGGGCATAGCAGTGATAGAGGAGGAGCAACTAGATGCTCAGTAGGAGGGTATGGTCGAGAGCGACCCTAGTGATAGTTCAAATGATGACTACCAGGATATCCCTTAGATGCCTCCTCAATGACATGATAGTAAGGTCGGTGGCTCTAGCTCAGCTCCACCATAGCATCCATAGGCAACTCCTGCTCTCCTTGCTATTCTTGAGCGGATGAGGCAGGATCAGGCATGCCAAGCCTAGGAGATCGTAGCTGCCCTTGCACAGGTTCAAGCCAGATAGGACGAGTTCCAGCGACAGTAGCAGCAGCAGCTCCTGATCTAGCAGCAGTTACTTGGGTTAATGCAATATGTCGTTACTGCTATTAGGTCTGCACCACCATAGCTCACACCTCAGCTTGGCCAGCCTATCACCACTATAGTGACTCTAGCTTTATAGCTCAGTGGGCTTTAGAGTTAGGGATAGCCAACTACATTGTTTGCTTCACCGACAGAGCAGGTGTCCCAGTGGTTTGCTTCTCTAGTGTTAGCCTAGGGTCCTTCCTTCACACCTATTATCATGGGCTTCACACCGGCTCAGAGCTCCTCAGTGCTTGTGACTGACACCCTAGATTCCAGGAGCCTTGGTGCGACATTTAGTGAGCTTACAGGGCAGCCTACACCGCTAGAGCTACATATCCCTGTACCTACCACCGTTGCTCCAGTCACAGAGACTATAGATACGCTCCCTTCATCTATTTCATCATTAGAGCCACCTGCTTTAGTGATACCTACAGAGTCATAGGCTGCACCTGTCCTAGAGTAGACCTAGGCCGCTTCAGGTTCACTTCCAGCGATAGAGGGTCAGACAGCTCAGAGCTCTGGATCAGAGGATGATGCTACATAGTTTCAGATCGCTCACTGCACCTCAGCACCCAACTCGTCTGCTCCTACCCCGCCGATAGACCCTTAGATTTTGGTGCTTGATGCCAAAGGGGGAGAGGGATCGAGTATGATTAGATCTAGGGGGAGCGATATATCTAGGATGAGCTTATGATTTATTACATTTGGCTTTTTATGTGTGATACATTACTATGCGTCCATGGTTACTTTCATGCATTGAACTACATACGTGTGAGTGTGATATTTATGTGATATGTGATATTTATGTGATATGTGACATGTGTGCTCTCTACTTTGATCTATTTATATGTCATGTCACTTGGTTATGCTCATTTGCTTTGCTTTCGCATTTTACACCGATTCAAATGAGCTTTATTTTGTGTACTCATGCTTATTTCATATCTATTGAGTACATCATGTTGGCTTGGGTCTGTGACGGAACCGCCCAATTTATACAAGATCAAGTATGGTTGTCCCCGCTTAACACGTTGACACACCCATACTTTCACTCATATAAACCCGGTAGTCCGCCGAGTGTCCCGAAAGACCTCGGTAAATCAACATCACAACCAAGATCGCGTGATTAAGCAAATACACATCACATACATCGAGTTGCAGCGGAAATAATATTACAAAGGAGTTAACAATTAGTAGTACAAGTTTGGGGTTTCAAAACCGCTTAGTGAAAACAACATTGCTTTCAAATGATTACATTAATATAAGTTCCAAATATATTGCTAGCATAGTGACATCATCCGACAAAAGCATATAGATGAGAAGTAAGTATAGAATCACCGAGCCCACCGGTGGTTAGCCACCATCATCAACAGGTCGAGAACATCACCTGCAACAAGGTGGGATAAACCCTGAGTACTTGAATGTACTCAGCCAGACTTACCCGTCGAAAACCAAAACAAATGACACCAAGGATCATGCAAGGCTTTCTTTAGTGGGCTAGCTGACTTATTTGCGAAAAGCATAAGCTATCATGAAGAAACCAATTTAAGTACTTTGCATCATCTTTATTATGACCTATCCATCTAGGTAAGCACCTGTACTATAGCAATCACTTGATTAACCAATAGCATCCAGTTACCAATTTAAATTTAGCATATCCCATACCATCCAGATAACCATCATTGTTCCATAATAATTACTACGATGAAGTAACTCGAGTCAAGTGCTCACTATCCAGGAGCGATGGCGATTCGAATCGATTCCTAACCAGCTGGTGATTTATTCCTTACACAAACCTCACTCACCCACTAAAGTGAGATATTGATCACCGAGTCAACTTTCCAGGAATCTCGAGTTTGCCAGGAACCACATGTACCCGGGGGCCGACCGACTGCACTTTGGTCTTATCATCTCGCCCCCGTGTCCTACCACACCTGCTCCGGCACAGTGCGTTGCGGGCAATCTACTCGGCCCGAAAAATCTCCCAGCTTCGCGGTCGGAAGGTACTTTATCCGGCCAGCTAAATGTAAGGCATGCGTTCAACATGACTCGAGGCCCAACAACGGTCGGTCCTTAATCGACACAGACGGGGATAGATCCACACCCAAGACCTCCATGTCTTGTTGCTTCTCTATCGACATCCCGTCCGGTCTCCATTTACATTACCCCATGGTTACTTCCAGGATATCATTCTTTCCATAGCTAAATTCTTCCAGTAACCACCTATAATGTAGGTGACCGGATATCACCGATCGCTACCGGTCTAAGCAAGGCTAAGCAGTTATTCGATCCTGACCTAACAGGGTAAAAAGGTAATAAGGTAGGCAAGGATAGTAATAAATGCATCAACGGTTTCAACCAACTCCTACAACTTAATGCAACAATATATAACTCATATATAGAAAGAATTGCTTTTATAAATTAGGAGGCTTATAATGCTCCGGGGCTTGCCTGGGATCCGACACAAGTCAGTTCAGTTAACTTGCACCATCCTGGTGACATCTCAGATCCTAGCACTCGCTTAGTCCTTCCATCTTCGGGATAGATCCATCAAACACCGTCTTCGGGTTTGGCTCCAACATCACGTCCTTCACATGGTTCATCTAGCGTACCTAAATGAGATGCAAGATGCATGTGTATGAATGTGATGAATGGTAACACAAGATGCATCACATAAGCATTCAAGACAACACAAGATTATGTAAGACATAGACACCAGTAGCTATTTAACTATCATCACACAACTAAGTATAGAGAGCAAGCACATCAAGCATGACACAAGTTTAATAAGGTCACAAGTATCATAACTTGATTATCAACAAAGCCACACTTAGCAATATACAAGCAAACAACTATAATTGGAATCTGTCAATTTCTGGACATGCAAACAGCAGCTATAAGATTTAGCTATAACTGGAGTTACACAAATCCAAATGACTTGAAAGAAGACATTCTAGAAAGCTTATGAAATTTTCTACAATTCATCTTTAATCATCTTAGCATGATTCTCAAATTAACTAAGTCAAATATATCCATTTACAGAAACTGGTCCACAATTGATAGAAAACAACCATTTCTGAAACCCAACTTTAAACAGCTATAACTCTTAAACTACTTGGCCAAATGACACCAAATTTTAATAGAAGCTAGATACATGAATTATCTACAACTTTTGTATAAACAAGTTTCACAACAAAGCACATTATCATGAAGAACTTTGCTAAGTTCCCAGATCTGTCCATAAACCACATCGGCAAGAAAATAATTATTAACTTATGTTACAAATACATAATTAGGCAAAACCAACTTTACCAACATGTCACACATGACTAAAGAACACCAGAAAACCTAGTGTCCATGACCAAATAAATTCTTTTAATGCATTTCTTAATTTATTTTAGATAATAAGGTGACTTAATGAACATATACCAAAAGTGCACAATAACTTCTACAAAAATTACAGTGGCTCACATATCCTCTTAATAGTCTACTGTATAAATTTCACTCCATTTGGATATGTATAGCAACCTCTACGAAAAAGACAAGTTGCTAAAGCAAGAATTCATGTGAGAGCAAGATAAACCAATAACTCACTCATACTTCATCCAATACTCATGAAATTTTTACCACACATCAACTATCACATGAGTAGCATGCCACAAAAATTTTACTTCATTTGGAGCCCTAGATCTATAGTTATGAAAAATAACAAATTCAACTAGCATTAAAACCTTACTGCACAAATCTATTTTTACCGCAAAATATTTAAACTAAAACATGCCATATTATAGATCCACTGCATAGACAATTTCACAAGGATTCCAAAAAGTCCTCATTTACTATTTTACGAATTTTCTACGATTTACTATGAATTTCCAAAGTTCCTGCAAAATAATTACAAACCAGTCCTACGGCACTATTCACATGAGTCAATGACAATGCAGTTAGGCCCCTTCACTTTGTCGAATTGTCGCGCGAAGTCCCTGACGCGAATTTTGAACAGAGAGGTCGTCGGAGCTCGCGGAATCCGGCCGGAGAAGGCACGTCGGCGGCGGCTGAGGGGCGGGGGAGCACTAGTGGGTCCACACGCATCCATGGGACTGCTCGGTTGAGCCGGAGGTAGCCCGAGGTGGCCTGGCCACGTGCACGGCGGTCACAGCGGGTGGCTGCACGGCGCATGCGGACGCGCGGCTGCTTGCCGTGGCCAGCAAGCGGCGGCAGCGAGCGGCTGGCCCACAGCGGCGGCTGGGAGGCGCGGTGAGGAGGAAGGAACATGGAGAAGTCACAGGGCTCCGGTGGTGGTGTGCCGGCGGCCATGGCTGGCACGAGGCAGCAGCAGCCGTGCGAGCAGGGGAGAAGAGAGGGCCAGCAAGAGAGAACCGAGAGTGAGAGAGAGCGAGCAGGAGGAGAAGGGCGAGTGCTCGGCCTTTCAAGCAAATGGAGGCGAGGTGGCGAACGGCGCAGCACCACGGAGCCACGCGGCGCTTGGCTCCTGCCGGTGGTCGGCCAGTGATGCTGCTGCTTATAAATTCAAATTTCTGAAAAGCTAATACTACCTCAAATGTACAACTGAACATCATTTTTCTCCCCTTCATAACTCATAAACGGAGTGACGAAAAACCAAACCAATTGCACGGTGTCGTAGAGCTACATGAGGACAACAACTTTGCTTAAATAAGTTTGGCCAAATTTGACACGGTTTGCAAACTAAAAATCACCAAAGGCAGGTACATGGAAACGGAATCGAGAATTTCAGTCATTCCAGACTTAGCCGATTTTCGAACCCTGAAAACAGCACTGGATTCGATCTTGCGAGCGACATTTGACTAGGCTAGGCACTAATTTAGCTCTTGATCCTTAAACAAAATTTGTTCTACATAATATGAACTCCAACTTGTATTTAGGGCCCACCACCATGCAAGCACTCCAAACAGTTGGTCAACATAGGTCAAAATCCTATCATGAAAAGACAATTTTAGCTATTCCCACACTTAGAAACATTTTCTGGACATTTGCTCAACATGAACCTTTCACGACTTTTGTTGTAGAGTTCATCTAGAGTCATTTTGGCAAGGTTGCAAGATTTGGTTGACGATCGAGAATTCCATTCACTTTATAAAATAATTCAAGCAAGGACATAACTCGTCATTTCATGTGACTTCTTGATTCCAAACTTCATGAAACTTTTCCATGGATCAATATAGATGGGTATTGATGTGAGACACATGAAGATATTCCAATCACACCACCCAAGCATATATCTTGAAAAGGGGTCTATAGGCGAGCACAGGTGCAATATCCAAGTTTAGGTTGGGGCTCGTTTCTATAGGTTTGGCCTTGACATCTTCATCATCACTTAATCTGTCATGTTTAAGCTTAAACCCATTGCTTAACTGGTGACAAACACCTGAGGTGTTACAGCCCTCCCCCCTTAAAGGAATCGCGTCCCGAGATTCGATGCGAAAGACTTTTAAGGGAAGAGAAACATGTCATCCAGTTTCCAACATCAGTGATAACATTAGGCTACTTAACTTTGGAGCATCAGAGAGGCTAATTTGGTCATGACACTTTCTGATACTTGCTCTTCGTCGTAAGCTGTTGTCTGAATAATTTCCTTCTTTGGCCTTCATGAAATATTGTTATTTTGGGAGGAATCCAAGATAGCAATGTCCTACGTACTTCGTCCTTGATGTACGAAGAGCGATACAAACGTAGACTAAATACTTGCAGCATCTACTTCCCAAGTGGATATAGCACAGACCTTATGGACTTTGCACTAGATGATAATCTTCTGAAGGATACTCGTTGCAATGGTTCCATGTGTGCAGTTCTCTTTCTCTGCTAACAATATTGCATGGTCTGAGTCTGCTGAGTGAGTGGTAAACATAGTAGCTGACTCTGTCGGCTCAACGTTCTCGATGATCATTCCTTAGGGAGCCTTCGTATCCAAGTTACAACAGTGATCTGGGTTGAATCTGATGCAACCTCTTGGGTAAAAACACATATAAGGTACCAAAGGCATGTCAGCATTGGAGAACCATTGACGTAGAAGGATGTTAGCGAGGCTTGGAGGACAATACAAGTTGCAAGTAATCACAAAACTAGGGACTAGTTCACTACCAAGCAGGTTGAGCACAATTTGCCTTCGTGGTGCAGTTGCACAGCAAGTTAGGTTGACTTGCATCGTAGCAAAACCAGCCTTCTTACTACATTTGTCTTCGAGACTTCCATTCCAAGGCCAATCAATATCTCAAAAACCATAATCCAAAAATCTGCGGTTTGACATCTTTCCAATTGCTTTCGAATTGCAAGGGCACAATTTTGACTTCTAGAACACCTTGACTGCTCATGCATTGCTGATCTAAGAGGGCAAAGGCAAGGCACATAGGGGTGCAATTAGTCTTCTCAAGGGTATGGAGGGTTGTCTAATCAACAATACACCTACAAGTTGTAATTTCTTGGCATGAATTACAAACACAACCGTTTAATGCAAATGATGATCGCAGTCACAGCGAAATTGCAGATTCTGTACCCTTTTGTTTTCTATTCATATCTCACAAACTACTGCTCCAATATGCACAAATTTTTGTGGACATGTAGATCCATGGGTCTTCTAACTACTCACCAAAATTCAACTCAAATGGGCACCGTTTGACCATCCAAACAATTCATCTACCAAAACTGCTGTGTTTGAAAATGGCAGCAAACCAAGCCGACAAGATATCTCTCTAATCCGATGTTTTACTCAACCAATACTCAAACTAACTTAAGACATTGAAGGGTCCTAAGCAATGAATGAGATCACCAAGTTTGGGGTCAATCCAACTTCGTTTGAGTCACTAACCGCCGGCTTGAAGATAACCGGTTTAGTGCCACAAAATCTGGACAGATTTCGTGTCCTCCCTTTTCTTCGCTCCACACGTTGAGGTGTGTGTTTGGCACTCTCTAACCTTTCTCATAGCAGCAGCAGTCTTTCTCTAGCTGAGGATGGAGGCTAGAGTTTTCCTTACATGCTTCTCTAGTAATACTTCAACCATCGTTTTAGGCACCAACTTGACTATGCACAAGCATTGGACTTGTGGGCTATTTTCGCAGGGCACAAAACATTATTCCACATGTAGGGCATTTCTACATTGACAAGGAACCATTCCTATATATCCTTCGGCACTTCATCCAATAGAGTCTGGACACATGTGTTAGTGGCACCTTGGGGCACAAAGATGCTGACTAAAAACTAGGGACGTGCTTTTGCTAGCTCCTACCTAGCCGATACAACGTCTTGTACTATATACGTGATTGCCAAAGATAGAATTGACTGGATAGCACATTTGGAGAAGAAGTAGCACCTGCATTGCGGGGCCAGGTTTGCTATTTCCTTGATCAACATTGTTCTGTGAAATCTGGCCTTCATAGTTACCAAATAGTCGTTACCTAACTGAAGACTAACTTTCCTACTGGTAACAAATCAGTTGTTCCCTCAACACTAAAAGTTCTAAATCTGCACTCTTGCCAACAATAGTTGTGTTTGATGCATAACTGATGGTCGCCATCGAAGTCAGCAGGCAAGGGGTCACACTAGCGATGGTTGATCTCGACTGTGCGATCCGCATGCACATAATATCTCGGTCCATTCATCATCTGACTGAGAACTTGCTTAACCTTAAGTGTGGTGCACCTTTCTGATCCAATGAAAATGACATAAGTTGCTCACTAGATGATCGACGTCATTATAGGGACAGTCACGTCGAGTAGAGTCACTTGTCTACCACCTCTTGCAGTCTATTTATGTTCCTGTTAGTGACCTGTTCTTCAAAGGTTAACCGTTGGACTACTCTAGAAGGGAAGTCCTATTGCATCTAGTTCTGCATATAGATCTCTTGACATGATAAGGAGAGATAACCAAGGAAGAGCTCAAGTGAGAATAACATATTGGTGTAGTTCTGCAATGGATCATGACTAGAAACCTCGATACCAGCGCGTGCCGAGCAGCACAGCCTTGTGTGTGCACCCACAGGAGGCTCTCGGTTTCGTCGCGGCACCATAGATCGCTAATCGTGGCACCATTACTGAACATACAACCCACAAGAAATCTCACATGGCATAAATTGGGTTGCATAGGAGCAAGCACTATGTGAAGGAGGGATAGCAAACAAAGGTAGTCACAAGGTTAGGAGTCAACAAGCAGGGGATCCGAAAATCAAAACACAACGCAAGAGAGCATAGCTTAATTTCCAAGGACAACTGAGCAGGGGACTTCTTGCCGAATTTCCATATACGTCTTGTGTCCACCAAGTGATCACCAAAACTTGGACATGGTTCTAGGATAGCGCTCTTCAACACTCGTACGCTTACCGAGGACAAAAGGGTGATAACTATGGCACTATCCTAAATAACAAGCATACATACCCACCACTTGGCTAAACTAGAGGACATTATAGGTTTAAGCATGTAACCACAATTATTTCTAGCAAGGCTAAGCACACACTTTTCTCAAGCACTTCCTATTCAAACAACATGGAACAAGTCATTCTTGTTTAACTCCACACAAGGAAGATAGTGCAATACATCAACCACAAGTTACTTAGTACTTAGAATAAAGGAAGGGAAGCATATTGATGCACAAGCACAATCATGATGCATGCTCGTCCTATTCGTCCTCACGAAATTGCCAGCCTAAGGTGGCAATCACGTTCTATGTCGGTGGCATAACACGTACTCTCTCGATATATAGCTAGTCGTCAGCTACATTCAATCTACGCATTCGTGGTTAGCGTACCTGCAGGCAAATTCATTGCAGCCCATCCCCACAAAAAGATAAATAAGCACACAATGAAAGTAGTAAACTAAGATACTCTCCATATATACATCCCCAGATGTATATACTTCGATATCCATAGCTACCCGACAGATATACCCACAATTAAGTACCTTCATATATACATGTGTGTAACATGTAAATATTCCAGTAACCACAGCTAACTCTCCCCTAGACCGATAGTTGGACGGTCATACTCTCACAACTCACACTTACCTGGGCGTAGAGGCAATTGATCCATACAGTACCATTCAAGCGAATGGCATCCATACAATAGCACGCCGTATGGACGACGAAAGAAAAATTGCAATAAAGTACATCCCTTAAAGTTAGTACTTAGATAGCCACCTAATAGTCCTTAACTAGGCATAAAGGAAGATGTCGCTAGCATAGTTTTGCAATTAAGTTTTGACAAATTTGCCTGTAGCTAAAGTTTTAGTTAAAATAGACCTTTTAAAACCAAAACTTAGCTTTTAAAACTATGTACCTGACAGTATTATGCTTAATCTCGCTCTGATACCAGCTGTGACGGAACCGCCCAATTTATACAAGATCAAGTATGGTTGTCCCCGCTTAACACGTTGACACACCCATACTTTCACTCATATAAACCCGGTAGTCCGCCGAGTGTCCCGAAAGACCTCGGTAAATCAACATCACAACCAAGATCGCGTGATTAAGCAAATACACATCACATACATCGAGTTGCAGCGGAAATAATATTACAAAGGAGTTAACAATTAGTAGTACAAGTTTGGGGTTTCAAAACCGCTTAGTGAAAACAACATTGCTTTCAAATGATTACATTAATATAAGTTCCAAATATATTGCTAGCATAGTGACATCATCCGACAAAAGCATATAGATGAGAAGTAAGTATAGAATCACCGAGCCCACCGGTGGTTAGCCACCATCATCAACAGGTCGAGAACATCACCTGCAACAAGGTGGGATAAACCCTGAGTACTTGAATGTACTCAGCCAGACTTACCCGTCGAAAACCAAAACAAATGACACCAAGGATCATGCAAGGCTTTCTTTAGTGGGCTAGCTGACTTATTTGCGAAAAGCATAAGCTATCATGAAGAAACCAATTTAAGTACTTTGCATCATCTTTATTATGACCTATCCATCTAGGTAAGCACCTGTACTATAGCAATCACTTGATTAACCAATAGCATCCAGTTACCAATTTAAATTTAGCATATCCCATACCATCCAGATAACCATCATTGTTCCATAATAATTACTACGATGAAGTAACTCGAGTCAAGTGCTCACTATCCAGGAGCGATGGCGATTCGAATCGATTCCTAACCAGCTGGTGATTTATTCCTTACACAAACCTCACTCACCCGCTAAAGTGAGATATTGATCACCGAGTCAACTTTCCAGGAATCTCGAGTTTGCCAGGAACCACATGTACCCGGGGGCCGACCGACTGCACTTTGGTCTTATCATCTCGCCCCCGTGTCCTACCACACCTGCTCCGGCACAGTGCATTGCGGGCAATCTACTCGGCCCGAAAAATCTCCCAGCTTCGCGGTCGGAAGGTACTTTATCCGGCCAGCTAAATGTAAGGCATGCGTTCAACATGACTCGAGGCCCAACAACGGTCGGTCCTTAATCGACACAGACGGGGATAGATCCACACCCAAGACCTCCATGTCTTGTTGCTTCTCTATCGACATCCCGTCCGGTCTCCATTTACATTACCCCATGGTTACTTCCAGGATATCATTCTTTCCATAGCTAAATTCTTCCAGTAACCACCTATAATGTAGGTGACCGGATATCACCGATCGCTACCGGTCTAAGCAAGGCTAAGCAGTTATTCGATCCTGACCTAACAGGGTAAAAAGGTAATAAGGTAGGCAAGGATAGTAATAAATGCATCAACGGTTTCAACCAACTCCTACAACTTAATGCAACAATATATAACTCATATATAGAAAGAATTGCTTTTATAAATTAGGAGGCTTATAATGCTCCGGGGCTTGCCTGGGATCCGACACAAGTCAGTTCAGTTAACTTGCACCATCCTGGTGACATCTCAGATCCTAGCACTCGCTTAGTCCTTCCATCTTCGGGATAGATCCATCAAACACCGTCTTCGGGTTTGGCTCCAACATCACGTCCTTCACATGGTTCATCTAGCGTACCTAAATGAGATGCAAGATGCATGTGTATGAATGTGATGAATGGTAACACAAGATGCATCACATAAGCATTCAAGACAACACAAGATTATGTAAGACATAGACACCAGTAGCTATTTAACTATCATCACACAACTAAGTATAGAGAGCAAGCACATCAAGCATGACACAAGTTTAATAAGGTCACAAGTATCATAACTTGATTATCAACAAAGCCACACTTAGCAATATACAAGCAAACAACTATAATTGGAATCTGTCAATTTCTGGACATGCAAACAGCAGCTATAAGATTTAGCTATAACTGGAGTTACACAAATCCAAATGACTTGAAAGAAGACATTCTAGAAAGCTTATGAAATTTTCTACAATTCATCTTTAATCATCTTAGCATGATTCTCAAATTAACTAAGTCAAATATATCCATTTACAGAAACTGGTCCACAATTGACAGAAAACAACCATTTCTGAAACCCAACTTTAAACAGCTATAACTCTTAAACTACTTGGCCAAATGACACCAAATTTTAATAGAAGCTAGATACATGAATTATCTACAACTTTTGTATAAACAAGTTTCACAACAAAGCACATTATCATGAAGAACTTTGCTAAGTTCCCAGATCTGTCCATAAACCACATCGGCAAGAAAATAATTATTAACTTATGTTACAAATACATAATTAGGCAAAACCAACTTTACCAACATGTCACACATGACTAAAGAACACCAGAAAACCTAGTGTCCATGACCAAATAAATTCTTTTAATGCATTTCTTAATTTATTTTAGATAATAAGGTGACTTAATGAACATATACCAAAAGTGCACAATAACTTCTACAAAAATTACAGTGGCTCACATATCCTCTTAATAGTCTACTGTATAAATTTCACTCCATTTGGATATGTATAGCAACCTCTACGAAAAAGACAAGTTGCTAAAGCAAGAATTCATGTGAGAGCAAGATAAACCAATAACTCACTCATACTTCATCCAATACTCATGAAATTTTTACCACACATCAACTATCACATGAGTAGCATGCCACAAAAATTTTACTTCATTTGGAGCCCTAGATCTATAGTTATGAAAAATAACAAATTCAACTAGCATTAAAACCTTACTGCACAAATCTATTTTTACCGCAAAATATTTAAACTAAAACATGCCATATTATAGATCCACTGCATAGACAATTTCACAAGGATTCCAAAAAGTCCTCATTTACTATTTTACGAATTTTCTACGATTTACTATGAATTTCCAAAGTTCCTGCAAAATAATTACAAACCAGTCCTACGGCACTATTCACATGAGTCAATGACAATGCAGTTAGGCCCCTTCACTTTGTCGAATTGTCGCGCGAAGTCCCTGACGCGAATTTTGAACAGAGAGGTCGTCGGAGCTCACGGAATCCGGCCGGAGAAGGCACGTCGTCGGCGGCTGAGGGGCGGGGGAGCACTAGTGGGTCCACACGCATCCATGGGACTGCTCGGTTGAGCCGGAGGTAGCCCGAGGTGGCCTGGCCACGTGCACGGCGGTCACAGCGGGTGGCTGCACGGCGCATGCGGACGCGCGGCTGCTTGCCGTGGCCAGCAAGCGGCGGCAGCGAGCGGCTGGCCCACAGCGGCGGCTGGGAGGCGCGGTGAGGAGGAAGGAACATGGAGAAGTCACAGGGCTCCGGTGGTGGTGTGCCGGCGGCCATGGCTGGCACGAGGCAGCAGCAGCCGTGCGAGCAGGGGAGAAGAGAGGGCCAGCAAGAGAGAACCGAGAGTGAGAGAGAGCGAGCAGGAGGAGAAGGGCGAGTGCTCGGCCTTTCAAGCAAATGGAGGCGAGGTGGCGAACGGCGCAGCACCACGGAGCCACGCGGCGCTTGGCTCCTGCCGGTGGTCGGCCAGTGATGCTGCTGCTTATAAATTCAAATTTCTGAAAAGCTAATACTACCTCAAATGTACAACTGAACATCATTTTTCTCCCCTTCATAACTCATAAACGGAGTGACGAAAAACCAAACCAATTGCACGGTGTCGTAGAGCTACATGAGGACAACAACTTTGCTTAAATAAGTTTGGCCAAATTTGACACGGTTTGCAAACTAAAAATCACCAAAGGCAGGTACATGGAAACGGAATCGAGAATTTCAGTCATTCCAGACTTAGCCGATTTTCGAACCCTGAAAACAGCACTGGATTCGATCTTGCGAGCGACATTTGACTAGGCTAGGCACTAATTTAGCTCTTGATCCTTAAACAAAATTTGTTCTACATAATATGAACTCCAACTTGTATTTAGGGCCCACCACCATGCAAGCACTCCAAACAGTTGGTCAACATAGGTCAAAATCCTATCATGAAAAGACAATTTTAGCTATTCCCACACTTAGAAACATTTTCTGGACATTTGCTCAACATGAACCTTTCACGACTTTTGTTGTAGAGTTCATCTAGAGTCATTTTGGCAAGGTTGCAAGATTTGGTTGACGATCGAGAATTCCATTCACTTTATAAAATAATTCAAGCAAGGACATAACTCGTCATTTCATGTGACTTCTTGATTCCAAACTTCATGAAACTTTTCCATGGATCAATATAGATGGGTATTGATGTGAGACACATGAAGATATTCCAATCACACCACCCAAGCATATATCTTGAAAAGGGGTCTATAGGCGAGCACAGGTGCAATATCCAAGTTTAGGTTGGGGCTCGTTTCTATAGGTTTGGCCTTGACATCTTCATCATCACTTAATCTGTCATGTTTAAGCTTAAACCCATTGCTTAACTGGTGACAAACACCTGAGGTGTTACAGGGTCCTATAAGCATGCCTAACTCTTTTGTTCTTATTGTCAAAAGCTTATATGAACCAAGCATGTTGAAAACCTCATCTCTTTTACATACTTGAGGTTGTATTGTCATCAATCACCAAAAAGGGGGAGATTGAAAGTATTTAGGTCCCTAGTTGGGTTTTGGTGATTAATGACAATACGATATTACTATGACTAACAGTGTGTTTTGCAGAGGCAATTAAGTTAGGTCATGGTAATAGCAATTGATTGGGCAATCATGGTTGTTATGGCCCTATGATGAAAATCGTTTTGGTTTTCAAAGGATGGACGACAAGGTTAAAGATGGACTAGTTCTAAGTGTCGTTTGGTGTTGAAGAGACACTTAGAGTAGTTTAGGACTTTGCTTTTTCCTTTGGCCGTACTATTAAGGGGGTATGGACTAGTAGCTTGACCTAGGTAAGTCTAGTGAGTTAGGTGTGGTGCACACTTATCAAATCTAGTACTAGGTAGCTCCTGAGTAGCCCGAAAGATCAATTAGAGCAAACTTCATTCACATGTGATTTCGAGTTGGAAGTGAATGGAGGGTCAAATGCTGACCGGACACTGGTCTAGTTATGACCGGACGCTGGCTATAGAGTCCGGTCAGTTTATTTGATCAAGGAGAAGCCATCTGGTTGCGACCAGACGCTCAGTAAAAAGTGACCGGACATGGTGCTAGAGTCCGATCAACTCCAGTAAGGTTCTAGAGAGAGAGAATCCTGATCGGACGCGTCCGATTAGTGCTGACCGGACGCTGGTCATGTTTCGGTTACTGACCAGACGTTGAACAACAAAGTGATCAGACTCTGGGTGCCAGCGTCCGGTCAACATCAGTAAGGTTTCAGAGAGTAGTTTTCGTGATCGGACGCAGGTCAGAGTCCAGGTCACAACTTAACGGCTCTGTGGCAGGGAGAACTGACCGGAAGCGTCCGGTCACCTTGACCGGAGCGTCTGGTGACCCCACAGAGTGTTGATTCAACCTCCTAATGGTTCGTTTTGAATGATTGAGTATAAATACTTCCTCTATTCATCCAAGTGAGGTCTCTTGCCTATTTGATCAGCTGAGAAACACCCTTGAGAGTGCTTTGGAGAGCAAGAGCCTAGTGAGGTGATTGAGATTTGAGAATCCAAGATTAAGGCCTCATTAGTGCAAGGAGAGTAGCAAGTGTGCATCCACCCTTCTCATTAGGTTTGTTGTAGTCAAGTGAGAGTTCATGCTTGTTACTCTTGGTGATCACCATCATCTAGACGGCTTGGTGGTAATCGGGAATTTGGTGATCATCCGACGGAGCTTGTGGATGACCCAACTCATGTTGTGAGCGGTTGTGGGCGATTCACCGTGATAGAGTATCGAAGAATCAGCCTGTAGAGAGCACTTGATCCTTGCGTGGATCAAGAGGGAGCTACACCCTTGCGCGGGTGCTCCAACGAGGACTACTAGGGAGTGGCGACTCTTCGATATCTCGGTAAAACATCGCCGTGTTCCTTCTCCTCTCTTTACTTTGAGTATTTACATTTGAGTAATTCAATTCTTGTCTTTACATTCTTAGAATTGTCATGCTAGAGTAGGATTGGAACTTAGGGTGCTAAACTTTTATGCGGTAGATCATTAGAATCACATTCTAGGCACAAGGGGTGAAGTGAGTTAAGTGTAGGGTTTAATTATTGCAAAGAGTTTTAGAATTAGTCCCAATTTACCTCCTTTTAGGGCATCTTGATCCTTTCAAGTGCACCATAATACTTGCTAGGATTTGAACACATGACTTCTTGTATAGCATGACCTCTCTCTAGCATTGCACTACACACTAGTGAGTTAGTATATGATGTTATATTTTTATATTAACATTGTGGAATCTTATATTGAATATTTTGAACGCTAAATGATCTCAAATGAAAGAAATTTCAACTTTAAAGTTTTAGATCTTAGTAAGCACTACAACTTTAATAGACGATGTGTCTCCATCCGAGTTTGTTGAAAAAACATAAAAAATTTAATTTCAAAATATGAGATCTTGAAACCAATATTTGAAACTCTAAATGACGTCAAATAAAAAACTTGTCAATTCCAAAATTGTAGATCCCATAGACCAATACAAATTTGGTATTATTACCATGTAAACGATTGAGGTCATTTGGAATTTTAAAATTTAAATTTCAAATCTTAAGTAATTCGTACACATATGTGGGACTCTAGACGACATCAAATCAAAACTTGTCCACTACAAAGTTGTAGACTGCATTGAATACTAAAACTTTTATATAGACCATGTCAAAATACGAGATCAATCTAAAAGTAAATTTTAAATTTGGAAAATTAAAATAATATTTTAGGACTCTAACAGTTTTAAATAAAAACTTGTCAACTACAAAGTTGTAGATCACACCGACCTATGCAATTTTGATATAATGTTTAAATTCATCCGACTTCATATGAAAAGTTATGAATTATTTTTTATGTAACTATCCGTAGAGATGGTTCTCTTAAGAGTGTCGGTGCCTCTGTTAATCGATTTCTAGAGATGGTTCTCTTAGAATTTTTGCATCTGTTAATAGCCATGCATGTTAAGAAGTCCAACTTTGTTAACCGGTTAACTGAGCGGCTGGGTGTCTAATATGACTGCATGTATAAATAGTCTATTGACAGAAGTGGTCTTCTTGGGACCGTCCGAATGTGAAAATGATTAACAGAGGCAGACAAATTCCTTTGGACACCCGTCTATGTAAATAATTAACAGAGGTAGGCATTTGCTTAGAGCCTGCTTCATCATTTGTAGAGACGGTACCCAAAAATGGACGTCTCTGTTAATCAAAGGACCTGTCCTAAATTCCTCTTTTTATAAGGAAGAATTTTATTGATTCAGGATCTTTACATCCAATTCATACAATAATCATGAACCCACTTATCGGCTCTTCATAAAAGCACACGGTCTGAAAAGAACATTTCATAAAAACAGAGCATAGCACTTTAATGACTGTCAATCCTGAGACCATCATCCTACGTGTGTCTAGAAGAAAAATACACCAGGACTACTTGTGCGGTTGTGCCAATTATTGCCGGCTAAAATCCTCTTCGTAGTAGTGTCTGGCTCGAAACCAAACAAATCCTTATAAAACTCAGCTGTCTCCTCTAATATTAGCTGGTCGTTAACATGTAATATCTTGGATGATGATGAGTATAGCACGCAGAAGGTCAAAATGTGAATACCATTGTTAATATTTGAGTGCAAGTTTCATCCCCCTCTAGATACGCTTTATTTCTATGTTAGATGCGCTGCTACTGTGAACGCCACCGACCAGCCGCCGACATGAACAGTCTTGCGGCCTTGCGCTCGGTGCCTGACGCTCGCACTACGGCGCCAACCACCCACAGGCCACAGCCCCGTGCCCACGACAGCCGTGCGCACGCCGGCCATCGGCTCACCTTTGTCCTGCCGCCGGGCGACGCCGGAGCCCGCCGCCGCCGCCGCCGGTTTAGAGTTTGGGGAAAACGGGAGTGAGCGGAGAAGAGCGGGACGGTTATTATGCTGTACGATAGCGATCTGTGTTTTTTTTTCCTGGGGAAGTCGGGCCACCAGCTGCTGGGCTTTGTTGGGCCATCGGGTACAGACTGAATAGTAGATATGCTATTTTCTTTTTTGAGCCCGTGTTAAGAATCGTGTCTACTGACAGATGTAGGTCCTGTTCACTTTTTTTTATAAGCCGTACTATTTCAACGAACCGACTAGTATTTTTCTCTTACAACAAATCAACGAACTATGACTTTTCAGCAAAGCGAACAGGACCGTAGATACGCTATTTTAAAAACATATCAACAATCGTGTCTAGCTGTGGAACTTTGAGATACTCCCTCCGTTCAGAAAAGAATGCAATTATGGGATCCGTGACGATTAAACTAAATCAAGTTTGACTAAGTTTATAATAAATAGTATTAATATTTATGTCTCTAAATAAATTTATTATAAAAATATATTTTATGATTAATCTAATAATACTAATTTTGCATCAGGAATGTTAGTATTTTTGTATATAATTTTAGTTAAAGTTCAAACTGATTGACTTCTCGGAAAGCGAGAATTGTATTCTTTTGTGGACGGAGGGAAGTAGATACGTTTTTATTAAAACGTGTCAACAAGCGTGTTCATTACTGGAACTACTTAAGATATAGTTGCGTTTTTAAAAGCGTAGCAAACGAACCGCATCTAGAGGGGGCTTTTCTTGTAATGTATTTGACACAGAGGATGGGTGTTCACAGCAATTTATCGAGATTTCAAAAGACAAGTTATGGAAATGTAAAAGAGTGCCGTTGGCAATTACTAGCATTGCAAGCCTTTTATCTAACAACTTGCACGTCGAGACATGGGAGAAGATACACAATTTATTAGGTTCCGAGTTGGACACAAATCCTACACTGGAATGGATGAAACATGTGCTAAGTCTAAGCTATAATGACCTGTCCCATGTGTTGAATATTTGGTCAATTTACGACTTATATTAATCCATAAATACGACTTAAACAATAGCTAACAGTACCACTAACCATACTGTAACAGCACCACTACTGCAGATAGTATTTAACAGTGTAGCAACAAAGTGCGCTAAAAACGCTAACAGAATAGCATATGAACAATAGCGCACAGTGGGATTAGATTTATACCCTAGGGTGGGACTGCCGGTACCCGCGGACAGTGAGCCACCATCTTCTCCGTCGTTGGTGTGTCCACCATGTTGTAGAGGAGGTCACGCCGGGAGACTCATGCAGGTGCGGTGTCGGAGCAGTGGCACGGGAAGCTCCTGTAGGTGCGGTGTCGCAGCAGTAGCACGGGAAGCTCCTGCAGGTGCGGTGTCGGAGCAGTAGAACGAGACTCTCCCGTCAGGCAGGTGCGGTGTCGGAGCAGTAGAACGAGACTCTCCCGTCAGAAAGCAGAAGCCCCCGAACAGGAAACTGCAGACGGGAGCAGCAGTCGCACCGAGAAGCCGGCGCTCCCCAAAAACTTGATTCCCGTCTACCCGTGCAGGTACGCTTGACGGGGGAAGTTCCGGAGGCCTGCTACCGAAGCTCCCTGTGCGCGCAGGGAACTCCGGTCGGAGATGCAGATGAACAGCTTAGCGCTCAGATATTGCGGAGAGGAGGAAGAGGAAGAGTCGGGTCTCGCACACCTGGGCCAAGCGACAAAACCAGGCCAAACCAAGCCAGGCCACGGCCCGGCCCGGCGCGTCGCGCACGCGCGAAGCCAAGGCCACGGGCCACGGCCTGGCCGGCGGCGCGTCGCGCGCGCGCGTGGGCGGGCGGGCGGCTCGGCTCGGCTCGGCGGCGGCGCGCGTGTGTGGCCTCCCGGTTCTCCCTCTCAACTTGTCTATGTGAGAGTCCTAAGACTCACTATTTAAGTTGATAACCTTTTTAGTGAATTTCCCATATGGTACTAATCACTTTTCCACTTAACAATAATTGTGGGCCTTTGAAGTTTATTTGATTAATTAGAATAAATAATGGGCCTGGCCCAAATTAATCTAACAATTCCCCACCAAACTTCAGAAGTCCACATTTAATGTCTTCAGATCTGAGCTTGTTTGATATACTAGTGTTTCGATGGAGACTGTTAAGTTGAACATCCATCTAGAAAAGGAGTTTACACTCATTTACAACTGACCAATGGACTATGCCTTGAATTGACAGTTTTGTGCAAAGTGAGGCTCACTCGATTCCTTTACTGATACTAGGCTGCCTGTAGCATCCCCTCTGGTTGGAGCATATAAGTCATACTCCTGGTCCTATTCATGAGTATCTAGAGATCACCCAAATCTCATAGATTGCGACTAGCAATCGAACTCACATAGGTGTGTTCCTTTAAGATGCCCTGTAGGCCGACATCTTTGCTTCTCATTAAGCCACTCGGATCACATTGAGGTATTTACCAACCTGCCATACAGATAGGAAGAGAAGTGCATTACTCAAGAGATTGACCTTTATTAAAAAGGGTCTCTTCCCTCAATCTACCCATAGCTTGTTTCACCATCCTAATTCACGGGATCTCCGATCACATAGGACAGGTTGCCACCACGATAGAACTTCATGTGGGTCTCAGTCCCATCTCACTCGATGCACTATCTATCACATTACGCGATAGTCCCTTAGTAAATTGATCTGCCAGATTTTTAGACGTATGGACATAGTCCAATGCTATTACTCCGGAGTTTCTCAATTTTCTGACAGATTTTAACCGCCGCTTTACATGCCTAGTGGTCTTCATGTTGTCCTTTGAACTGTTTATCTTGATAATTACTGTTTGGTTATCACAGTTCATAGAAATTACGGGCACAGGTTTTTCAACCACCGGCAAATTCATAAGGAGCTCACGGAGCCATTCAGCCTCAACAGTAGCGGTATCAAGTGCTGCAAGTTCTGCTTCCATTGTTGACCTTGTTAAGATGGTCTGCTTGCAAGACTTCCAGGAAACAGCGCCACCTCCAAGTGTGAATGTATATCCACTTGTGGCTTTTAACTCATCAGCATCAGATATCCAATTTGCATCACAATAGCCCTCGAGTACCTTCGGGTACCCCGTATAGTGAATGCCAAAGCTCGACAGTTCCCTTTAGATAGCGCAATATTCTTTCAAGAGCACGCCAGTGATCATCTCCCGGATTTGAAACAAACCGGCTTAATTTGCTCACAGCAAATGAGATGTCAGGCCTCGTTGCACTAGCCAAGTACATTAGCGAGCCGATGATTTGGGAGTATCTCAACTGATCCCTCATTATTCTTTAGGTTCTTTCTCAGGATCACGCTTGGATCATAGGGAGTGGACATGGGCTTGCAGTCACTATAACCAAAGCGACTCAGTACCTTTTTCCACATAGTGAGTTTGTACAAGTGTTACCCCACCATTTTCTCCCCTTAGAAGTTTGATGTTTAGTATCACATCAGCCACTCCCAAATCCTTCATGTCAAAGCTCTTTGACAGAAAGTCCTTGACTTCCTCAATCACATTGAGGCTTGTCCCAAAGATTAGTATGTCATCCACATACAAGCACAGGATTACTCCTTCTCCCCCACCATAGCGGTAGTACACACATTTGTCGGCTTCATTCGCAACAAAACCAGCAGATATCATAGTTTTATCAAACTTTTCATGCCATTGCTTAGGTGCTTGTTTTAGGCCATACAAAGACTTCAATAATTTACACACCTTTCCTTCTTGACCTTCTACTACGAAGCCATCAGGCTGATCCATGTAGATCTCCTCATCTAGCTCCCCATTTAGGAAAGCCGTCTTAACATCCATCTGATGAACGAAAAGACCATGAGACGCAGCCAGGGCAAGCAGTACTCGGATTGTGGTCAATCGGGCCACTGGTGAATAAGTATCAAAGAAGTCCTTGCCTTCTTTCTGGGTATAACCCTTAGCCACAAGCCTTGCCTTGTACTTTTCAATCGTACCATCAGGCCTAAGCTTTTTCTTGAACACCCATTTACATCCTACATGCTTGCACCCGTAAGGATGATCAACAATCTCCCAAGTTCCATTGGTCATAATTGAATCCATCTCACTTCGCACTGCTTCCTTCCTAGTAGTCAGCGTCGGGAGAGGAAAATGCCTCAGCAATGGTGCTTGGAGTGTCATCCACGAGGTATATAGTGAAATCATCACCAAAAGACTTTACAGTCCTCTGTCTCTTACTCTTTCGAGTAGCTCCACTATTATCCTCCTCTGGATTCTCAACACATGTTTGTTCAAGATGTTCTGTTGGCGCCACGGGGGAATCAACAGGTTTTTGACTAGATGTGCTAGATTCATTTCCTCTCATAGGAAATTCATTCTCAAAGAATGTAGCATCTCTGGACTCAATCACTGCACCAACACGCATGTTAGGTACTCCAGAGCTTACAACTAGGAATCTATAGCCGACGCTGTGTAAAGCATAACCGAGGAACACACAATCTACAGTTTTTGGTCCAAGTTTGCGCTTTTGACGATTGGCACATTCACCTTGGCCAAGCATCCCCAAGTACGTAGGTATGAGAGAGTCAACCTTTTCTTTTCCCATTCCTCGAATGGTGTTTCTTCTTTATTCTTTGTAGGAACTCTATTCAGGACATGACATGCCAGTCAATATAGCCTCACCCCACCATTCGTTGGAAAGTCCCGCAGTGTCTAACATGGCGTTAACCAAATCAGTTAGAGTGCGATTCTTTCGTTCGGCAATCCCATTGGATTGGGGGGAGTATGGAGGCGTCCTCTCATGAATAATTCCATGTTCCTCGTAGAATGAATCAAACTCATGTGAAAAGTATTCTCCCCCACGGTCAGACCTCAACCGTTTGATTTTTCTTTCCAATTGGTTCTCTACTTCAGCTTTATAGATTTTAAAATAATGCATTGCTTTATCCTTTGTTTTTAGCAAGTACACATAGCACAATCTAGTGCTATCATTCAATAAGAGTCATGAAATATTTCTTTCCTCCTTTGGTCAATACACCATTCATCTCGCACAGATTAGAATGAATGAGATCTAGCGGTGCCAAATTTCTCGCCTCTTTCACAGCCTTTGTGAGGCTTACGAAGGTTGCTTCGCTTGAACACAAGCATGGCACTTAGACCCTTTGACCAGATCAATTTTAGGGATTAATTTTAAACTAGCTAAGCGCGTCATACAACCAACATTGATGTGACAGAGTCGGGAATGCCAAACATTAGACTCATTATCATTTCTCACATGATTCACAATTTTATCACAAGAATCCATCAAAGAGAAGCGGAACAAGCCTCCGCTTTCATAGCCTTTTCCAACAAAGGTTCCATACTTGGATACAACACATTTATTGGACTCAAATACAAGTCTAAAGCCATCTCTACATAATAGAGATCCACTAACGAGATTCTTCTTGATGGAGGGGACATGCTGCACGTTCTTTAGCTGCACGATCTTTCCCGAAGTAAACTTCAGATTGATCGTACCAACACCAAGTACAGCAGCATGCGTACCATTTCCCATCAGCAAGGAGCAACCTCTTTGTTCCTGATAAGAAGAAAACAAAGAAACATCAGAACAAACATGAATGTTAGCACCCGTGTCAACCCACCACTCAGGCGAGAGACTAAACTGAAAAAACTATAGGTAGATGATTACCGTACCTAGATCCTCCAGATTCGCTAACAACCATGTTTGCGGACTTCTTCTGCTTGTCCTTGCGATCAGGGCACTCTTTTGCCCAATGGTCAGATGCACCTGCAGACAAAGCAAAGGTCCTTTTCTTTTTCCTTGCCCTTCTTCTTAAAAGTTGAAGCTTTAGGCTTGACTGCAGGCCTGTTTTTCTTCTTCCTCTGTGCGGCATGAAAGTTCTTCTTTTGCACCAGATTGGCGCTAGAACTTTCCTCATGCGCTTTCTTGCCATGAAGTGTCCTTTGCCCTAGCATTCTCCTCCACACCAAGAGTAGCAATGAGATCAGTCACACTGAACACTTGCCTCCTGTGCTTTAGAGTAGTGGCAAAGCTCGACCAAGTAGGTGGCAGCTTAGCGATGATACCGCCGGCCACAAACTTGTCAGGCAACTCACACTCATTGTTCTGGAGTTCCTTTGCCAGCATCTGTATTTCATGAGCCTGCTCTACTACAGATCGGTCATCGACCATCTTGTAGTCATAGAACTTCTCCATGATGTACAATTCAGTGCTAGCATCGGCAACACCGAACTTGGCCTCAAGTAGCATCCCACATGTCCTTGCCAGTGTCCATATCCATGTACACTTGCACCATGGTTTCAGCTAATATGCTGATGAGACCCCCCTTGAACAAGTTATCTGCCTCATTGAACTTAATCTCCTCCTCGTGAGAGAAAGGAGGTTCAATGCGCTTTCCCTTGATCACGTGCTCACAACGCATACTAGTGAACCACAGCTTGGAGCGGACACGCCACACTTTATAGTTGGATCCATCATCTTTCAATGGTGGTGGTTTTAGTGACGCAGCAAAACTAGCAGTCGAAAATGACCTATCAAGTTTTTGGATTGTTGAACATTTGGTCAATTTACGACTTATATTAATCCATAAATACGACTTAAACAATAGTAATAGTACCACTAACCATACTGTAACAGCACCACTACTGCAGATAGTATTTAACAGTGCAGCAACAAAGTGCGCTAAAAACGCTAACAGAATAGCATATGAACAATAGCGCACAGTGGGATTAGATTTATACCCTAGGGTGGGACTGCCGGTACCCGCGGACAGTGAGCCACCATCTTCTCCGTCGTTGGTGTTGGTGCGGCCACCAGTCCTCCTCGTGTCCACCATGTTGCAGAGGAGGTCGTGCCGGGAGACTCCTGCAGGTGCGGTGTCGGAGCAGTGGCATCTCCGATCACATAGGACAGGTTGCCACCACGATAGAACTTCATGTGGGTCTCAGTCCCATCTCACTCGATGCACTATCTATCACATTACACGATAGTCCCTTAGTAAATTGATCTGCCAGATTTTTAGACGTATGGACATAGTCCAATGCTATTACTCCGGAGTTTCTCAATTTTCTGACAGATTTTAACCGCCGCTTTACATGCCTAGTGGTCTTCATGTTGTCCTTTGAACTGTTTATCTTGATAATTACTGTTTGGTTATCACAGTTCATAGAAATTGCGGGCACAGGTTTTTCAACCACCGGCAAATTCATAAGGAGCTCACGGAGCCATTCAGCCTCAACAGTAGCGGTATCAAGTGCTGCAAGTTCTGCTTCCATTGTTGACCTTGTTAAGATGGTCTGCTTGCAAGACTTCCAGGAAACAGCGCCACCTCCAAGTGTGAATGTATATCCACTTGTGGCTTTTAACTCATCAGCATCAGATATCCAATTTGCATCACAATAGCCCTCGAGTACCTTCGGGTACCCCGTATAGTGAATGCCAAAGCTCGACGTTCCCTTTAGATAGCGCAATATTCTTTCAAGAGCACGCCAGTGATCATCTCCCGGATTTGAAACAAACCGGCTTAATTTGCTCACAGCAAATGAGATGTCAGGCCTCGTTGCACTAGCCAAGTACATTAGCGAGCCGATGATTTGGGAGTATCTCAACTGATCCCTCATTATTCTTTAGTTTTTTCTCAGGATCACGCTTGGATCATAGGGAGTGGACACGGGCTTGCAGTCACTATAACCAAAGCGACTCAGTACCTTTTTCACATAGTGAGTTTGTACAAGTGTTACCCCACCATTTTCTCCCCTTAGAAGTTTGATGTTTAGTATCACATCAGCCACTCCCAAATCCTTCATGTCAAAGCTCTTTGATAGAAAGTCCTTGACTTCCTCAATCACATTGAGGTTTGTCCCAAAGATTAGTATGTCATCCACATACAAGCACAGGATTACTCCTTCTCCCCCACCATAGCGGTAGTACACACATTTGTCGGCTTCATTCGCAACAAAACCAGCAGATGTCATAGTTTTATCAAACTTTTCATGCCATTGCTTAGGTGCTTGTTTTAGGCCATACAAAGACTTCAATAATTTACACACCTTTCCTTCTTGACCTTCTACTACGAAGCCATCAGGCTGATCCATGTAGATCTCCTCATCTAGCTCCCCATTTAGGAAAGCCGTCTTAACATCCATCTGATGAACGAAAAGACCATGAGACGCAGCCAGGGCAAGCAGTACTCGGATTGTGGTCAATTGGGCCACTGGTGAATAAGTATCAAAGAAGTCCTCGCCTTCTTTCTGGGTATAACCCTTAGCCACAAGCCTTGCCTTGTACTTTTCAATCGTACCATCAGGCCTAAGCTTTTTCTTGAACACCCATTTACATCCTACAGGCTTGCACCCATAAGGATGATCAACAATCTCCCAAGTTCCATTGGTCATAATTGAATCCATCTCACTTCACACTGCTTCCTTCCAGTAGTCAGCGTCGGGAGAGGAAAATGCCTCAGCAATGGTGCTTGGAGTGTCATCCACGAGGTATATAGTGAAATCATCACCAAAAGACTTTACAGTCCTCTGTCTCTTACTCTTTTGAGTAGCTCCACTATTATCCTCCTCTGGATTCTCAACACATGTTTGTTCAAGATGTTCTGTTGGCGCCACGGGGGAATCAACAGGTTTTTGACTAGATGTGCTAGATTCATTTCCTCTCATAGGAAATTCATTCTCAAAGAATGTAGCATCTCTGGACTCAATCACTGCACCAACACGCATGTCAGGTACTCCAGAGCTTACAACTAGGAATCTATAGCCGACGCTGTGTAAAGCGTAACCGAGGAACACACAATCTACAGTTTTTGGTCCAAGTTTGCGCTTTTGACGATTGGCACATTCACCTTGGCCAAGCATCCCCAAGTACGTAGGTATGAGAGAGTCAACCTTTTCTTTTCCCATTCCTCGAATGGTGTTTCTTCTTTATTCTTTGTAGGAACTCTATTCAGGACATGACATGCCGTCAATATAGCCTCACCCCACCATTCGTTGGAAAGTCCCGCAGTGTCTAACATGGCGTTAACCAAATCAGTTAGAGTGCGATTCTTTCGTTCGGCAATCCCATTGGATTGGGGGGAGTATGGAGGCGTCCTCTCATGAATAATTCCATGTTCCTCGTAGAATGAATCAAACTCATGTGAAAAGTATTCTCCCCCACGGTCAGACCTCAACCGTTTGATTTTTCTTTCCAATTGGTTCTCTACTTCAGCTTTATAGATTTTAAAATAATGCATTGCTTTATCCTTTGTTTTTAGCAAGTACACATAGCACAATCTAGTGCTATCATCAATAAGAGTCATGAAATATTTCTTTTCTCCTTTGGTCAATACACCATTCATCTCGCACAGATCAGAATGAATGAGATCTAGCGGTGCCAAATTTCTCGCCTCTTTCACAGCCTTGTGAGGCTTGCAAGGTTGCTTCGCTTGAACACAAGCATGGCACTTAGACCCTTTGACCAGATCAATTTTAGGGATTAATTTTAAACTAGCTAAGCGCGTCATACAACCAACATTGATGTGACAGAGTCGGGAATGCCAAACATTAGACTCATTATCATTTCTCACATGATTCACAATTTTATCACAAGAATCCATCAAAGAGAAGCGGAACAAGCCTCCGCTTTCATAGCCTTTTCCAACAAAGGTTCCATACTTGGATACAACACATTTATTGGACTCAAATACAAGTCTAAAGCCATCTCTACATAATAGAGATCCACTAACGAGATTCTTCTTGATGGAGGGGACATGCTGCACGTTCTTTAGCTGCACGATCTTTCCCGAAGTAAACTTCAGATTGATCGTACCAACACCAAGTACAGCAGCATGCGTACCGTTTCCCATCAGCAAGGAGCAACCTCTTTGTTCCTGATAAGAAGAAAACAAAGAAACATCAGAACAAACATGAATGTTAGCACCCGTGTCAACCCACCACTCAGGCGAGAGATAAACTGAAAAAACTATAGGTAGATGATTACCGTACCTAGATCCTCCAGATTCGCTAACAACCATGTTTGCGGACTTCTTCTGCTTGTCCTTGCGATCAGGGCACTCTTTTGCCCAATGGTCAGATGCACTGCAGACAAAGCAAAGGTCCTTTTCTTTTTCCTTGCCCTTCTTCTTAAAAGTTGAAGCTTTAGGCTTGACTGCAGGCTTGTTTTTCTTCTTCCTCTGTGCGGCATGAAAGTTCTTCTTTTGCACCAGATTGGCGCTAGAACTTTCCTCATGCGCTTTCTTGCCATGAGTGTCCTTTGCCTTAGCATTCTCCTCCACACCAAGAGTAGCAATGAGATCAGTCACACTGAACACTTGCCTCCTGTGCTTTAGAGTAGTGGCAAAGCTCGACCAAGTAGGTGGCAGCTTAGCGATGATACCGCCGGCCACAAACTTGTCAGGCAACTCACACTCATTGTTCTGGAGTTCCTTTGCCAGCATCTGTATTTCATGAGCCTGCTCTACTACAGATCGGTCATCGACCATCTTGTAGTCATAGAACTTCTCCATGATGTACAATTCAGTGCTAGCATCGGCAACACCGAACTTGGCCTCAAGTGCATCCCACATGTCCTTGCCAGTGTCCATATCCATGTACACTTGCACCATGGTTTCAGCTAATATGCTGATGAGACCCCCCTTGAACAAGTTATCTGCCTCATTGAACTTAATCTCCTCCTCGTGAGAGAAAGGAGGTTCAATGCGCTTTCCCTTGATCACGTGCTCACAACGCATACTAGTGAACCACAGCTTGGAGCGGACACGCCACACTTTATAGTTGGATCCATCATCTTTCAATGGTGGTGGTTTTAGTGACGCAGCAAAACTAGCAGTCGAAAATGACCTATCAAGTTTTTGGATTGTTGAACATTTGGTCAATTTACGACTTATATTAATCCATAAATACGACTTAAACAATAGTAATAGTACCACTAACCATACTGTAACAGCACCACTACTGCAGATAGTATTTAACAGTGCAGCAACAAAGTGCGCTAAAAACGCTAACAGAATAGCATATGAACAATAGCGCACAGTGGGATTAGATTTATACCCTAGGGTGGGACTGCCGGTACCCGCGGACAGTGAGCCACCATCTTCTCCGTCGTTGGTGTTGGTGCGGCCACCAGTCCTCCTCGTGTCCACCATGTTGCAGAGGAGGTCGTGCCGGGAGACTCCTGCAGGTGCGGTGTCGGAGCAGTGGCACGGGAAGCTCCTGCAGGTGCGGTGTCGCAGCAGTAGCACGGGAAGCTCTTGCAGGTGCGGTGTCGGAGCAGTAGAACGAGACTCTCCCGTCAGGCAGGTGCAGTGTCGGAGCAGTAGAACAAGACTCTCTCGTCAGGAAACAGAAGCCCCCGAACAGGAAACTGCAGACGGGGCAGCAGTCGCACCGGGAAGCCGGCGCTCCCCAAAAACTTGATTCCCCGCCTACCCGTGCAGGTACGCTTGATGGGGGAAGTTCCGGAGGCCTGCTACCGAAGCTCCCTGTGCGCGCAGGGAACTCCGGTCGGAGATGCAGACGAACAGCTCAGCGCTCAGATGTTGCGGAGAGGAGGAAGAGGAAGAATCGGGTCTCGCACACCTGGAACAGGGGCGCCCTCCGCGCAATTCCTATCTGTCCGTTAGGCCTTGTCGGGGGAATGAACCTGGACAGGGTGGTTGGGCGTTGGGAGTTGGCTGCGGCGGCTAGGGTTTTGGAAACCAGCCAGGCCATGGCCCACGGCCACGGCCACGGCCCGGCCCGTCGCGCGGGCGGCTCGGCTCGGCGGCGGCGGCGCGCGCGTGTGGCCTCCCGGTTCTCCCTCTCAACTTGTCTATGTGAGAGTCCTAAGACTCACTATTTAAGTTGATAACCTTTTTAGTGAATTTCCCATATGGTACTAATCACTTTTCCACTTAACAATAATTGTGGGCCTTTGAAGTTTATTTGATTAATTAGAATAAATAATGGGCCTGGCCCAAATTAATCTAACACCATGAGCTCAAGACATGCTTGTTGTATCTTGGTACGTATCCTGAAGATTATAAAATTTGCAAGTTTGATTTGATGAGGAAATGGACAGCTGAAGGATTTGTTAGGGAAAAGCATGGTTTAGATATGGAGGAAGCTGCTGAGAACTGTTTCAAATAACTCATCAACAGAAGTATGATCCAACCTTGTTTCAGTAGGAGCCCTCGTCAGGTGTGGGCTTGTCAAGTTCATGGCCTTATGCTTGATCTTATTATATCCAAGTGCAATGAAGAAAACTTCATCACTATAATTGATAGGATGTTCACTGTGAATGGAGCATTACAAGTTCGTCGCGGATCAGCCATCAGATCAATCACGAAGACATGAACCTGACAGTTGAGAGGATGAGTCCATCATAAGTTTGGTCATTTAATTCCTTCCGTGCAGATGATTGTCTGCCGCCACTTTCAAAGTTTGATCTTTTGAGAGTCTTGGACATGGACCAGGGCTTTTCTCCGGGGCCAGAATCAATACCCCTTAATTTGTCTGCTATAAATCACCTTTTTCTGCTGAGGTATATGAGGGTCGCGGGCTTTTGTTTGCAGCTGCCAAAGAAATTTGGGAATCTGAAGCATTTGATGACCCTAGATATGGTACATGCAATTTTGCATTCTGGTAACCAAATATCAGATTTTACTTCCTTGTCATCTTTAAGGCATCTCACTCTTCCAGCAAAATGGAAACAACGAGTAGTGCTGAGAAATGGGCTTAGCAAGTTGTGCAACCTACGCACTCTGTCCTACTTTTGCACCTGGACTAATTCCTTAGAGTGCATCACGGATCTCGGTGGCTTGAACAATCTTAGGGATCTTTGGGTCTTACTCTAGGCCCCATGATGTGGAAGCGGATAATCCTAATGACAAGATCCTGGCTGCCTCTCTAGACAAGCTTGGGAACAACCACCTCAGCTCCATGAATTTTGAGGTTAGGTCAATTTCCCAGGTCCCCTCAGAACAATTCTTCAGTAATTGATTCACATATCTACCGCATCTACAGAGTCTTGGTTTGGGGGGCTTAATAATACCCAAGGTCCCAAAGTGGATGGCGCATGCCGACAGGTTGGTATATTTGAATCAACTAGAAGTTAAGGGGCTACGAAGTGATGACATTCAGATCCTTGGACAGTTGCCTTGGCTCATCTACCTCAGGTTAAAAGCTAGAGAAATCCCGGAGAACATTCACCCTATTCGCTTGGCTTATAAGCCGTACTTTTCCAGCCAACGAACAGTATTTTTCTCTCACAACAAATCAGCCAACAGTACTTTTAGCCATGTCTTATCAGCCAAGCGAACAGGGCGGAACATCATTATCCACCCAAACACATTCCCTTGCCTGGAGCATTTCCATTTCTTCTGTGAGCTGTCATGCCTGGCTTTTCAGCCATTAGCAATGCCAGGACTACAGAAACTGGATATACGACTGCTGTATCATGGCGAACAAAGTGCAATACACCTGAAAGAGGGTAGTCTAGTTGGTGGCATCGAGCACCTTGCTAGCATCGAAAAGATATTTGTGGTTATAAATGCCAAATACGATCTTGGGTCACAAATCGAAACTGCATGGAGAGACGCTATCAACAGGCACCCGAAAAGTCAAGCCATACATATTACGTTAAGTGTTTTGAGTTGAATGTGGAGGATCAAATATGCAATAGCACCAGGAAGTAAAGAAGACCAAAATACTGGATTACCTGTATATATGCTTATGCAGTTAGTTTGTTAGGAGCATCATCTCTTTTATTTTTTGAGACATGATCATGTTTACTCCGTTCCTTTCGTTGATTACAGCTTTATATAATTTACCAAGCGTACATGCATAATGTATGTTTGCTAGATTTGTTTTAGTGCTCTTGGATATCCTCCTCATGCCTGTTGGTTAAGTCTATATATAGCGGCATAACTCCTTTCTATCCACAATACCCAAAGAATCATGGTCTAAGTTGTAACACCCAGACCAATAGTGTTCTGGTTTCAGACTATTGTGGCATGTCTGTTGTCAAAGTTTTAGATCTTGTAATAAAGCACTACAACTTTATCAGACAGTGTGTCTCCATCCAGTGTTTGTTTGAAAAAAAAATAAAAAACTTGATCTCAAAATATGATAACTTGAAACCAATATTTCAAATTCTAAATGACATGAAATAAAAATCTTGTCAACTACAAAATTGTAGATCGCATAGTCCAATACAAATTTAGTTCTACCATGTAAATGATTGAGGTCATTTAGAAATTTTAAAATTTGAACTTCAAATTTTAAGAATTTCAAACACATATTTAGGACTCTAAACGACATTAAATCAAAACTTTATAACTACAAAGTTGTAGACTGCATTGAGTACTAAAACTTTTATATAGATCATGTCAAAATATGAGATCATTCTAAAAATAAATTTTAAATTATGAAAACTAAAATAATATTTTGGGACTCTAAACAGTTTTAAATAAAAAAACTTGTCAACTACAAAGTTGTAGATTACACCGACCTATGCAATTTTGATATAACGTTTGTGTTCAACTGATTTCATATAAAACATTATGAATTATTTTTATGAAACTATTTCTAGAGACGGGCCTCTCTAGAGTGTCGACGCCTTTGTTAATTGATTTGTAGAGATGATGCCCTTAGAATGTGTGCATTTGTTAACTATTTTCGGTGACAGGCATCTTAAGAAGTCCAACTCTGTTAATGGGTTAAATGAGGTGGCTAGGCGTCTAATATGACAGCCTCTATAAATAGTCTATTAACAGAAGTTGTCTCCTTTGGACGTCCGCCTATGAAATGACTAATAGAGGCTGGCAAATTCCTTTGGACGCCTGCCTGTGTAAATCGTTAAAAGAGGCAGGCATTTGCTTGGAGCCCGCTTCGTCATTTACAGAGGCGTTGCCCAAAAATACATGCCTCTGACACATGTCCTAAAATCCTTTTTTATAAGGAAGAATTTTATTAATTCATGATCTTTACATCGAGTTGATACAGTAATCATGAACCCACTTCTCAGCTTTGCATAAAAAGCACACATGGCCTGAAAAGAACATTCCACAAAAAGTCCATGTGGCCTGGTAGAAAGAAAAATATACATGACTGCTTTGTGCCAATTATTGCCAGCTAAAATCCTCTTCTTAGCAGTGTCTGACTCGAAACCAAACAAATCCTTATATATAAAACTCAGTTGCCACCTCTAATATTAGCTAGTAGATAACATGTAATATTCCACTTTCACCTTGGTATATCTTGGATGATGATGATGAGTATAGCACGCAGAAGATCAAAATATGTGAATACCATTGTTAGTATTTGAAGTGCAAGTTTCTTCCCAAGATGGATGAAGAGTGTGAAAGCCTTGTTCCCACACCCACACGGAGGAAAATATATGCATGTTCCTGTTCTCGGCCTCGGCTCCCAATAATGATAGGATGGCAACACCCTGATTCGCACTAGAGAGTGTGGACAGAGCCCCCTTAAAAGGCTGCTTGCTTTCAGGTAAACACAAATCATTCAACCACAAAGGCATGCAAGCACAAATGCAGTACCGCTCCACTAGAACTGGATGCATTCCAACCCTAGCTAGCTACCACCGCCAAACGATTCCACTCCAATCATGCATTGCATGCACCGGTCGATCTCGGCTATAGCTGCTGACCTTTTCCTCTTTTGCAACAAGAAAAGGAAGAAAGAGTATCGATTGGAGTGTGAACTGCCCAAAACGGCTTGGGGCCTTTATTTTCCGGTTCTGCCATTATTGTCGTTCCCACAGCCATATACGAGAGTATCATCTCTCTCTCTCTCATGTGTAGTCGGATTCCCTACTTCTTTTTCCATTAATTAAAGGTTGTACTCCTTTCCTCCTCCTTTCTTGTCCTCGCTTCCTTAGGAGTCAAACTTTTTTAACTTTAACCTAATATATATAAGAAAATATAAATATTTATACTACATAATTAGTATCTATTAGATAGATCATTGAATCTATTTTCATAATAAACTTATTTGAAGAAATAAATATTGCTAATATTTTATATAGATCTAGTCAAAATTAAGAATGTTTTACCGGCATGGAACCAAAAACAACACTTATTTTGGGACAGGGGAAGTACATGATAGATAGAGCATCATGCCTTCATATATACATGGACTGCATAAAGATATTTAGCATAATCCATGCATGATACGGTGACAAAGACACTTGGCAAGCCCAACTTGGCATGCATGGCTATGGTAAAAGAGACTCATCGAAATAGGTGTTCCTCGCCTTGTTCGCAAGCAGCAAAATAAGCAGAACATCCCTGGCTACGACAAAGGCTTTATCTGGGATCATTTTAATTAACATGGTAGTAGAAGCTCGGTATAGAGTAGATATTTGCTCAAAATGTTTTTTTACATTATTTTACAGATCATCAGGTGCATGGCAGACCAATAAGCGGAAAGGTATTGTCGAACTGGAATACATTTCCAACGCACTTTTTACTAGCAGTGCTTGATATTAGTATAAGAGACGGCTGCCTTGTTCCACTAGATACTGGCCAAATGCTCGGAATTGACCGGTTCAAACTGGTGCACAAATCACCACCTCATGACGATATTCATTGATGACACCTTTAACGGGTCAATTTGGAACTTTTGTGGCACTGCATAGACGAAACAAGGGATCGGACACCTTAATTAGGCTTGGCTGTTTTGTGAAAGAGAAATGTGTGGATAGTACATTTCTTTTCGTTCATCGACTACTTCTGGTACGTCACCACCAATGTATATACTACCAAGTACTTATGTATCACTAGTCACTGTATTACACTAGAGTTCACACTAGAATGACTGATCAGGAAGTTTTTTTCATGGGTTTTGACTCTTTTGAGACTTTTACCCCTCGTGTGTTCACACGCTTAACGCTGTACCAACACTATATGTAACTACTACTGTACTCTCTCCGTTTTAGGTTCTTTGCAGGTCAAACTTTATGAAATTTAACTAGATTTTAAAAAAATATTAGTAACATTTATATCTTCAAATAAGTTTACTATGAAAATGTATTCAACAATTAATCTAATAAACTTATTATGCACCATAAATATTAATAATTTCTTATATATATTTGGTAAAAGTTAAAATGTTTGACTTCTCAAGAAGTGAGAATGACACTTATTTTGGGACGGAGAGGGTAATATATATTGCTCATTGTGGACTTAATTTACATGGTCTCTCTCTCCCCCCCATTAAGGAACTGCTTTAGATTGACGGTGTAATTTCATAAAAAAAACATGCACGAATGATATTTCACAAATATGTGTGGTACTTTGTGTGAAATTCTTGAGTTGAAAAGTGTAAGCTTGTTACTTTCTTTGTCCCCTTTCACCAACTGAAAGACTTATATAGAATTATTGTTTTTAATAAAGCAAGTGCAGCCTCTATGTTTTTTTATTTAATTTCAAAATTCATACCATTGGATTTTCAAATTCGAAGCACATTAATATGTTTAACGCTATCATAGCTGGCTTTATGAAAAAAATAAGGATACTTCTGTCATTACTTCGAAAACAATTTTAGAATATTTACAGATAGGAGACACAAAAGGGTATGTCTTCAAAACACTATGTGAATTTATGAGACGGTCCATTCATGGAGATAATCCAAAAAAAGAAGAACCGTCTTCTTAAATGGATTTTCATAGATAGCTTAAGGAAGACGCCTCTGTAGATGGCTGTTTACAAAGATAGATCAGTTAAAAGTGTCGCATCTATAAATCGATTTATAGAGGCGCCAAGCGGAACCCTTAAGTGTCTAAAAAAGTTGATAACTTTTGTATATAAACTTAGATGAAGATGAACGACTTCATGTCACACCTCAAAATTTTTGATTTTGGGTTGTGCATAGAAAACACTAAATAAAATGAATTATTTTAATATTTGGATAAAATTTACCAAGTTTAGTTTGAGCTCGCGTAAATTTAGTTATAGAAAAATAAGAATTTTTAAAGTTTTCTAATTTTGACGTGCGTTTGGATGATGTGATGTTTGCTTGTTGCTTCTTGGTGTGTTGAGAGTGAGTAAAGTCTTTAAAATACGTTAGTAGGTTGATTTTTCTTCTCCGGCACGCCTTTATGTTTTCTACACTAAAATTCTTTGTTTCTCGGCTCAAGTTTTCGCTGGGAGCATCCTAAAATCTTTTCTTTGTAACACAAATTACTCCTTATAGTTCCTCGTCCGTCAATCAATCTCAACAAACTTCTCGGGAATTTTTATCAGCTTTTTCCGGAACTTGTTCTTACTTGTCTCTGAGCATAATTTATTTTTTAGATGCTCCAAATTATCTTATCAAGGGATCGAAATACTTTATTTGGGTTCCTCATATTCCATAATGTCTTCCAGAATTTTTCTCGAATTTTCAGAGCTTTCGGAGTATTTTTCGTGGCTTAAATAATAATTCTAGACTTTTCTGAAATTATTTTATCCACGAAATTAATTAATTCCAAAAATAATAAATCTCTCATTTTTTCCAATGCTCAAAGCTCATGTGCAATAATCCTAATAAATCCTAAAGGATCATACATTTATTTACTAATGGGTTTTAATAATTATTTAGGTCCATTAGTAAATGTGGAGGGTGCAACATCAATTAGTACCATATAGCTAGTTGATGTGGATGTGGAAAGTTTTTCTCCCTATAAATATGTACCAACCCCTTGGGCAAAGTACATCAAAACTACCGTAAAGGGAGCCTCTAGTTTAGGAAATCCCTCACGTAGTAAATTAGAATTTTCTCTCCACTCACCGTCGGCCAACTCCGACGACTCCCGTGGCGGCTGTTCTGGCTCGTCTATCTCTGGCAAAAACCACCGCCTGGCAGTCGGTTGGCTACAGGATGATGTTAGACGAGCGGGCTTGCCGGCGCCCCTAAAGGATTCAACCTAGACCATGACCTTCGCAATGACTTTGTGTCCACGGTCATGAGGATCCCTTGCCGAACTCCTCGTTCGAACGTTCACTGGCTTTGTCTTCAATTCCTTCTCAACTTCAGCGTGAGATTTTCCTTTCTTTTCTTTCTATTTATTCCATATTTACCTATGGAGGCGACCTCTATCTTGATCTGCACTTCTGGAGCAAGGCTTAGCGCTACCTTGTTGATGCCTGCGCCCATGAGGACGAACCCATCACCACCATAGTCAGGCAATGTTGTCGTTTGTTTGTTCATCATTGGCTCAAGGTAAAGGAATCATCTATGTGACTCACGTCTATGTACATTACAAGTTGGCCTTTCCTTTTCCTTCACCTGTGGCACACATCTCTCTTCTTGGATTGCTGCTACACTGAACCGTGCGGCCTGCTGCTTGATCTATGTGCTGCCCTGATTGTCACCCGTAACCAAGGCCAAAGTGGTTGTCCGCTAGCTCCATCACTACTTTCATCAAAGAAATAGTACTTTGTATCCATATCAGAACGTGACTGGACAATCACAATACGTATCTACTTCTCTCAGTTTTTTTATCCTCTGATGTTTTGTTTCATTTGAATTTCGTTTTGCTCCGTTCAAGTTGCGTTAGATTCGTATCGACACGCTCTATGTAGTAGTGTTAATGTTTTGTATGTCACATGTTTTTCTATATGTAGTTAAATATTAATATACGTGCAACTAGTTTTATAATTAAAATCAATATAGGTTTTATACTCCGATATTTTATACATAAACATTAATATGATTAATTGCTAGTATAAACATGTTCCTAAATTATAATCTGCTTAGTTCAAACCCGTTGCATAGGATAAACTTGTTTAGGTGCTCTCACATGTCTTTTTATGTAAGGTTAAAGTTTAACTTTATTAAATAATATGAGACATGTTCATAAATAAAATATGACTAGTTCTTATTTGTTTTTAAAATTAAAATATAATTTGATTAATCAGAATTAAAATTCACATTGTTTTTTAATTAAAATAAATCAAGCTCGTAGATATTTCTTTTATAATATAAAATTCTCGATAGTCGTTTCTTTTTAACGATAGTTTCGCTATCGGCATTTCTTGCGATTCCATGACCATAGAACTAGCTCTCTTTGAGTACATTGTTTTATCTTGTGTGGTGTGCTGTTCTTAGTTGCTTGTATGTTTGCCTATGTGTGATGCATGCTACAAGTAGAACAAGACCTGTTTATGGGTGCTGAAGATCACAAGGTGATGACCAGATGCAAAGTATGAGAAAAATGTGAGCTTAAAAGGCAAGTATAGCATAGGATCATCTTTGTTGTCCTATTCACTTTAATAATCTAATCATATGCATGTGTCTACCTTGACTACCACTAAGGATTTCCTATTACCTTGTTACCCTGTACCTTGATACCTTTGAATTATTGCACTGGGTAGTATGATGCTAGTGCTCAACTACAACCATGATCTTGTAACTTGACTAATGATATATGCAATAAACACGAAAAGATGCTTTTTAGCAACATGGAACAAGGGGGTAGAGCATTGGGCTATTTTTATGGTGCTTTAGATTCCTCTCCCTAAGAACTTATCTGTAAGCGAACATTCAGGACTTACAGTACAACTATGAGAGCTACATGGCTCTGGCTTTAGCTCAGTATGAGGACCTTTTCTAGCTTGTTAGAGGTTATCTTTATTGGCGTAAGAATGGCTTCATGAATCGGGTATAGTGCGGCCTCTGTACCCTTGAGTATAGGCTGCGCGTCATTGTGCCATCGGGAAGGGGAGCTCTACATCTGTTTGCTAAGTGAATCTAATGGCCCTAACTTGTTAGATGAACCTTTGAAATGCTTTATAGTGAACCCTATCGACCTTCCTTGGAAGTAGGTCAATAGATTAGCTATCTCGGACGAAAGGGTAAATCACGACTCACAGTGAAAATGTACAACCTCTGCAGTGTAAAACTGGCATATCAACCGTGCTTACGGTCACGAGCGGCCTTGGAACATTTATGGAATAGATGATGAACACTGATGGTACAGATGATGAAGATGCTCACTAATGATTACTGTTTATGCTATTTATTACTCATGTTTACCTGATCATGTGTTTATATGGGCTTGTGAATAAACTTGTTGCCACCCAATTGCTAAAAGATGACTCATTAAAAGCTAATCATAGTTAAACCAGTGTTAGCCTTTTGAGCCTTATGAACTCCATGTTATATTTGTTGAGTATGACATGTACTTACGCTTGCTTTATTTTTCACATATATGGGAAAAAATCCTAGATGGACAACAGATTGCTAGAGTTTAGAGAAATTAGGCTTGTGATTAACCAGTCAGTTGTCCCTGTGGAAGTGTTGGCTTCACCTGAAGATCGGAGTTGTCTTTCCGCTGTCTATACTATGAGGTTGTATTCTTTATACTAATACGCTCTATAATAAGCATTGTCTTATGATATTACCCTTATTTGTAGCTATATGTGAGATTTGATTTTCTGGCCTCACATATGGTGTGTATCTGATTTTGTTCTTAAAACTAGGTGCTACACTTCATATCAAAATTGTAGAGCTGAAAGAGATCTACAACTATGTAGCTAAAAAAATATATTTCAGTTGTTTAGAATCCAAAATTCATTTTATGTTCTAAAATTTAAAAATTCAAGATAGAATTTTTTAACGATCTAGGATATTGACATGGCTTATATAAAAGTTGTAGTTATAAATGCAATCTATAATTTTGTAGTTGATAAATTTGTTATTAGAAGTCATTTTATTTTATGTTTTTATATTTTAGAAGTCAAATTTTAGAATTTTAACTTGTTCTGCAAAAGTCGACTAGGTTTTTATTTGAAAACAACTAAACCCTAAATATTTATTTTAAAAATTTTAGATTTTGAGATTAAACTTCTCAAAAAAACTCTGCTATTTGATGGAGACATGCCCTATCTAGAATTATAGCATTTAACAAGATCTAAAATTTTGAAAATGGAGCTTTTTCATTTGAAATCGCTTATGGGACGAAATAATCAATACAATATTTTTATAAGTTAATATAAAAGGATAACATCATATTCTTAGTCATATGTAAGTGTGTTGTGTAGTGGTGGAAAAGGCCACGAGTTCCAATCTAAATGTGACTTGTGACTTACACTAATAGAAATATTCACTTCTATGATGAAAATCTAAATGACGAATTCGAAACTGTCATAAAATATCACTTTCTATGATGAATATTTATGTTTCATCATAAATTAATGGTGACGATCCTCTAGCCCTCCCTATCTATGTGGAAATCAGGCATCGTCGCACAAAAACATCATAGAACAGCATAGGGCTCGTCACAAAAAAATTCACGCGATTGTTCCTACTCATATGTGACAATCCTTTTTAGAACTATCACGCCAGGGCTTCGTCATTGAACTAATTACACATATGTGATGAAGGTTTTGATTTGTAACGAATGATACTTTGTCATAAATCTCCATACGGTCCTTTCTCCGTTCGACGCGTACCTGTGGTACCTACAGTTACTCATCCATGACATTTGCAATTCGTCATAGAGTCTCCGCTCAGTACTTTCTTCATCTGATGTGTACCTGTGGGACCCTTCTTCATCGATGTGTACCTGTGGGACCTACAGTTAATCATCCGTGACACTTGCAATTCATCGTAAAAGTCTTCGTTCGATCCTTTCTCCATCCGACGTGTACCTATAGGGCCCTTTTGCATTCGACCTATGGGACCCAATGGCTTATATGTCACATGTACCTATGAGACCGTTCTCCATCTCCATTCGACCTGTGGGACCCAACGGCTTGCGTGTCACTTGACGCTTGCAGTTCATCATAAAAGTCTCCGCTCGGTCATTTCTCCATCTGATGTGTACTTGTGGAACCCTTCTGTATCCGACCTGTGGGACCCGATGGCTTACGTGTCACGTATACCTATGGGACCTTTCTCCATCTTTATCTAACCTGTGGGACCCGACAGCTTGCGTGTCACTTGTACCATGTGTGCCAGTAAGAACCTAAAACATGCAAGAATCAGAGATGGCCACGTTGTCCAATAACAAGGTGATACATGACCCGAACCATCTCTAATGCAACCAGCTATAGTAGGAACACATGGAAAGCATCTCCAACGGAGGCACCCGCCAGCGTGGCTACCCCTGCCACGCATGCCAAAACAGTTCTATGACAGTCAGTTTTTCGTCACAGATCAAGCCACTTCTATGACGAGTTTCTAGATTCATCACATAAGTTCAAGTATGACACGTTTTCTATGACGAGCCATTTTTCGTCATAAAACTGAAATTATGACGAATTTGGCTTCTTCAGTAACAAAAGTTGTTCATCATGAAAGTGAGATTACTTATGTGACCGCGTTGCCTAGCTAGGGAGCTTGTCATTAGTTTCTCTTAATCAACTATACTATCCAATAATCATAAATATAATTTATAATCATAAAATATATATATAATAAATTAATGGTTAAAGTATCATTTAAGAGACTATACCATATTAGAAGACGCCTTATAAACAAAGGAGTACTTTCAAAGAAAATACAATTTTACTCCTATATAATCATATACAGTCTTAGAAAATATATGTTGGCCTTATTTGCACTCATACTATCATGACTTTACAGAAGCGGTCATCGTACCCATCTAGATGTAGTAATTTAATTATTGGACTGCGTCATTTGCTATGACAACTTCTGCTGGTAATAATTTATTAGCAAAGTCTTGAAAACCTTTGCATCACGTGTTCACATAGTGACAGTTATTGACAGGCCAGCTCTATGGCCATTCCTGGTGCTCGATTTAATTTCATTGCAGTGTTTATAAGAGTAAATTATAGAGAATGAAACTAATATAAGACTTATAATGCATAATTTTATTTACATTTTATAGGTCTACATATTTAAATATTACATTATGTTGTAAAATGACATTGCTCCCAATAAAGTTTCACTTAGTTTCTAATGTGTGAGCATAAAAATGCTCACAATGAAATTTCACCCTATTTCCAATGTGTTGTTGGTAACTATGCATGTTGGGTTCTTAAAGGTTCTAATTTGGTTTTGGTAATTAAATGACAATTTAGGTGGACTAATATGTGTTTGATATGAGATACACATGTGATTAGTCCACATGTACATTAGTGTGAGCAACACTTAAAGCTAGCATGGTGGAGAAGTGGCTCAGTTATGTTACAAGTGCTCAACTTGTATGATGAAGGAGCTCGTTGTGTATGAGACATGATATAATGTCATGTGGCCAGGTGAAGAAGATTAAGAGGCATGGTTTGGCTACGATGGACCAGATTAAGAAGCATGGCTTCTAGGATGAACCGACTTGCAAGCGTGAAGGGAAAGCTAGAGGGCTTTTGGCTTTGTACTTGTTGCTCACTAGTATGTGTAGGAGCTTGTGTTGTGCTTAGTTGCGTAGGTTTATGTGATCTTGCTAATAATTGAACTTGATTAGGTGAGTTCATTCTAACTTAGTGGCTTAGACATTTCTTGTAGTATCTTTTGTAAGGCACTTGTGATAAATAGAAGGGTGTAGTCCAAACTAGACCCATAGTTTAATTCTGCATTTGCTTCAATTAGTCGGTGCGTTTAGTTTTTAGAAATCACTATTCACCCTCCCTCTAGTCAGCTCTGTGTTCCTAAAAGTTTCATCTAGATGAAATATATCTCCTCTCTCTTCTCATAATTTCTCTGCACATCATTATTTTTGCTAATGTGTCACCTCATTAAATGAAAATAAACTACCACTGAGACTATCCTAATGCCCTTCTATATATAAATCTATATTTTCAAAACACAATACACACTCCTATAAGCACCACTGACCCAATAGATGCAAATTCTGAGATTGGCCCCAAGTCACCTTTAGATATCTCAGCATCGAGAATTGTCGTGCAAAGAAAATCTTTGTGATGGCATAAGTTCATTACAAGACTAAAAGAACTTTATTTGATATATCATTTTTGTTTGTATATGTGATCCTTCTTTACGAATTATGAGGATTCTTAGATACTCTCTGCCCTTAATAATGTTTTAGTTTTGTTCTCAGTCAAAACTTGTCTGATTTTAGTCACCTACAAATAAATGCACTTTCAGGATATATTCCATAGTGGATTTATTCGAACAGTTTTTACATAAACTTAATCGAAAGAATATGATGTAAGCTAGGCAAACTATTTTGATCTATGAAGACATGCCCCACTGTATGACTATATTATTGTTCATCATGGACACATTTTACTCTCCCTCTCTCTCTCTCTCTCTCTCTCTCTCTCTCTCTCTCTCTCTCTCTCTCTCTCTCTCTCTCTCTCTCTCTCTCTCTCTACATTAAGGAACTACTTGAAATTACGGTTAGAATTTCATGAAAAAAAAGCATGCATGAACCATATTGTTTCGTAAATGTTTGATTCAGTGAGACTGAAATTCTTGAGTTCCAAAAATCTAGGGTTACTTTCTCCGTCCCCTTCCACCATCTGAAAAATATATTTTGTAAGTTGAGTTGTTTTTAACCACTTTCTCCCTCTATCCTTTTATTTGATGTTACTGAATTCATGCCATTTGAACGTTAAAATTTTATGACAATTAATACGTTTAACACTATCATGGTTGGTTTTATGAAAACTGAAGAATACATCATGTTTTAATAAGAAACGCTTTCACAAGAATGTAATTTTTCTAGTACATATATTATTCATATAAAGTCATGAAAAATATTGGCCCAAAACTTGCACTTCTTCCTTTGCAACTAGACTATCTGCCATGACGCTACAGCCGACGACTTACAGAAGTATTCATTCATACTGTGTACTACTTCTGTATAGTCATGGTTGAGATGACCTTTCAGAAACTGTCATTCACTATGACTACTTCCGCGTAGTTTAGCGCACCGCGCTGAAAACCGTGCGCCTAGTGTTCACATAGTGAAAGCTACTACAACGATCCAGTTCTAGCATCTGCCTATTACGATGTACACCTATTCATTCAATCGCAAGAAATCTCTTCTTTATAGTTGCCATTAAAAAGTAAAGTTGCAACTTGTTTATAGGTTCTCTGATTGTTCTTTGCTTATATTATCAAGTGTCCTGACGACCTTGCTTGCATAATGAAATGGATGACGAAAAACGTACCAGCAAGTCTTGAATTCTTTAGGCTTGCGCAAACAAAATCTTTGTGATGACATAAATTCGTTTCACACTAAGAGAACTTGGATATATGACATTGTTTTTGTTTGCATATGTTATCCTCCTTTTATGAACTATGAGGACTCTTAGCGCTACATGGTAGAGAACAAATATGTACACATCAGTTATTTGTATATTGGAAGAGCACATGTGTGCTTGCTTGTCCTAACTGAGATTTGGAATAATTATATTCCAAAACACGTGATTTTTTTTGGATATCACTGTGTTCACACCGTAGCAGTTTATATTCATGGGATCTTTGGCTCAGCTAACCCCCACATCTATCTGAACCAAGTAAAAGGCTACGCAGCTCCTTCTAGTTTCAGCTCCTCCTACGACGAGAGTACGGTAGTGACACTGTAGCACAAAATCATTTTTTTTCTCCTACCAACTACTCTCTCTATTTCAGATTATAAGTCGCTTTGATTTTTTTAATACATTTATTTTGCTATGCATCTAGATATAATAATATATCTAAATACATAACAAAATGGATAAACCAAAAAAGTCAAATGGACTTATAATTTCGAACAGATGAGCAACAAACATAGGAAAAGAGTGAAACTGCATTTTAGGGCCTGTTTTGTTGTGCTTATTTACTAGGGCCTGGCTAGAAAAATAGGTCTGGCTAGTCAAATCCAGCATAGGTTAGTACAAGACCATTTATTTGATTTGACCGTACTAGTTAAACATGGCAATCTCAGATGTGTGGTAGGATAGTTTTGGTACAGTCATCTAATATTTGTTGGCATTTTATCGAACAGCTAGTGCTCACCGCCCACCACCGCGCTCGCCGTTGCCACCTCACTCGTCTCCCACTGCCCTTTCTCCTCCTTGAGCGTCTGACACCTATGGTGTGGCCAAGGACCATGCTACTCCAACCTGCCCGCCGATGAGAGAGCTCCCGTCTTGCCCCACCAACGCCGGCGACGAGAATGGAGGGGGAGAGGACAACTCTCGTCTCCATGCCCATCCTCCGACCATCGAAACCTCTCACTGCCGCCACTGCAATCGTTGCCTCAGCATTTGCCTTGCCTGATGAAGAAGGACAAGGGACCGAAGAAGGGAAAGCGGGATTCATGTGCCGTCGTCGCCAGAATCTACCGCCTCGCCTCTCCGTCATGACCAGGAAGGGAGGTGTGGCAGAACCGTCCAAACTAACACACCTTCGGAGCGCTCATCTTCCACCAGACACTAAACACCACGAAAGCGAGATACTTCGAGCAGTTCTGTCGAGCACACCCCAAGGGAGAACTCGAATAATCCACGGTTTTCCTCCAGGATCCAATAATGAGAATGAGTTTACAATACTTAGTCCATTTCATACAACCAGAGTTCTTAGAAATACATTATTACAGTACCAAGTTCAGAGTGCAGAATTTAAACAGCGGAATTACAATAAACATCTAACAATAGAATACAAGGATCCATCTATGCCCACCAGAAGAATCCTCCACACAACAGTTACTCTTCAAGCTGCACCTGTAATAGGATAAATAAACCCTGAGTACACAATGTACTCGCAAGACTTATCCGACTAGTGAAAATAATTTCCTGACTCCAAAGGGATATGATAGGCTTATTGGTTTGCTGGGTTTCCTTTTTGCGGAAAGCAATACTAGTAGTGAATCCTTATGTATATTTCTTATTAGTAATCATGATTAGTTCATTATCCAACCATTCTAGGTAAGCACCTATTCTACTTTCAAGTAAGAGTTGAGCAAACAGATCCATTTTACCACCTTTTATTTTTTTGTTCTTACTATGGTGCTAGATTGTAGACAAGTCGTACTGGATTACCCGATGATTCATGAACCAATGTGCCCCGCTGGGTGTCCCAAAACACATGCTCTGCCTATACCCCAGGCACAAGCAGGACCAACCCACCACTCTCCTATCAAGGGGTCTAGGTCCCCGTCCAAACTTAAACTCCAAGCCCCCACTCCTGAGTCCCAGACTCGGTGTGGTGCTTAGACCTCCACCATCCCCACCTCCAATTAGTCGGTCCAAAAAGAGCTGGAACCCACGACAAGAGAGCAACGAGCCTTCCCTACTCCTATAAACAAGTATGTGCTCGGGAAAATAAATCTGTGACCTGACTAGAATCCAATGCAACGGTCGGTCCTTAACCGACACGGAAAGAGAAAACAGTGTAACCAAGTAATACCCCGTTGGCCGTGGGACACAACCCCTTAAACCCACCAATACCCGTACCATATCCTTGCCCGGTCTCCATTTTTTTTACCATTTTATCATGAGAGTGATAATAATAATCACCTATTATGAGTAACGGTAGGTTACTCATGCTACCAAAAACCTAAACATAGCAGCTACTCGACCTAAGCTAGTAGGACTCATAGGTTGGTATATCTATGCATGTAGTTTCAATATAAATCCTATAACGTAATGCACATCATATATATATATTTTCAGTGATTATTCAAAATAAGGGCTATGTACTGGGGCTTACCTTGGACAGGCGTGGTGTTAGCAAAGTCAGCAGCCAGTGGCTCTAGGGCTCCCTCCTAGATGAGGATCTCCTCCTCATACTCTTCAATCACCTCCTCATACTCCTGCTCGCCTGCGGTCATGAACTCTACCAACTCATTATCTACATGCATGAAATGATGATGCAGCACTTAGTAATACAACAACAACAACTCTTAAAATAAGAATACACTTATTATGCTATTAAGCTAGCTCTACTTATTATATACCAACTAAGGCCCCATTTGGTAGGGCTTCACTTCACTAGTGAAGCCATTTTTTTTGCTTCAGCTCCACGAACAGTTTCACCGGTGGAGCTGAAGCGGTTTTGGTAAACCGTTTGGCAAAATGGCTTCCCTGTGAGAGCATGTTTTTAGGGGCCTGGAGGAGGAGCCAGGAGAAGCCACTTTTTTTGCTCCATCCCACCCCAAATCACTGTGAGAGCATGTTTTTAGGGACTTCACAAGTGAAGCTATTTTACTTTATTCCGTTTGGTAGAAAACGGCTCCAAACAGTTCCTGAAGCCGGTGGAGAAGCCCTGCCGAACGGGGCTTAAGTATCATTTTTATTAAACAAGACACCATTGCATCAACAACAATAGCCTTCAACTAAATTCTTAAATGATTTCCTATGCTTTCAATTAAGGTATGTTAACCACCTTAATAAATTAGCTATTTAGGGGTTACAAAAATTACAGAGAGGGTCTATATCATTATGAGCCTACTGTAAAATTTTCAAAGCTAGCACTTCTACCATTTCATCACAAAAAATCATTCTCTAAATAATCATAATAATAACAAGCATTCTAAAATAAATTAAGTAACCATAAAGACACCACAGAACTGTATGAACTAAATATACTAACAGATAGCTCACGAATTTAGGAATCTAACAAAATTTATTTCACAATTTTTGGACACCTATACGATTTTATATTAATTATACAATCTCAGCTCAGGAATTAAAAGGAAAACCATTAGCTAATTCCTAGAAAAAGGAAAACAAAATCAGCAGAGCGCGTCCCACGGCCAACAGACCGGCCTAGCAAATGTGGACCATGCGGGGACGTCGCACGCGCTAGCAACCTTGCAAAAAGGACCTTGCGCTAATGGCGAATTAACCAGCGGTCCTCACCACTATTCCCACTTCTCTCTGCCCTTTCACCTAGCACCCTAGATTTCTTCTAATTCCTATCACGAAGCCCCTGGCGACGACGCACGCGACGACGCGACCTCCGCCAGCATTCCACAGTCACGCCGGGCAACTGGGACCCACCCTAGTTTTTCTGAGGGGTCGATTGCCATTGCTAGCTCGAACAACAACCCTAGAAAGCAGTAGGGAGCTAGGGGACGCACTAGCATGCGCGGTAGCGATGCACGGCGGTTCACTACGGCGGTGCCTCCATTCCTGTGAACTAGGGCAGCTAGGCGATCAACTAGCTAGCGTATGAGCTTTAGTGACTCACCAGTAAGCCTGGGCGTTCGGGTTATCCGATTTTTTCGGGTCGGGTAATTTGGGTAATTCAAAATTCGGGTAATGAAAATTGCTACCCGATATTACCCCCGAAAAAACACTACCCGCAAATTCGGGTACCCGATAATTCGGGTTCGGGTTCGGGTATTACCCGATATACCCAAATTTACAGAAAACAACCAACTACACTAAATTTCAGTAGCGATCTATACATAATTTTAGCAGCAATTTGTATAGAATTTCAATAGCAATTTGTAGAGAATAATATATTATAGTCACTCATTCAAATAGAGAGAATTATATTCTAATAAAGTGATAAGTTAAATGGTTCAGCTAACAACACATGATAAATACAAAGACAAAAACAAATCTTTGGGTAGTTCGGGTAGTTTGAGTACCGGGGGATATTACCCGAATTACCCAAACTAATTTCGGGTAATCAAAATCGCTATCCGAATTTGGGATCGGGTACCTCGGGTTCGGGTAATTTGGGTCCGGGTTCGGGTAATTTGGGTACGGGTAATGGGTATCGGGTATTTTACCCAGGCTTACTCACCAGAAACCTGGTCACGGTAACTGTTTGGTCAGGGACGGCCTGAGCAGCGCTGGCCTCGAGCGACAGAGCAGCTTAGCGACGCTCCACGACAGACACGGCCATGGCGACACCCCGAGGATGGCGGTAATGGTTCAGCTGAGTTGCGCAGGGTGCATAGGGGATCAAGGTGAAGCCATTGGTGCCATGGAATTGGATTCTAGGGTCTTGAGCAGTTGGTGACTTAGGCGTGATGTTTAATGGGGCTTCTACTAACCAGCGACGAGGTAAACTCCAAATTGGAGTTATGTAGGGCTCGGTTATGGCCGTGCGTGGTCTTGGCGTGTAGCCTAGTGCCTTAACTACTGCCTGGCGCATGCAATTGCTTTGAGAACGACTAGGTTCTATGAAAATGAGTTTGGCGTGACATGGCTTAGAGCAGGCCCAGTAACGCGTGGGAGCGCTGCGTCGCCTCAGGGAGACGGTTGGCCTCTAGCGCGGACATGCGCGCGTGCGGGTGTCGTGGTGGTGCTACGGACAACGCAGCTCCAGGATGCAACATGCACAATGCTATGGTTTCAGCTCGGCCATGTGATGCCACTGCACCTCGAGCAGAAACGATGATGGGCGGCAGAGCTAGTGGAGGGTGGTGCGCGCCACAACGGTGGCGCGACGGCAGCGGCACTAGTGGCCAGCGGAGCAGGGCGGCTTGTGCGGCCACAGTGGCACCGACAGCGGTGCCAGCAGCAATGTGCAGCACGCTAGGTGCTCAGTCCGGGTGGCCAGCGGTGCCCTAGGCGCACAGTGACCACATAGACTTGGCCAACCGGCCCAAAACGTGTAGTGCACGCTTTTTAAAGCGTCAACCACGACCCATCTCGCCCGGTTATGACCCAACCAACTTAGCCTAGCTAAAGATGGTACCTCAGGCTATTGAATGGAGCCATATACTTGGACCAAGGTAGACTAGAGAAGAAAATATGAGCATGCCAAGTGGATGCTGTCAACCGATGCCCAAACAACATTTTTTAGCTTTTTGTAGCAATTAATTGATGATCAAAGCACATACTAACTAAGCCAACCCCTAAACCATTGACAAGTACTTACTTGGATGCAACCCACCAAGCAAAAATATAGCACAACTCTATTTAAGTGTCACATAGGTGTTTTATATCATTTTTGTTCAATAAAAATTAGTTTACAACTCTACTTGATAATTACGTGAATCATGGAATAACCTTCTGATTTACATTTTATTAATTATTTTGCATTATGAGACTTCACCAAAGCATTCCAACACATGCATTAACACATAACATGATGCGCATGTAGTGTTTTGGTGAGTGGTTTACAGTGTAACACCGAGGGTGTTACAAATCTAACCCCCCTAAAATAAAATCTCGTCCTAAGATTTTATGTGCCTAGTGTGGGAAAAGACATAAGAAATACATTTCAATGTAAACAACTACCTCAGTGAACCAGAAAGAAGGTGGGAATAATGCTTTAAGATATAACTTTCTTGCTCCCACGTCGCTTCATCCTTCGAGTGATTTTGCCACTCACTTTATAGAACTTCACCACACTGTTTCTAGTCACTCTTTCTTTCTCATCTAAGATCTTGATAGGATGCTCAATATAAGACAAGTCGGGATGGAGGGGAAGCCCTTCAATTTCCACAGCTTCATCCAGGACCCACAAGCAGTTCTTTAATTGGGAAACATGAAAGACATTATGTACTGCTGACAAAATATTCGGAAGCTGGATACGGTAGGCAGCAGAACCACACTGGGCCAAAATCTTGTAAGGTCCAACATAGGGAGGGGCTAGCTTCCCACATACACCAAATCAATGTACACCTCTCATGGGGGATACCTTGAGATACATATGATCACCAACTTCAAATTGCAAGGGCCTTCTTTGCTTGTCCGCATAAGTTTTCTAATGACTTTGAGCTACTTTCAAATGGCTCTGAATAATACTGACTTGTTCTCGAGCTTCTTTGATACAATCAGGCCCAAAATATCCATGATCACCTACTTCAACCTAGTTAAGTGGTGTCCTGCATTTCCTTCCATACAGAGCTTCAAAGGGTGCCATACGAATGCTTTTCCTGATAGCTATTGTTGTAAGAAAACTCAGCTAAGTTCAAGCATTCATCCTACTTTTTAGGAAAAGAAATGGCACATGCTCTCAATATATCCTCAAGTACCTAATTTACCCTTTCTGTCTGACCGTCAGTTTATGAATGATAAGCTGAACTTCTAAGGAGACTAGTACCAAGACATTCCTGGAGTTGCTCCCAAAAAACGAGAGACAAAGACTGACCCTCTATTAGAGATGATGGTAAGAGGAACTCCATGTAGGGTCATAATCTGGTCAAAATACAACTTGGCATACTTCTTGGCTAAATATCTGGTATCCACCGGGAGAAAATGAGCGGACTTGGTAAGGCGATCCACAATGACCCAAATTGAGTTATAGCCCTTGGACGTGCGGGGTAAACCCACAATGAAATCCATAGAAATATCTTCCCATTTTCAAACAGGGATAGACAAGGGCTGCAAAAATCCTAGGGTACGCATATGTTTGCCTTAACTCTTCCACAGTATCGCACTCCATGACATACTTGGTGATATCCTACTTCATATTGGACCACCAATATAAGTGGCATAAATCATGGTACATCTTGTTACTTCTTGGATGGATGGATAACTTGGAATGATGAGCTTCATCCAAAATCTTTCTTCTATGCTCCTCACTTGACGGAACAACCAATCTATTCTTGAACCTCACTACACCTTGATCATCAATACTAAAATAAGGACCATGTCCTTCGGCAATTAACTTCTTGATACGCGGGATTTCCAAAACATCTTGCCGTTGCTCTATAATAATTTACTTAAGTAAATCCGAGACTAGAGCAATATGGGCTAGCACCTCAGCATGGTTGAGAGACCAGGATGCTTCTTCAACTTGATACGACTTTCGGCTCAGAGCATCGGCTACCACATTAGCCTTTCTAGGATGGTAATGAACCTCCAAATTATAATCCTTGATTAGCTCCCGCCATCTCTGTTGCCTCATGTTCAGCTCAGACTGAGTGAAAATATATTTAAGGCTCTTGTGATCTGTAAAAATGTGTACTTGATTTCCCAACAAATAATGCCTCTAAATTTTTAGAGCATGCACCCGAGTAGCTAGCTCTAAATCATGGATGGGATAATTCACCTCGTGCTTTTTCAGCTGGCGTGAAGCATAAGCTATCACACGCCCATCCTGCATAAGCACATATCCTAGTCCAATTCTTGAGGCATCACAATACACAACAAATGGACTGTCAAAATCTGGTTGGGCAAGAACAGGAGCAGTGGTAAGAAATTTCTTCAGAGCTTGGAAAGCTTCTTCATAAGCCAGACTCCATACAAACTTGACATCTTTTTGGAGCAACTTGGTTATCGGCTGAGCTATTTTGGAGAAGTCAGGAATGAAGCACCGATAATAACCAGCAAGACCAAGGAACTGACGGATCGGATGCACTAACTTTGGAGGCTTCCAATTTAACACATCCTGCACCTTGCTTGGGTCCATAGAGATACCTTTAAGTGTCAGAACATGTCCCAAAAACTGCACTCAATCTAACCAAAACTTGCACTTGCTGAATTTGGCATACAGCTTGTGTTCCCTTAATCGAGTCAGTACTATCCGAAGATATTGGGCATGCTCTTCCTTGTTCTTGGAATATATCAAAATATCATCAATGAACACCACTACAAACTTATCCAACTCTGGCATAAAGACTGAATTGATGAGATACATGAAGAATACAGGAGCATTGGTAAGACCAAAAGATATAACTAGGTATTCATATAGTTTATACCTAGTGGAGAAAACTATCTTTGGTATATCTTGTGGTCAGATCTTAATTTGATGATACTCGGAACGAAGATCAATCTTTGAAATATTTTGGCACCAGCCAACTAATTGAACAAAATATCAATACAAGGTAAGGGATACTTGTTCTTAATGGTTACCGCATTGAGAGGGCGGTAATCCACACACATCCAAAGAGTGTCATCCTTCTTCACAAAAATAGCTGGACAACCCCATGGTTGTGAAGAACTAGGATTGATAAATCCCATCTCCAATAACTCCTCTAACTGCTTCTTCATTTCAGCCAATTCCTTCGGGGCCATACAGTACGAGCGTCGAGAAATAGGAGCAATGCCAGGTTCTAACTCAATGGAAAACTCCACATCCCTATCCGGTGGCAACTCGGGTAGATCCTCAGGAAAGACATTTGGGAACTCATAGACCACATGAATAGAGATAAGATCAGGAGAAGCTTCAACATGAGTAGCAATAGGTAAGGCTAGATCTGAGGGCATAAGAAGAGACATCCTATCCTCAAAAGAAGGAAGTTGTAACTCAACAACTCTCTACTTTAGATCCAAGACTACCCCATATACCCGCAACCAGTTCATGCCCAGAATTGCATCTATGCCTTGCCCGGGCAGCACCATGAACTGGAGGCGGTAAGTGTGAGTGGCTAACACTAATCCAATTGTGTTCATCCGAGTATTAACGTACAACTACGCACCTAGAGTATTGATTCTATAGGCAATAGGTATAGCCATAAGAGATATATTGTGCCTCTGTGCAAACCCCATGCTCATGAATGAATGTAATGCACCAGAATCAAATAACACAAATGCTGGGTGGGAATCAATGGTAAACATACCATCCATCACCAGTTCATTCTGCAGGATTTCCTCAGTCTCAGTGAAGTTAACTTGCCTAGAGTGGCTCACGGGCACCATCTTCTTAATAATCATTCACTTGATCAGACGAGAGTTAGCTAAGGGCTGAGCAGACTGTGTAGGCTGGTTTTGCGGACACTCCTGAACATAGTGACCCTCCTTGCCACGCTTGAAACAAGCGCTAGGCTTGTTCCCCTACCCCTAATGAGGTGGAACCTACTGTCCCTAGGTCCATTGTTGTTGTTGCACCTACTGAGTAGGTGCATGGTACTGGGTGGAAGGTGCCTAGTAGGTCTGCTAAGGCTGTCAGAACGAATGCCCACCCAAAGACTAATACGGCACCCACCTAACAATCTATACCTTCTGAGCCTAGGGATGACTGGAAGACCCAATAATCACTTGCTTGCGCTTCCACTCAGCCGAAGAGTCATGCTAAAGTCCTTCCATGGCAATAGCAGCATTCATCATAGTACCAAAGGTCTGATAGTTTCCTGTGTACAACTCCTTCTACAGACTGCAAGAGAGGCCATGATAGAAATAGTCCCTCTTCTTCTCATCAGTATCAATGTGGGTCCCAGCATACTATAACAGATGGTTGAACTTGTTTACATAGTTCATCACAGACATGCTCCCTTGCCTCATGTCCAGGAACTCTATCAACTTAATGTTTAGCACACCAGTAGGAATGTAGTACTCTCTAAAAGTAGCGGTAAACTCCTGCCAAGTCACACGGTGGTCCACCAACAGCATGGCATTGAACGTGTCCCACCATGCATTGGTAGAACCCAACAGCTGATGCGCTACAAAGCGCACCTTTAGTTCTTCAGTTACAGTGAGCAGCTGAAACTTCTACTCCATAATACGAAGTCAATGCTCTGCATCTAGAGGCTCCACGGTTGGCGTGAACATGGGTGGGTGCATCTTCAAGAAATCCTAGTAAGAATAGGGTCCCTCGGGACCACGAACACCACCCCCGTTCCCGCCATTGCCTCTATGACCCCCACGGGCGAAGACACCAATCGCCTGGGCTAGCATCTCCAAGGTACGGCTGACTCCCATCGAGTAGCCATCATCTCTGCCATCATCTCTGCATAGGTCATTAGAGGTGGTGGTGGTGGAGGGGGAGGAGCCAGAAGTGGGGCCTCGTGGCTCTCCCCATTGTCGTTCTCATTGCCCCGGCCACTTTCACCTTGGCCTTCGCCAAGACCATGATCCACTCCGACACTGGTGCTCCTGTGACCAGACCTCAGGTTCATCTGTAAACAGATAGGAACCAACCAATTAGGAACAACCCTCTAGATTAGGAACTAGAGACTAGAGAAATGATAAGATTTTTATTAAAGCATTCTTTTAGGTTATCCTATCAATTCAGTAATTCAATTTATACATGTAGGGGAAGTTTAGTTTAACCAAGATTCTCTTTTTTTGATGCATGCATCAGCCTACCCGTTCACTCAAGCCATAATATAGCAGCATTCGCATAAATTTTTGGCACCTCGCACACTCACTTTCCGTACACTAAATGATTTTTACGCAACGTAAGTTAGTGTACCTATAGAAACTTGATTAGATAAAACCAATGCCGCTATCCTAATAGACCATATTACTAGGGCTTATACTTATTTACATAATTTTATTGCATCCTACTTTTCGCAGAATTTTTGTTGCTCAATTTTTAGGTTTTGGAAAAGAGTTAGGAAACTCGTAAAATCATTATTGGCTCTCATAGCACCTGTGCTAGAACTGCCCAAAGTAACACACCTTCGGAGGCGCTCGTCTTCCACCAGACACTAAGCACCCCGAAAGCGAGATACTTTGAGCAGTTCCTCTAGGATCCAGTAATGAGAACAAGTTTACAATACTTAGTCCATTTTATACAACTAGAGTTCTTAGAAATACATTATTACAGTACCAAGTTTAGAGTGCGGAATTGAAATAGTGGAATTACAATAAACATCTAACGGTATAATACAAGGATCCGTCTATGCCCACCAGAAGAATCCTCCACACAACAGCTACTCTTCAAGATGCACCTGCAACAAGGCAAATAAACCCTGAGTACACAATGTACTCGCAAGACTTATTCGACTAGTGGGAATAATTTTCTGACTCCAAAGGGATATGATAGGCTTATTGGTTTGCTAGGTTTCCTTTTTGCAGAAAGCAATACCAGTAGTGAATCCTTATGTATATTTCTTATTAGCAGTCATGATTAGTTCATTATCCAACCATTCTAGGTAAGCACCAGTTCTACTTTCAAGCAAGAGTTGAGCAAATATATCCATTTCACTCCCTTTTATTTTCTAGTTCTTACTACGGTGCTAGATTGTAGATAAGTCATACCGGATTAACTGGCGATTCATGAACCAATGTGCCCAGCTGGGTATCCCAAAACACACACCCCGCCTCTACCCTAGGCACAAAAAGGACCAACCCACCACTCTCCTGTGAAGGGGTCCAGGTCTCCATCCAAACTTGGACTCCAAGCCCCCACTCCTGAGTCCTGGACTCAGTGTGGTGCTTAGACCTCCACCATCCCTGCCTCCAATTAGTCGGTCCAGAAAGAGCCAGAACCCACGACAAGAGAGCAACAAGCCTTCCATGCTCACATAAACAAGTATGTGCTCAGGATAATAAGTCTGTGACCTCACTAGAATCCAATGCAACGGACGGTCCTTAACTGACACAGACAGGGAAAACAGTGTAACCTAGTTATGCCCTATTGGTCGTGGGACACAACCCCTTACGCCCACCAATACCCATACCATATCCCTGTCCGGTCTCCATTTCCTTTCACCATTTTATCATGAGAGTGATAATAATAATCACCTATTGTGAGTAACGGCAGGTTATTCATGCTACCGAAAAACCTAAGCATAGCAGCTACTCGACCTAAGCTAGTAGAACTCATAGGTAGGTATATCTATGCATGTAGTTTCAATATAAATCCTATAACGTAAAGCACATCATATATATATTTCCAGTTATTATTGAAAATAAGGGTTATGCACCGGGGCTTGTCTTGGGCAGGCGTGGTGTCAGCAAAGTCAGCAGCTAGTGGCTTCGGGGCTCTCTCCTGGACGAGGATCTCTTCCTCATACTCTTCAATCACCTCCTCGTACTCCTGCTCGCCCGTGGTCACAAACTCTACAAACTCGTTATATACATGCATGAAATGATGATGCAGCACTTAGTAATACGGCAACAGCAACTCTTAAAATAAGAATACACTTATTATGCTATTAAGCTAGCTCTACTGATTACATACCAACTAACTATCATTTTTATTAAACAAGACGCCATTGCATCACCAACAATAGCCTTACAACTAAATTCTTAAATGATTTCCTATGCTTTCAATTAAGGTATGTTAACCATCTTAATAAATTAGCTATTCAGGGGTTACAAAAGTTACAGAGAGGGTCTATATCATTATGAGCCTACTGTAAAATTTTCTAAGCTAGCACTTCTACCAATTTATCACAAAAATTCATTCTCTAAATAATCATAATAAGAACCAGCATTCTAAAATAAATAAAGTAACCCTAAAGACACCACAGAACTATATGAACTAAATATACTAATAGATAGCTCATGAATTTAGGACTCTAACAAAATTTATTTCACAATTTTTGGACTTTTATATTAATTATACAATCTCAGCTCTGAAATTAAAAGGAAAACCATTAGCCAATTCCTAGAAAAAGGAAAATGAAATCAGCAGAGCGCGGCGCACGGCCAACAGACCGGCCTAGCAAATGTGGCCCACACGAGGAGGCGGTGCGCGTGCTGGCAACCTTGCAAAAAAGGACCTTGCGCTGATGGTGAATTAACCAGTGGTCCTCACCACTATTCCCCCTTCTCTCTATCCTTTCACCTAGCACCCTGGATTTCTTCTAATTCCTATTGCGAAGCCCCTAGTAGCGGCACGCGCAACAACGCGACCTCCACCAGCATTCCACACTCACGCCGAGCAACTGGGACCCGCCCTAGTTTTTCTGAGGGGTCAATCACCATCGCTAGCTCGAACGACGACCCTAGAAAGCGGTAGGGAGCTAGGGGACGCACTAGCGCGTGCGGCAGCGATGCACAATGGTTCACTACAGCGGTGCAACCATTCCGGCGAACTTGGGCAGCTAGGCGATCAACTAGCTAGCGTATGAGCTTTAGTGACTCACCAGAAACCTAGCCACGGTGACTGTTTGGTCAGGGATGGCCTGAGCGGCATTGGCCATGAGCGACTGAGCAGCTTGGCGGCACTCCGCGATGGACACGACCGCGACGACACCCCGGGGACGATGGTAATGGTTCAGCTGAGTTGCACAGGGTGCATAGGGGATCAAGGTGAAGCCATTGGTGCCATGGAATTAGATTCTGAGGTCCTGAGCAGTAGGTGATTTAGGCGCGACATTAATGGGGCTTCTACTGACCGGCGACGAGGTAAACTCCAAATTGGAGTTATGTAGGGCTCGGTTATGGCTGTGTGTGGTCTTGGCGTGTAGCCTAGTGCCTTAACTATCGCCTAGCGCACGCGATTGCTTTGAGAACGACTAGGCTCTGTGAAAACAAGTTTGGCACGATGTGGCTCAGAGCGGGCCCAGTAACACGTGGGAGCGCTGCGTCGCCTCGGAGAGACGGCTAGCCTCTAGCGTGGACATGCGAGCGTGCGGGTGTCATGGCGACGCTACGAACAACATAGCTCCAGGATACAACGTGCGTAATGCTGTGGTTTCAGCTTGGCCATGTGATGGCACTGCACCCCGAGTGAAAACGACGATGGGCGGTGGAGCTAGTGGAGGGCGGTGCGTGCCGTAGCGGTGACGCGACGGCAGCGGCACCAGTGGCTAGCAGAGCAGGGCAACGCAGCAGGGCGGCGTGTGCAGCCACAGTGGAACCAGCAATGGCACCAGCAGCAGTATGCAGCGCGCCAGGCGCCCAGTTAGGGTGGCCAGCGGTGCCCCAGGCACACGGTGACCACACAGACTTGGCCAACCGGCCCAAAACGTGTAGTGCACACTTTTTAAAGCGTCAACCACGACCCATCTAGCCCGGTTATGACCCAACCAACTCGGCCTAGCTGAAGATGGTACCTCAGGCTATTGAACGGAGCCATATACTTAGACCAAGGTAGACTAGAGAAGAAAATATGAGCATGCCAAGTGGATGCTGTCAACCGGTGCCCAAACACATATTTTTAGGTTTTTATAGCAATTAATTGATGATCAAAGCACATACTAACTAAGCCAACCTCTATACCATTGATAAGTACTTACTTGGATGCAACCCACCAAGCAAAAATATAGCACAAGCCTTTAGCTAATTTTTTCAGAATTAATTCGCTAATATAGCATTGTCACAACGTTTTCAACTTTAAAAATTTGCTAAGTCTTGGGCTGAATTTTAATCCAAGTTCTATCTCTGAGCTATTAGAAATACTATCTTCTCCCTATAAATATGTATCAACCCCTTGGGCAAAGTACATCAAAACTACCGTAAAGGGAGCCCCTAATTTAGGAAATCCCTCGCGTAGTAAATTAGAATTTTCTCTCCACTCACCGTCGGCCAACTCCGACGACTCCCGTGGCGGCTGTTCTGGCTCGTCTATCTCTGGCAAAAACCACCGCCTGGCAGTCGGTCGGCTACAGGATGATGTTAGACGAGCGGGCTTGCCGGCGCCCCTAAAGGATTCAACCTAGACCATGACCTTCGCAATGACTTTGTGTCCACGGTCATGAGGATCCCTTGCCGAACTCCTCGTTCGAACGTTCACTGGCTTTGTCTTCAATTCCTTCTCAACTTCAGCGTGAGATTTTCCTTTCTTTTCTTTCTATTTATTCCATATTTACCTATGGAGGCGACCTCTATCTTGATCTGCACTTCTGGAGCAAGGCTTAGCGCTACCTTGTTGATGCCTGCGCCCATGAGGACGAACCCATCACCACCATAGTCAGGCAATGTTGTCGTTTGTTTGTTCATCATTGGCTCAAGGTAAAGGAATCATCTATGTGACTCACGTCTATGTACATTACAAGTTGGCCTTTCCTTTTCCTTCACCTGTGGCACACATCTCTCTTCTTGGATTGCTGCTACACTGAACCGTGCGGCCTGCTGCTTGATCTATGTGCTGCCCTGATTGTCACCCGTAACCAAGGCCAAAGTGGTTGTCCGCTAGCTCCATCGCTACTTTCATCAAAGAAATAGTACTTTGTATCCATATCAGAACGTGACTGGACAATCACAATACGTATCTACTTCTCTCAGTTTTTTTATCCTCTGATGTTTTGTTTCATTTGAATTTCGTTTTGCTCCGTTCAAGTTGCGTTAGATTCGTATCGACACGCTCTATGTAGTAGTGTTAATGTTTTGTATGTCACATGTTTTTCTATATGTAGTTAAATATTAATATACGTGCAACTAGTTTTATAATTAAAATCAATATAGGTTTTATACTCCGATATTTTATACATAAACATTAATATGATTAATTGCTAGTATAAACATGTTCCTAAATTATAATCTGCTTAGTTCAAACCCGTTGCATAGGATAAACTTGTTTAGGTGCTCTCACATGTCTTTTTATGTAAGGTTAAAGTTTAACTTTATTAAATAATATGAGACATGTTCATAAATAAAATATGACTAGTTCTTATTTGTTTTTAAAATTAAAATATAATTTGATTAATCAGAATTAAAATTCACATTGTTTTTTAATTAAAATAAATCAAGCTCGTAGATATTTCTTTTATAATATAAAATTCTCGATAGTCGTTTCTTTTTAACAATAGTTTCGCTATCGGCATTTCTTGCGATTCCATGACCATAGAACTAGCTCTCTTTGAGTACATTGTTTTATCTTGTGTGGTGTGCTGTTCTTAGTTGCTTGTATGTTTGCCTATGTGTGGTGCATGCTACAAGTAGAACAAGATCCGTTTATGGGTGCTGAAGATCACAAGGTGATGACCAGATGCAAAGTATGAGAAAAATGTGAGCTTAAAAGGCAAGTATAGCATGGGATCATCTTTGTTGTCCTATTCACTTTAATAATCTAATCATATGCATGTGTCTACCTTGACTACCACTAAGGATTTCCTATTACCTTGTTACCCTGTACCTTGATACCTTTGAATTATTGCACTGGGTAGTATGATGCTAGTGCTCAACTACAACCATGATCTTGTAACTTGACTAATGATATATGCAATAAACACGAAAAGATGCTTTTTAGCAACATGGAACAAGGGGCTAGAGCATTGGGCTATTTTTATGGTGCTTTAGATTCCTCTCCCTAAGAACTTATCTGTAAGCGAACATTCAGGACTTACAGTACAACTATGAGAGCTACATGGCTCTGGCTTTAGCTCAGTATGAGGACTTTTTCTAGCTTGTTAGAGGTTATCTTTATTGGCGTAAGAATGGCTTCACGAATCGGGTATAGTGCGGCCTCTGTACCCTTGAGTATAGGCTGTGCGTCATTGTGCCATCGAGAAGGGGAGCTCTACATCTGTTTGCCAAGTGAATCTAATAGCCCTAACTTGTTAGATGAACCTTTGAAATGCTTTATAGTGAACCCTATCGACCTTCCTTGGAAGTAGGTCAATAGATTAGCTATCTCGGACGAAAGGGTAAATCACGACTCACAGTGAAAATGTACAACCTCTGCAGTGTAAAACTGGCATATCAACCGTGCTTACGGTCACGAGCGGCCTTGGAACATTTATGGAATAGATGATGAACACTGATGGTACAGATGATGAAGATGCTCACTAATGATTACTGTTTATGCTATTTATTACTCATGTTTACCTGATCATGTGTTTATATGGGCTTGTGAATAAACTTGTTGCCACCCAATTGCTAAAAGATGACTCATTAAAAGCTAATCATAGTTAAACCAGTGTTAGCCTTTTGAGCCTCATGAACTCCATGTTATATTTGTTGAGTATGACATGTACTTACGCTTGCTTTATTTTTCACATATATGGGAAAAAAATCCTAGATGGACAACAGATTGCTAGAGTTTAGAGAAATTAGGTTTGTGATTAACCAGTCATTTGTCCCTGTGGAAGTGTTGGCTTCACCTGAAGATCGGAGTTGTCTTTCCGCTGTCTATACTATGAGGTTGTATTCTTTATACTAATACGCTCTATAATAAGCATTGTCTTATGATATTACCCTTATTTGTAGCTATATGTGAGATTTGATTTTCTGGCCTCACATATGGTGTGTATCTGGTTTTGTTCTTAAAACTAGGTGCTACACTTCATATCAAAATTGTAGAGCTCAAAGAGATCTACAACTATGTAGCTAAAAAAATATATTTCAGTTGTTTAGAATCCAAAATTCATTTTATGTTCTAAAATTTGAAAATTCAAGATAGAATTTTTTAACGATCTAGGATATTGACATGGCTTATATAAAAGTTGTAGTTATAAATGCAATCTATAATTTTGTAGTTGATAAATTTGTTATTAGAAGTCATTTTATTTTATGTTTTTATATTTTAGAAGTCAAATTTTAGAATTTTAACTTGTTCTGCAAAAGTCGACTAGGTTTTTATTTGAAAACAACTAAACCCTAAATATTTATTTTAAAAATTTTAGATTTTGAGATTAAACTTCTCAAAAAAAACTCTGCTATTTGATGGAGACATGCCCTATCTAGAATTATAGCATTTAACAAGATCTAAAATTTTGAAAATGGAGCTTTTTCATTTGAAATCGCTTATGGGACGAAATAATCAATACAATATTTTTATAAGTTAATATAAAAGGATAACATCATATTCTTAGTCATATGTAAGTGTGTTGTGTAGTGGTGGAAAAGGCCACGAGTTCCAATCTAAATGTGACTTGTGACTTACACTAGTAGAAATATTCACTTCTATGATGAAAATCTAAATGACGAATTCGAAACTGTCATAAAATATCACTTTCTATGATGAATATTTATGTTTCATCATAAATTAATGGTGACGATCCTCTAGCCCTCCCTATCTATGTGGAAATCAGGCATCGTCGCACAAAAACATCATAGAACAGCATAGGGCTCGTCACAAAAAAATTCACGCGATTGTTCCTACTCATATGTGACAATCCTTTTTAGAACTATGATGCCAGGGCTTCGTCATTGAACTAATTACACATATGTGATGAAGGTTTTGATTTGTAACGAATGATACTTCGTCATAAATCTCCATACGGTCCTTTCTCCGTTCGACGCGTACCTGTGGTACCTACAGTTACTCATCCATGACATTTGCAATTCGTCATAGAGTCTCCGCTCAGTACTTTCTTCATCTGATGTGTACCTGTGGGACCCTTCTTCATCGATGTGTACCTGTGGGACCTACAGTTAATCATCCGTGACACTTGCAATTCATCGTAAAAGTCTTCGTTCGATCCTTTCTCCATCCGACGTGTACCTATAGGGCCCTTTTGCATTCGACCTATGGGACCCAATGGCTTATATGTCACATGTACCTGTGAGACCGTTCTCCATCTCCATTCGACATGTGGGACCCAACGGCTTGCATGTCACTTGACGCTTGCAGTTCATCATAAAAGTCTCCGCTCGGTCATTTCTCCATCTGATGTGTACTTGTGGAACCCTTCTGTATCCGACCTGTGGGACCCGATGGCTTACGTGTCACGTATACCTATGGGACCTTTCTCCATCTTTATCTAACCTGTGGGACCCGATAGCTTGCGTGTCACTTGTACCATGTGTGCCAGTAAGAACCTAAAACATGCAAGAATCAGAGATGGCCACGTTGTCCAATAACAAGGTGATACATGACCCGAACCATCTCTAATGCAACCGGCTATAGTAGGAACACATGGAAAGCATCTCCAACGGAGGCACCCGCCAGCGTGGCTACCCCTGCCACGCATGCCAAAACAGTTCTATGACAGTCAGTTTTTCATCACAGATCAAGCCACTTCTATGACGAGTTTCTAGATTCATCACATAAGTTCAAGTATGACACGTTTTCTATGACGAGCCATTTTTCGTCATAAAACTGAAATTATGACGAATTTGGCTTCTTCAGTAACAAAAGTTGTTCATCATGAAAGTGAGATTACTTATGTGACCGCGTTGCCTAGCTAGGGAGCTTGTCATTAGTTTCTCTTAATCAACTATACTATCCAATAATCATAAATATAATTTATAATCATAAAATATATATATAATAAATTAATGGTTAAAGTATAATTTAAGAGACTATACCATATTAGAAGACGCCTTATAAACAAAGGAGTACTTTCAAAGAAAATACAATTTTACTCCTATATAATCATATACAGTCTTAGAAAATATATGTTGGCCTTATTTGCACTCATACTATCATGACTTTACAGAAGCGGTCATCGTACCCATCTAGATGTAGTAATTTAATTATTGGACTGCGTCATTTGCTATGACAACTTCTGCTGGTAATAATTTATTAGCAAAGTCTTGAAAACCTTTGCATCACGTGTTCACATAGTGACAGTTATTGACAGGCCAGCTCTATGGCCATTCCTGGTGCTCGATTTAATTTCATTGCAGTGTTTATAAGAGTAAATTATAGAGAATGAAACTAATATAAGACTTATAATGCATAATTTTATTTACATTTTATAGGTCTACATATTTAAATATTACATTATGTTGTAAAATGACATTGCTCCCAATAAAGTTTCACTTAGTTTCTAATGTGTGAGCATAAAAATGCTCACAATGAAATTTCACCCTATTTCCAATGTGTTGTTGGTAACTATGCATGTTGGGTTCTTAAAGGTTCTAATTTGGTTTTGGTAATTAAATGACAATTTAGGTGGACTAATATGTGTTTGATATGAGATATACATGTGATTAGTCCACATGTACATTAGTGTGAGCAACACTTAAAGCTAGCATGGTGGAGAAGTGGCTCAGTTATGTTACAAGTGCTCAACTTGTATGATGAAGGAGCTCGTTGTGTATGAGACATGATATAATGTCATGTGGCCAGGTGAAGAAGATTAAGAGGCATGGTTTGGCTACGATGGACCAGATTAAGAAGCATGGCTTCTAGGATGAACCGACTTGCAAGCGTGAAGGGAAAGCTAGAGGGCTTTTGGCTTTGTACTTGTTGCTCACTAGTATGTGTAGGAGCTTGTGTTGTGCTTAGTTGCGTAGGTTTATGTGATCTTGCTAATAATTGAACTTGATTAGGTGAGTTCATTCTAACTTAGTGGCTTAGACATTTCTTGTAGTATCTTTTGTAAGGCACTTGTGATAAATAGAAGGGTGTAGTCCAAACTAGACCCATAGTTTAATTCTGCATTTGCTTCAATTAGTCGGTGCGTTTAGTTTTTAGAAATCACTATTCACCCTCCCTCTAGTCAGCTCTGTGTTCCTAAAAGTTTCATCTAGATGAAATATATCTCCTCTCTCTTCTCATAATTTCTCTGCACATCATTATATTTGCTAATGTGTCACCTCATTAAATGAAAATAAACTACCACTGAGACTATCCTAATGCCCTTCTATATATAAATCTATATTTTCAAAACACAATACACACTCCTATAAGCACCACTGACCCAATAGATGCAAATTCTGAGATTGGCCCCAAGTCACCTTTAGATATCTCAGCATCGAGAATTGTCGTGCAAAGAAAATCTTTGTGATGGCATAAGTTCATTACAAGACTAAAAGAACTTTATTTGATATATCATTTTTGTTTGTATATGTGATCCTTCTTTACGAATTATGAGGATTCTTAGATACTCTCTGCCCTTAATAATGTTTTAGTTTTGTTCTCAGTCAAAACTTGTCTGATTTTAGTCACCTACAAATAAATGCACTTTCAGGATATATTCCATAGTGGATTTATTCGAACAGTTTTTACATAAACTTAATCGAAAGAATATGATGTAAGCTAGGCAAACTATTTTGATCTATGAAGACATGCCCCACTGTATGACTATATTATTGTTCATCATGGACACATTTTACTCTCCCTCTCTCTCTCTCTCTCTCTCTCTCTCTCTCTCTCTCTCTCTCTCTCTCTCTCTCTCTTTCTCTCTCTCTCTCTCTCTCTACATTAAGGAACTACTTGAAATTACGGTTAGAATTTCATGAAAAAAAAGCATGCATGAACCATATTGTTTCGTAAATGTTTGATTCAGTGAGACTGAAATTCTTGAGTTCCAAAAATCTAGGGTTACTTTCTCCGTCCCCTTCCACCATCTGAAAAATATATTTTGTAAGTTGAGTTGTTTTTAACCACTTTCTCCCTCTATCCTTTTTATTTGATGTTACTGAATTCATGCCATTTGAACGTTAAAATTTTATGACAATTAATACGTTTAACACTATCATGGTTGGTTTTATGAAAACTGAAGAATACATCATGTTTTAATAAGAAACACTTTCACAAGAATGTAATTTTTCTAGTACATATATTATTCATATAAAGTCATGAAAAATATTGGCCCAAAACTTGCACTTCTTCCTTTGCAACTAGACTATCTGCCATGACGCTACAGCCGACGACTTACAGAAGTATTCATTCATACTGTGTACTACTTCTGTATAGTCATGGTTGAGATGACCTTTCAGAAACTGTCATTCACTATGACTACTTCCGCGTAGTTTAGCGCACCGCGCTGAAAACCGTGCGCCTAGTGTTCACATAGTGAAAGCTACTACAACGATCCAGTTCTAGCATCTGCCTATTACGATGTACACCTATTCATTCAATCGCAAGAAATCTCTTCTTTATAGTTGCCATTAAAAAGTAAAGTTGCAACTTGTTTATAGGTTCTCTGATTGTTCTTTGCTTATATTATCAAGTGTCCTGACGACCTTGCTTGCATAATGAAATGGATGACGAAAAACGTACCAGCAAGTCTTGAATTCTTTAGGCTTGCGCAAACAAAATCTTTGTGATGACATAAATTCGTTTCACACTAAGAGAACTTGGATATATGACATTGTTTTTGTTTGCATATGTTATCCTCCTTTTATGAACTATGAGGACTCTTAGCGCTACATGGTAGAGAACAAATATGTACACATCAGTTATTTGTATATTGGAAGAGCACATGTGTGCTTGCTTGTCCTAACTGAGATTTGGAATAATTATATTCCAAAACACGTGATTTTTTTGGATATCACTGTGTTCACACCGTAGCAGTTTATATTCATGGGATCTTTGGCTCAGCTAACCCCCACATCTATCTGAACCAAGTAAAAGGCTACGCAGCTCCTTCTAGTTTCAGCTCCTCCTACGACGAGAGTACGGTAGTTACACTGTAGCACAAAATCATTTTTTTCTCCTACCAACTACTCTCTCTATTTCAGATTATAAGTCGCTTTGATTTTTTTAATACATTTATTTTGCTATGCATCTAGATATAATAATATATCTAAATACATAACAAAATGGATAAACCAAAAAAGTCAAATGGACTTATAATTTCGAACAGATGAGCAACAAACATAGGAAAAGAGTGAAACTGCATTTTAGGGCCTGTTTTGTTGTACTTATTTACTAGGGCCTGACTAGAAAAATAGGTCTGGCTAGTCAAATCCAGCATAGGTTAGTACAAGACCATTTATTTGATTTGACCGTACTAGTTAAACATGGCAATCTCAGATGTGTGGTAGGATAGTTTTGGTACAGTCATCTAATATTTGTTGGCATTTTATCGAACAGCTAGTGCTCACCGCCCACCACCGCGCTCGCCGTTGCCACCTCACTCGTCTCCCACTGCCCTTTCTCCTCCTTGAGCGTCTGACACCTATGGTGTGGCCAAGGACCATGCTACTCCAACCTGCCCGCCGATGAGAGAGCTCCCGTCTTGCCCCACCAACGCCGGCGACGAGAATGGAGGGGGAGAGGACAACTCTCGTCTCCATGCCCATCCTCCGACCATCGAAACCTCTCACTGCCGCCACTGCAATCGTTGCCTCAGCATTTGCCTTGCCTGATGAAGAAGGACAAGGGACCGAAGAAGGGAAAGCGGGATTCATGTGCCGTCGTCACCAGAATCTACCGCCTCGCCTCTCCGTCATGACCAGGAAGGGAGGTGTGGCAGAACCGTCCAAACTAACACACCTTCAGAGCGCTCGTCTTCCACCAGACACTAAGCACCACGAAAGCGAGATACTTCGAGCAGTTCTGTCGAGCACACCCCAAGGGAGAACTCGAATAATCCACGGTTTTCCTCCAGGATCCAATAATGAGAATGAGTTTACAATACTTAGTCCATTTCATACAACCAGAGTTCTTAGAAATACATTATTACAGTACCAAATTCAGAGTGCAGAATTCAAACAGCGGAATTACAATAAACATCTAACAATAGAATACAAGGATCCATCTATGCCCACCAGAAGAATCCTCCACACAACAGTTACTCTTCAAGCTGCACCTGTAACAGGATAAATAAACCCTGAGTACACAATGTACTTGCAAGACTTATTCGACTAGTGGAAATAATTTCCTGACTCCAAAGGGATATGATAGGCTTATTGGTTTGCTGGGTTTCCTTTTTGCGGAAAGCAATACTAGTAGTGAATCCTTATGTATATTTCTTATTAGTAATCATGATTAGTTCATTATCCAACCATTCTAGGTAAGCACCTATTCTACTTTCAAGTAAGAGTTGAGCAAACAGATCCATTTTACCACCTTTTATTTTTCAGTTCTTACTATGGTGCTAGATTGTAGACAAGTCGTACTGGATTACCCGATGATTCATGAACCAATGTGCCCCGCTGGGTGTCCCAAAACACATGCTCTGCCTATACCCCAGGCACAAGTAGGACCAACCCACCACTCTCCTATCAAGGGGTCTAGGTCCCCGTCCAAACTTAAACTCCAAGCCCCCACTCCTAAGTCCCAGACTCAGTGTGGTGCTTAGACCTCCACCATCCCCGCCTCCAATTAGTCGGTCCAAAAAGAGCTGGAACCCATGACAAGAGAGCAACGAGCCTTCCCTACTCCTATAAACAAGTATGTGCTCAGGAAAATAAATCTGTGACCTGACTAGAATCCAATGCAACGGTCGGTCCTTAACCGACACGGACAGGGAAAACAGTGTAACCAAGTAATGCCCCGTTGGCCGTGGGACACAACCCCTTAAACCCACCAATACCCGTACCATATCCCTGCCCAGTCTCCATTTTTTCACCATTTTATCACGAGAGTGATAATAATAATCACCTATTATGAGTAACGGTAGGTTACTCATGCTACCAAAAACCTAAACATAGCAGCTACTCGACCTAAGCTAGTAGGACTCATAGGTTGGTATATCTATGCATGTAGTTTCAATATAAATCCTATAACGTAATGCACATCATATATATATATATATATTTCCAGTGATTATTCAAAATAAGGGCTATGTACTGGGGCTTACCTTGGACAGGCATGGTGTTAGCAAAGTCAGCAGCCAGTGGCTCTAGGGCTCCCTCCTAGATGAGGATCTCCTCCTCATACTCTTCAATCACCTCCTCATACTCCTGCTCGCCTGCGGTCATGAACTCTACCAACTCATTATCTACATGCATGAAATGATGATGCAGCACTTAATAATACAACAACAACAACTCTTAAAATAAGAATACACTTATTATGCTATTAAGCTAGCTCTACTTATTATATACCAACTAAGGCCCCGTTTGGTAGGGCTTCACTTCACTAGTGAAGCCATTTTTTTTGCTTCAGCTCCACGAACAGTTTCACCGGTGGAGCTGAAGCGGTTTTGGTAAACCGTTTGGCAAAATGGCTTCCCTGTGAGAGCATGTTTTTAGGGGCCTGGAGGAGGAGCCAGGAGAAGCCACTTTTTTTGCTCCATCCCACCCTAAATCACTGTGAGAGCATATTTTTAGGGGCTTCACAAGTGAAGCTATTTTACTTTACCCCGTTTGGTAGAAAACGGCTCCAAACAGTTCCTGAAGCCGGTGGAGAAGCCCTGCCAAACGGGGCTTAAGTATCATTTTTATTAAACAAGACACCATTGCATCAACAACAATAGCCTTCAACTAAATTCTTAAATGATTTCCTATGCTTTCAATTAAGGTATGTTAACCACCTTAATAAATTAGCTATTTAGGGGTTACAAAAATTACAGAGAGGGTCTATATCATTATGAGCCTACTGTAAAATTTTCAAAGCTAGCACTTCTACCATTTCATCACAAAAAATCATTCTCTAAATAATCATAATAATAACAAGCATTCTAAAATAAATTAAGTAACCATAAAGACACCACAGAACTGTATGAACTAAATATACTAACAGATAGCTCACGAATTTAGGAATCTAACAAAATTTATTTCATAATTTTTGGACACCTATACGATTTTATATTAATTATACAATCTCAGCTCAGGAATTAAAAGGAAAACCATTAGCTAATTCCTAGAAAAAGGAAAACAAAATCAGCAGAGCGCGTCCCACGGCCAACAGACCGGCCTAGCAAATGCGGACCACGCGGGGACGTCGCACGCGCTAGCAACCTTGCAAAAAGGACCTTGCGCTAATGGCGAATTAACCAGCGGTCCTCACCACTATTCCCACTTCTCTCTGCCCTTTCACCTAGCACCCTAGATTTCTTCTAATTCCTATCACGAAGCCCCTGGCGACGGCGCACGCGACGACGCGACCTCCGCCAGCATTCCACGGTCACGCCGGGCGACTGGGACCCACCCTAGTTTTTCTGAGGGGTCGATCGCCATTGCTAGCTCGAACAACAACCCTAGAAAGCAGTAGGGAGCTAGGGGACGCACTAGCGTGCGCGGTAGCGATGCACGGCGGTTCACTACGGCGGTGCCTCCATTCCTGTGAACTAGGGCAGCTAGGCGTTCAACTAGCTAGCGTATGAGCTTTAGTGACTCACCAGAAACCTGGTCGCGGTAACTGTTTGGTCAGGGACGGCTTGAGCAGCGCTGGCCTCGAGCGACAGAGCAGCTTGGCGGCGCTCCACGATAGACACGGCCACGGTGACACCCCGAGGATGGCGGTAATGGTTCAGCTAAGTTGCGCAGGGTGCATAGGGGATCAAGGTGAAGCCATTGGTGCCATGGAATTGGATTCTAGGGTCTTGAGCAGTTGGTGACTTAGGCGTGATGTTTAATGGGGCTTCTACTAACCAGCGACGAGGTAAACTCCAAATTGGAGTTATGTAGGGCTCGGTTATGGCCGTGCGTGGTCTTGGCGTGTAGCCTAGTGCCTTAACTATTGCCTGGCGCATGCAATTGCTTTGAGAACGACTAGGTTCTATGAAAATGAGTTTGGCGTGACATGGCTTAGAGCGGGCCCAGTAACGCGTGGGAGCGCTGCGTCGCCTCAGGGAGACGGTTGGCCTCTAGCGCGGACATGCGCGCGTGCGGGTGTCGTGGTGGTGCTACGGACAACGCAGCTCCAGGATGCAACATGCACAATGCTATGGTTCCAGCTCGGCCATGTGATGCCATTGCACCCCGAGTAGAAACGATGATGGGCGGCAGAGCTAGTGGAGGGTGGTGCGCGCCGCAACGGTGGCGCGACGGCAGCGACACCAGTGGCCAGCGGAGCAGGGCAGCGCAGCAGGGCGGCTTGTGCGGCCACAGTGGCACCGACAGCGGTGCCAGCGGCAATGTGCAGCGCGCTAGGTGCTCGGTCTGGGTGGCCAGCGGTGCCCTAGGCGCACAGTGACCACATAGACTTGGCCAACCGGCCCAAAACGTGTAGTGCACGCTTTTTAAAGCGTCAACCACGACCCATCTCGCCCGGTTATGACCCAACCAACTCAGCCTAGCTGAAGATGGTACCTCAGGCTATTGAATGGAGCCATATACTTGGACCAAGGTAGACTAGAGAAGAAAATATGAGCATGCCAAGTGGATGCTGTCAACCGATGCCCAAACAACATTTTTTAGCTTTTTGTAGCAATTAATTGATGATCAAAGCACATACTAACTAAGCCAACCCCTAGACCATTGACAAGTACTTACTTGGATGCAACCCATCAAGCAAAAATATAGCACAAATCTATTTAAGTGTCACATAGGTGTTTTATATCATTTTTGTTCAATAAAAATTAGTTTACAACTCTACTTGATAATTACGTGAATCATGGAATAACCTTCCGATTTACATTTTATTAATTATTTTGCATTATGAGACTTCACCAAAGCATTCCAACACATGCATTAACACATAACATGATGCGCATGTAGTGTTTTGGTGAGTGGTGTACAATGTAACACCGAGGGTGTTACAAATCTACCCCCCTAAAATAAAATCTCGTCCTAAGATTTTATGTGCCTAGTGTGGGAAAAGACATAAGAAATACATTTCAATGTAAACAACTACCTCAGTGAACTAGAAAGAAGGTGGGAATAATGCTTTAAGATATAACTTTCTTGCTCCCACGTCGCTTCATCCTTCGAGTGATTTTGCCACTCACTTTATAGAACTTCACCACACTGTTTCTAGTCACTCTTTCTTTCTCATCTAAGATCTTGACAGGATGCTCAATATAAGACAAGTCGGGATGGAGGGGAAGCCCTTCAATTTCCACAGCTTCATCTAGGACCCACAAGCAGTTCTTTAATTGGGAAACATGAAAGACATTATGTACTGCTGACAAAATATTTGGAAGCTGGATACGGTAGGCAGCAGAACCACACTGGGCCAAAATCTTGTAAGGTCCAACATAGGGAGGGGCTAGCTTCCCACATACACCAAATCAATGTACACCTCTCATGGGGGATACCTTGAGATACATATGATCACCAACTTCAAATTGCAAGGGCCTTCTTTGCTTGTCCGCATAAGTTTTCTAATGACTTTGAGCTACTTTCAAATGGCTCTGAATAATACTGACTTGTTCTCGAGCTTCTTTGATACAATCAGGCCCAAAATATCCATGATCACCTACTTCAACCTAGTTAAGTGGTGTCCTGCATTTCCTTCCATACAGAGCTTCAAAGGGTGCCATATGAATGCTTTTCCTGATAGCTATTGTTGTAAGAAAACTCAGCTAAGTTCAAGCATTCATCCTACTTTTTAGGAAAAGAAATGGCACATGCTCTCAATATATCCTCAAGTACCTGATTTACCCTTTCTGTCTGACCGTCAGTTTATGAATGATAAGCTGAACTTCTAAGGAGACTAGTACCAAGACATTCCTGGAGTTGCTCCCAAAAAACGAGAGACAAAGACTGACCCTCTATTAGAGACGATGGTAAGAGGAACTCCATGTAGGGTCACAATCCGGTCAAAATACAACTTGGCATACTTCTTGGCTAAATATCTGGTATCCACCGGGAGAAAATGAGCGGACTTGGTAAGGCGATCCACAATGACCCAAATTGAGTTATAGCCCTTGGACGTGCGGGGTAAACCCACAATGAAATCCAAAGAAATATCTTCCCATTTTCAAACAGGGATAGACAAGGGCTGCAAAAATCCTAGGGTACGCATATGGTTTGCCTTAACTCTTCCACAGTATCGCACTCCATGACATACTTGGTGATATCCTACTTCATATTGGACCACCAATATAAGTGGCATAAATCATGGTACATCTTGTTACTTCTTGGATGGATGGACAACTTGGAATGATGAGCTTCATCCAAAATCTTTCTTCTATGCTCCTCACTTGACAGAACAACCAATCTATTCTTGAACCTCACTACACCTTGATCATCAATACTAAAATAAGGACCATGTCCTTCAGCAATTAACTTCTTGATACGCAGGATTTCCAAAACATCTTGCCGTTGCTCTATAATAATTTACTTAAGTAAATCCGAGACTAGAGCAATATGGGCTAGCACCTCAGCATGGTTGAGAGACCAGGATGCTTCTTCAACTTGATACGACTTCCGGCTCAGAGCATCGGCTACCACATTAGCCTTTCTAGGATGGTAATGAACCTCCAAATTATAATCCTTGATTAGCTCCCGCCATCTCTATTGCCTCATGTTCAGCTCAGACTGAGTGAAAATATATTTAAGGCTCTTGTGATCTGTAAAAATGTGTACTTGATTTCCCAACAAATAATGCCTCTAAATTTTTAGAGCATGCACCACAGTAGCTAGCTCTAAATCATGGATGGGATAATTCACCTCGTGCTTTTTCAGCTGGCGTGAAGCATAAGCTATCACACGCCCATCCTGCATAAGCACATATCCTAGTCCAATTCTTGAGGCATCACAATACACAACAAATGGACTGTCAAAATCTGGTTGGGCAAGAACAGGAGCAGTGGTAAGAAATTTCTTCAGAGCTTGGAAAGCTTCTTCATAAGCCGGACTCCATACAAACTTGACATCTTTTTGGAGCAACTTGGTTATCGGCTGAGCTATTTTGGAGAAGTCAGGAATGAAGCACCGATAATAACCAGCAAGACCAAGGAACTGACGGATCGGATGCACTAACTTTGGAGGCTTCCAATTTAACACATCCTGCACCTTGCTTGGGTCCATAGAGATACCTTTAAGTGTCAGAACATGTCCCAAAAACTGCACTCAATCTAACCAAAACTTGCACTTGCTGAATTTGGCATACAGCTTGTGTTCCCTTAATCGAGTCAGTACTATCCGAAGATGTTGGGCATGCTCTTCCTTGTTCTTGGAATATATCAAAATATCATCAATGAACACCACTACAAACTTATCCAACTCTGGCATAAAGACTGAATTGATGAGATACATGAAGAATACAGGAGCATTGGTAAGACCAAAAGATATAACTAGGTATTCATATAGTCTATACCTAGTGGAGAAAACTATCTTTGGTATATCTTATGGTTGGATCTTAATTTGATGATACTCGGAACGAAGATCAATCTTTGAAATATTTTGGCACCAGCCAACTGATTGAACAAAATATCAATACAAGGTAAGGGATACTTGTTCTTAATGGTTACCGCATTGAGAGGGCGGTAATCCACACACATCCAAAGAGTGTCATCCTTCTTCACAAAAATAGCTGGACAACCCCATGGTGAAGAACTAGGATTGATAAATCCCATCTCCAATAACTCCTCTAACTGCTTCTTCATTTCAGCCAATTCCTTCAGGGCCATACAGTACGAGCGCCGAGAAATAGGAGCAATGCCAGGTTCTAACTCAATGGAAAACTCCACATCCCTATCCGGTGGCAACTCGGGTAGATCCTCAGGAAAGACATTTGGGAACTCATAGACCACATGAATAGAGATAAGATCAGGAGAAGCTTCAACATGAGTAGCAATAGGTAAGGCTAGATCTGAGGGCATAAGAAGAGACATCCTATCCTCAAAAGAAGGAAGTTGTAACTCAACAACTCTCTACTTTAGATCTAAGACTACCCCATATACCCGCAACCAGTTCATGCCCAGAATTGCATCTATGCCTTGCCCGGGCAGCACCATGAACTGGAGGCGGTAAGTGTGAGTGGCTAACACTAATCCGATTGTGTTCATCCAAGTATTAACGTACAACTACGCACCTAGAGTATTGATTCTATAGGCAATAGGTATAGCCATAAGAGATATATTGTGCCTCTGTGCAAACCCCATGCTCATGAATGAATGTAATGCACCAGAATCAAACAACACAAATGCTGGGTGGGAATCAATGGTAAACATACCATCCATCACCAGTTCATTCTGCAGGATTTCCTCAGTCTCAGTGAAGTTAACTTTCCTAGAGTGGCTCACGGGCACCATCTTCTTAATAATCATTCGCTTGATCAGACGAGAGTTAGCTAAGGGCTGAGCAGACTGTGCAGGCTGGTTTTGCAGACACTCCTGAACATAGTGACCCTCCTTGCCATGCTTGAAACAAGCGCTAGGCATGTTCCCCTACCCCTAATGAGGTGGAACCTACTGTCCCTAGGTCCATTGTTGTTGTTGCACCTACTGAGTAGGTGTATGGTACTGGGTGGAAGGTGCCTGGTAGGTCTGCTAAGGCTGTCAGAACGAATGCCCACCCAAAGACTGATACGGCACCCACCTAACAATCTATACCTTCTGAGCCTAGGGATGACTGGAAGACCCAATAATCACTTGCTTGCGCTTCCACTCAGCCGAAGAGTCATGCTGAAGTCCTTCCATGGCAATAGCAGCATTCATCATAGTACCAAAGGTCTGATAGTTTCCTGTGTACAACTCCTTCTACAGACTGCAAGAGAGGCCATGATAGAAATAGTCCCTCTTCTTCTCATCAGTATCAATGTGGGTCCCAGCATACTATAACAGATGGTTGAACTTGTTTACATAGTTCATCACAGACATGCTCCCTTGCCTCATGTCTAGGAACTCTATCAACTTAATGTTTAGCACACCAGTAGGAATGTAGTACTCTCTAAAAGTAGCGGTAAACTCCTGCCAAGTCACACGGTGGTCCACCAGCAGCATGGCATTGAACGTGTCCCACCATGCATTGGCAGAACCCAATAGCTGATGCGCTACAAAGCGCACCTTTAGTTCTTCAGTTACAGTGAGCAGCTGAAACTTCTACTCCATAATACAAAGTCAATGCTCTGCATCTAGAGGCTCCATGGTTGGCGTGAACATGGGTGGGTGCATCTTCAAGAAATCCTAGTAAGAATAGGGTCCCTTAGGACCACGAACACCACCCCCGTTCCCGCCATTGCCTCTATGACCCCCACGGGCGAAGCCACCAATCGCCTGGGCTAGCATCTCCAAGGTACGGCTGACTCCCGTCGAGTAGCCATCATCTCTGTCATCATCTCTGCATAGGTCATCAGAGGTGGTGGTGGTGGAGGGGGAGGAGCCAGAAGTGGGGCCTCGTGGCTCTCCCCATTGTCGTTCTCATTGCCCCGGCCACTTTCACCTTGGCCTTCGCCAAGACCATGATCCACTCCGACACTGGTGCTCCTGTGACCAGACCTCAGGTTCATCTGTAAACAGATAGGAACCAACCAATTAGGAACAACCCTCTAGATTAGGAACTAGAGACTAGAGAAATGATAAGATTTTTATTAAAGCATTCTTTTAGGTTATCCTATCAATTCAGTAATTCAATTTATACATGTAGGGGAAGTTTAGTTTAACCAAGATTCTCTTTTCTTGATGCATGCATCAGCCTACCCGTTCACTCAAGCCATAATATAGCAGCATTCGCATAAATTTTTGGCACCTCGCACACTCACTTTCCGTACGCTAAATGATTTTTACGCAACGTAAGTTAGTGTACCTGTAGAAACTTGATTAGATAAAACCAATGCCGCTATCCTAATAGACCATATTACTAGGGCTTATACTTATTTACATAATTTTATTGCATCCTACTTTTCGCAGAATTTTTGTTGCTCAATTTTTAGGTTTTGGAAAAGAGTTAGGAAACTCGTAAAATCATTATTGGCTCTCATAGCACCTATGCCAGAACTGCCCAAAGTAACACACCTTCGGAGGCGCTCGTCTTCCACCAGACACTAAGCACCCCGAAAGCGAGATACTTTGAGCAGTTCCTCTAGGATCTAGTAATGAGAACAAGTTTACAATACTTAGTCCATTTTATACAACTAGAGTTCTTAGAAATACATTATTACAGTACCAAGTTTAGAGTGCGGAATTGAAATAGTGGAATTACAATAAACATCTAACGGTATAATACAAGGATCCGTCTATGCCCACCAGAAGAATCCTCCACACAACAGCTACTCTTCAAGATGCACCTGCAACAAGGCAAATAAACCCTGAGTACACAATGTACTCGCAAGACTTATTCGACTAGTGGGAATAATTTTCTGACTCCAAAGGGATATGATAGGCTTATTGGTTTGCTAGGTTTCCTTTTTGCAGAAAGCAATACCAGTAGTGAATCCTTATGTATATTTCTTATTAGCAGTCATGATTAGTTCATTATCCAACCATTCTAGGTAAGCACCTGTTCTACTTTCAAGCAAGAGTTGAGCAAATATATCCATTTCACCCCCTTTTATTTTCCTAGTTCTTACTACGGTGCTAGATTATAGATAAGTCATACCGGATTAACTGGCGATTCACGAACCAATGTGCCCAGCTGGGTATCCCAAAACACACACCCCACCTCTACCCTAGGCACAAAAAGGACCAACCCACCACTCTCCTGTGAAGGGGTCTAGGTCTCCATCCAAACTTGGACTCCAAGCCCCCACTCCTGAGTCCCTGGACTCAGTGTGGTGCTTAGGACCTCCGCCATCCCTGCCTCCAATTAGTCGGTCTAGAAAGAGCCAGAACCTACAACAAGAGAGCAACAAGCCTTCCATGCTCACATAAACAAGTATGTGCTCAGGATAATAAGTCTGTGACCTCACTAGAATCCAATGCAACGGACGGTCCTTAACTGACACAGACAGGGAAAACAGTGTAACCTAGTTATGCCCTATTGGTCGTGGGACACAACCCCTTACGCCCACCAATACCCATACCATATCCCTGTCCGGTCTCCATTTCCTTTCACCATTTTATCATGAGAGTGATAATAATAATCACCTATTGTGAGTAACGGCAGGTTATTCATGCTACCGAAAAACCTAAGCATAGCAGCTACTCGACCTAAGCTAGTAGGACTCATAGGTAGGTATATCTATGCATGTAGTTTCAATATAAATCCTATAACGTAAAGCACATCATATATATATTTCCAGTTATTATTGAAAATAAGGGTTATGCACCAGGGCTTGTCTTGGGCAGGCGTGGTGTCAACAAAGTCAGCAGCTAGTGGCTTCGTGGCTCTCTCCTGGACGAGGATCTCCTTCCTCATACTCTTCAATCACCTCCTCGTACTCCTGCTCGCCCGTGGTCACAAACTCTACAAACTCGTTATATACATGCATGAAATGATGATGCAGCACTTAGTAATACGGCAACAGCAACTCTTAAAATAAGAATACACTTATTATGCTATTAAGCTAGCTCTACTGATTACATACCAACTAACTATCATTTTTATTAAACAAGACGCCATTGCATCACCAACAATAGCCTTACAACTAAATTCTTAAATGATTTCCTATGCTTTCAATTAAGGTATGTTAACCATCTTAATAAATTAGCTATTCAGGGGTTACAAAAGTTACAGAGAGGGTCTATATCATTATGAGCCTACTGTAAAATTTTCTAAGCTAGCACTTCTACCAATTTATCACAAAAATTCATTCTCTAAATAATCATAATAAGAACAAGCATTCTAAAATAAATAAAGTAACCCTAAAGACACCACAGAACTATATGAACTAAATATACTAATAGATAGCTCATGAATTTAGGACTCTAACAAAATTTATTTCACAATTTTTGGACTTTTATATTAATTATACAATCTCAGCTCTGAAATTAAAAGGAAAACCATTAGCCAATTCCTAGAAAAAGGAAAATGAAATCAGCAGAGCGCGGCGCACGGCCAACAGACCGGCCTAGCAAATGTGGCCCACACGAGGAGGCGATGCGCGTGCTGGCAACCTTGCAAAAAAGGACCTTGCGCTGATGGTGAATTAACCTAGTGGTCCTCACCACTATTCCCCCTTCTCTCTATCCTTTCACCTAGCACCCTGGATTTCTTCTAATTCCTATTGCGAAGCCCCTAGTAGCGGCACGCGCAACAACGCGACCTCCACCAGCATTCCACACTCACGCCGAGCAACTGGGACCCGCCCTAGTTTTTCTGAGGGGTCAATCACCATCGCTAGCTCGAACGACGACCCTAGAAAGCGGTAGGGAGCTAGGGGACGCACTAGCGCGTGCGGCAGCGATGCACAATGGTTCACTACAGCGGTGCAACCATTCCGGCGAACTTGGGCAGCTAGGCGATCAACTAGCTAGCGTATGAGCTTTAGTGACTCACCAGAAACCTAGCCACGGTGACTGTTTGGTCAGGGATGGCCTGAGCGGCATTGGCCATGAGCGACTGAGCAGCTTGGCGGCACTCCAGCGATGGACACGACCGCGACGACACCCCGGGGACGATGGTAATGGTTCAGCTGAGTTGCACAGGGTGCATAGGGGATCAAGGTGAAGCCATTGGTGCCATGGAATTAGATTCTGAGGTCCTGAGCAGTAGGTGATTTAGGCGCGACATTAATGGGGCTTCTACTGACCGACGACGAGGTAAACTCCAAATTGGAGTTATGTAGGGCTCGGTTATGGCTGTGTGTGGTCTTGGCGTGTAGCCTAGTGCCTTAACTATCGCCTAGCGCACGCGATTGCTTTGAGAACGACTAGGCTCTGTGAAAACAAGTTTGGCACGATGTGGCTCAGAGCGGGCCCAGTAACACGTGGGAGCGCTGCGTCGCCTCGGGAGAGACAGGCTAGCCTCTAGCGTGGACATGCGAGCGTGCGGGTGTCATGGCGACGCTACGAACAACATAGCTCCAGGATACAACGTGCGTAATGCTGTGGTTTCAGCTTGGCCATGTGATGGCACTGCACCCCGAGTGAAAACGACGATGGGCGGTGGAGCTAGTGGAGGGCGGTGCGTGCCGTAGCGGTGACGCGACGGCAGCGGCACCAGTGGCTAGCAGAGCAGGGCAACGCAGCAGGGCGGCGTGTGCAGCCACAGTGGAACCAGCAATGGCACCAGCAGTAGTATGCAGCGCGCCAGGCGCCCAGTTAGGGTGGCCAGCGGTGCCCCAGGCACACGGTGACCACACAGACTTGGCCAACCGGCCCAAAACGTGTAGTGCACACTTTTTAAAGCGTCAACCACGACCCATCTAGCCCGGTTATGACCCAACCAACTCGGCCTAGCTGAAGATGGTACCTCAGGCTATTGAACGGAGCCATATACTTAGACCAAGGTAGACTAGAGAAGAAAATATGAGCATGCCAAGTGGATGCTGTCAACCGGTGCCCAAACACATATTTTTAGGTTTTTATAGCAATTAATTGATGATCAAAGCACATACTAACTAAGCCAACCTCTATACCATTGATAAGTACTTACTTGGATGCAACCCACCAAGCAAAAATATAGCACAAGCCTTTAGCTAATTTTTTCAGAATTAATTCGCTAATATAGCATTGTCACACCGTTTTCAACTTTAAAAATTTGCTAAGTCTTGGGCTGAATTTTAATCCAAGTTCTATCTCTGAGCTATTAGAAATACTATCTAACAATAATATTTTTCAACAAGTATTTCATTGCCATTTACAAAGTTTGTACCATCAACTTTATTTAAGTGTCACATAGGTGTTTTATATCATTTTTGCTCAATAAAAATTAGTTTACAACTCTACTTGATAATTACGTGAATCATGGAATAACCTTCCGATTTACATTTTATTAATTATTTTGCATTACGAGAGTTCACCAAAGCATTCGAACACATGCATTAACACATAACATGATGCTCATGTAGTGTTTTAGTGAGTGGTTTACAGTGTAACACCGAGGGTGTTACAAGGAGGGAACAAGGGAGCGGCCTCACCATTGCCGCTAGACTTTGCCGCACCACCTCCATCACGAATGGGGGAGGAAGGGAAGGCAGGAGCCGCCACGCCATCGCCATGGGGTACACACGCGGGCATGCGAGGGAGGGACCGTGTGCTTAGCCAAGCCTGGCTAACTAGAAATGGCCATCCCTGGTGTTTCCAGAAGCCTAGCTTGATGGTGTTTGGTGGCTTATCTGAGCCTGGCTTCGGCTCTAAACAGGCAACCAAACATGCTGAAGGTGGCTTTCTAAAGCTTGGTTGGGAGTTGACCATGGCCCTGTTGGTTTCATTGAAATTTGTCTTATACTGATGCTTATGCTGATTTGTTGAGAGAGAGAAATACTATTCCTTCACTGAAAAATATTGCTGAAGTAGTCAGCGTTAAAAGAAGCCACCACATTGTCATTGAGAGATGAGTCTAGAAATTGACACATTAAAAGAGAGAATAAAACCTAAACTGCTGGATTTAATGATGCTTTAATAATTTGGATTAAAGAAACAAGTTCGGCCTAATACAATTAATAAATAAAAAGTCAGGAACAATAAATAAATTAAGAAAAAATAGTAATTTGCTTTCCATATGGGTCGGAAATAATAAAATATCTAAATTTAGAGTCCATATAAAACGTGCTTCAAAAGAGGCCAAAATTTGAACAAAAACTATGAAAATTAATTATTGGATCCCAAACAAATTGAGAAGAAAAAAACTAAATGAGCAATTATAATTATAATTTATATATAAATAGATAATTCAAAATTTTAAATTTCAGAAAAAAAAATAACAGTTTGATTATCATACGTTGGAAAAACGTTAATAAAAGTGGTGTATAATAAGTAAAGTTTTTCTAAAAAAGTATTTTTTTCAATCTCGAAGGGTAACGACTACTACTTTTGTCCAAAAAGAATGCCCTAACTTGAATAAATTGAACGCTCAATTCACCTCGAAACAAAGATAATTCGCCTATAAGCTCAAAACAATGGAGGAAAAACATAAACAAACAGGTCAATTCGATTTTCTTCGAGGCAGCCTGTGGTCCTTGCATTTCTTTTTTTTTATAAAAGAATTGGCAAATCAACCGTTACCATTTTTAATTAAAACGATGAAAGGTCGTTCTTCGAAAGAGAGAAGTAACAAGTACGAGGAGTGCGTGGTCTGAACAGTTTCTGCAGGAAGGAGGAAGAGCAGCCGCCGTACTGGCCGTAACCAGCTAGTAGGTGGGTAGTAGAGCTCAGCTGGACAGCTGATTAAAGTTTCGTACGGGCCAACTACTAGCCAACAAACAACAAAGACAAATGCACCAAGCATGTTCACACAAGCTAAGCAAGAATAAACTAGTTGAGCGAATGTTGGATGTTGGTTTACTACGTACTTAGTCACTCCGTCATAAAAAAAAAATACAATTCTAAATTTGGGATTACTCTATGATTGATCAAATTTATAGAAAATAGTATCAATATTCATTATGTCTTCAAATAAGTTTATTATTAAAATATAATTCATAAGCAATTTAATTTTATTTATTTGGTATCATACATGTAAGTAATTTTTTTATATAGATTCGGTCAAATTTGAAACTATTTGACATTTTAGGAAATGAGAATTACATTTTTTTAAATGGAGGGCGTATATATATGTGTAGTCTGTCCATTTCTCACAACATGCGCTAGCTCCATTTGTCTGTATATCCAGGGGCGGACACAGCGGTGGGGCGGGGGGCTCAAGCCCCTCTACCTATTTCACAGCAGTGGAACTCATGTGGAGCTCCTATAAATTTTTAAGCAAAATTCTATAGTGTAGGGTGGTTGAGACTTAAGATCGAACAACAGTGTTGTTCAGCCTCTCTGAAATATTTTCTGAGTCCACCGCTGTTTATATCCGCCTGCTAAGGGATCGGAGGTATAGCCGCTTGATCTGCTGTTTGTGTAATAAGAAGGGCGTTCTCACGGCTGTCTTAACCTGTTGCACTGTCCTTGAGCTGCAGCGTTTAGGTCCGGGCCGGGTCTCCTTCATCCTCACATTGAGCATACCCTGTTATATAACATATAACACCTTTTTGAAGTGCAAGTGTAAGCAGTTATTGCATAAGAATAGAGGTGTTCGATTGCTGCGGCTAAAGTTTAGTCCCTGTCATATCGGATGTTTGATACTAATTTGAAGTATTAAATATAGACTAATTATATAGTTTGAGATTAGTTTACGAGACGAATTTATTAAACCTAATTAGTCCATAATTTGACAATATGGTGCTACAGTAAACATATACTAATCATGGATTAGTTAGGCTTAACATATTCGTCTCGCTAATTAGCCATGACTTCTGCAATTAATTTTATAATTAGCTCATGTTTAGGCCCCGTTCGCTTTGCTGAAAAGTCATGGCTGAAAGTACTGTTCGCTGATTTTTTATGAGAGAAAAACATTGTTCGTTTGTTGAAATAGTGGCCCTGTTCGCTTGTCTTAAAAATGGCTTGTTCGGCTTCTTTTTTCAGCCGGAATAGTATTTTTCTCTCACAATAATTCAGCCGAAACAGTGTTTTTCAGCCAAGTTTCAGACCAGCGAACGGGGCCAGTACGGCTCATAAGACAAACGAACATAGCCTAGTCCTCCTAGTTAGCATCATTTGAACATCCGATGTGACACGGATTAAACTTTAGCCCCTGGATCATACCTTGCTGTCTGCTCACACCATAACTGATTTGGCACGTACATGTCAGCTAGCCGGACTAATTGGTTTGGCTCCAACCTAAACTTGCAGACAACCAACATACAAATGCAAACCCATTCACACTACTGCCAGAGCGACATGAGGATGGATTCCCACATGCTCTGTCTTTTTTTTTGCGTTCTTAGTTTTCAAACTGGATACCTCTCCAACATCCACGGAGTTTGAGAAATTTTAATATTTGACATCCAGTTCGCAAGCCTTACAAGATTTGATATTCAATTGGTCTGTCTTTCGAAATTTAACACTAAGACTGCAAATTGTTTTGATTTCATCCATTTTCTCTCATTTTCCTTTTCCTATAATGTTTTCACCTCTCCTAGCCACCTAAAAGGACCAAACTACCCCTGGCCTAATCGAACATCGACTCCCTTCTGCTTCCTTCAGTCGCGACTCACACCAGCAGAGCAGGAGTCGCGAGACAGACCAGCGGCCACCCATGCGCCGCTCGTCTGCCAGACCTCCACCGCCGGGGTGCCCCCTCCGCCCCTCCCCTCTGCCGCCCGACAGGCTGCCATGAAGTTGCAGTAGCCAGGCCCATCCACCAGACGGCTAGGTTTTTGGCTGGGCCTCAGGAAAAGGCATGGAGCGCTACCTGAACCCCGCAGCGAAGCCAACGGTCCATGGAGTCGGCGACCTTCTCCTTGGTGTAGCTGATCCTTTTCACCATGGGCCGCTGCAATCCTGCATATGAAGTCGTGCCTGCATGTATGCGTTGAGCGTCGGGGAGGACGGCGGGGCGGCGCGCAGTGGCGAAGCCGTCGGTCCATGGTCTTGGCATGGCAGGAACGCTGTTCTAACCAGGCTAGGGGTAGTTTGGTTCTTTTCGATGGCTAGGATAGATGAAAACATTACAGGAAAAAGAAAATGAGAGAAAATGGGTGAAATCCCTTGAATCAAAACCATTCATAGTCCCGGTGTTAAATTTTGAAAGACAGACAAATTGAATGTCAAATCCTGTGAGACTAGCGAATTGGATTTCAAATAATGAAATTTTTCTACGGAGTTCGATCCACACCATCGATATCTCTTTTCTCTCTCTCTCATCAGTATCGATTTAACGTCATGTACGTGCATAATTGTTCTTTCTTCTTCCATCATTCTCTCCTCTAGTACTCTCCTTCTCAAGGAAGTGTCATGCACCTATACCTTTATTAGTAGGGTGGAGTTGACAACACAACAATATACATACATACAAAACACACAAAAAAAGACCACAACAGAAAGATACAAATTAAACAAAGCACCCAGCTACAAACATGCAGCCTGTTCGGCTGGCTGGGCTGGATCGTGGATTATTTACTACTGGCTGGTTTGGCTGGTTTGGTGTGAGAGAAAATACTGTTCCAGCTTATAATCCACGATCGTATACGATCGTTTACGGCCTGCCGAATAGGCTGATGAATAAAGAAAATATTAAACACTCGTGAATTTTCTAGCGACCAGGAAAGGCGTACACGAAATATTCAGACCACACTAGAAGCTTCCCCCGTTAGACAAAACCACAAACCTGATAAAATCTGATATGTGTTGGCACAAAGATAATTTAACAATTTATAATTATTTTTGTAGTCAGACAAGGACAAAAATTTGATATGTTATGACACAAAGACAAATGATAAATAACAAATCACAAAAGTGACAATAGTGACAATTTACTTGTACTAATTGGTAGTGCAAGAGTGTTGGTTGAAATTATCTTAAAGTTCAAGCACCTGAAATATAGGAGAAGTGGGTGTAAATAAAATGACACATATAATCCTTTTCTGGTTACCATGTTTAGATTAGTAATAGAAATTAATGATAGGTAGGCAGGTAAATGTTGGCTTTTAAACGGAGTTGGACAATTATTTTATCTAAAATCCGTTATAATTTAGGTTAAATTTTGAATGCTTAGATATCTTGTATTTCAGGACGAATAGAGTAGGTACCTCCGAATTTCATCATGTCCACACATACTTACGTAAAGAGATATACTATTGGCAAGAATGAAAAAAGGGCATCACAAGATAGCTTGAGACAATAAGGTATAGACCATACCCAAGTGGATAGGTCTACTTTCTCTTAATAAAATACTCCTTACCTCAGCGCTACAGTCGCGAAAAAAATAGGTCTTTTATGCCTAGTATACCTTGTATATGGCGCGTTGCACAACCTCGTTCTTGCCGATTATACCAAGATAAATTAAAGGATTAGAAAGTCAGGAGGCAAGGTGAAGAGGTGTTGTTGTGTGAGCAGCTATAACACATTAACACGGATAAACAACAATGTAACAAATTGGATTTTACAATGGCCACATTGAAAAAGGTTGTTAAGGATTTCATCTATATACTGCAACCGAGTATTTTTCATCATCGATCGAGTTTGTCTCTATCCAATTAATGAGTTTGCCTTCCATTACTCCCTACCTATTTTTGTTACATGGGATAAATTCCAAGGAATTCCTAGTCACTCACGGTCACGGATGCTGCTGCCACGACAACCTCCGCGTTCACACTCCCATCTGTCCTTCTCTCCCCACACCCGTAACGTAAAGAAAGAGCTCGGTCCGGTCGGCGTCCGAGGCGGCCGTGGAGGTGGGTGGGACCACCCGCATACGCCACCACCACAAGCACGCAACCGCCGGACAAAAGCCGCCGGGCCCCACCCGCGACGGGCGTTCACACATGAGCATGACACACTGAGCGAGCGTCGGGTTCACCCGATTGCGCTCTCCGTTCTCCTGCCCCCCAGGCCGGGTATTTAAACGCCGGCAGTGGCGACCACCAGAACCACCACCACCGTACCCCCCCCCCCCTTCCGCTTCCGCTGTTCATTTGCTCCACGGGCCGCCTCAGCCTGCCGGCGCCGCCACTCCTTAGTCCGTACACACACACATATACCCGCCGCGCGCCGCCATGTCTGCCGCCACTGCTTGCATGCCCCTGGTCCCTCCTCCGTCCCCTCTCCATGGATCGGCGGCAATGGCGGCCGTTGAGAGGCGGCAGCCCGGTGCCATGGAGACCGCCAAGACCGGTTCCGAGGGAACGGTCGTCGGCTGCGTCGTCAAGAGGTACACACGCACAGAAACCTCTGTTCATGACCAATCATTATTCTCGATAGCCTAGCTCCTCGCTAGCTGCAGCTGTGCCCGGGTGGCCGGCCGGCGTAACCATAAACGCCCGTTGCTGGTTGACTTGGCCGGCCGGCCAGCCTCCTCCTCCTTGTGTGCATTCACCATTTTGCATTAGTATTTTTGGTGACATACTTGATCTGACAACACATATGTGTCGAATACTCACTCCATCAGCAGCCATGGCAACGACGAGGACTGTGCTGGGGACGACGACGGCGACGCGATGATGAGCAGGCCGCGGCCGGTGGTCCAGACACTGACGTGCGAGCGGAAGCCCTTCTGTGAGGGCTTCGCGTTCTGGCGGAGCATCGGCAGGTAACCATTGATATTGATCCATCCATCCATTCTGTTCCGGTCGACTCGCAGTCGGCAGGATCAGTCTCATTCTGTAATACAAATCCTCATGCATGTACAAAACTGATATGATGATAATTATATTATTAACCTGTGATCGTTTCGTTTCTTGCTGCGTGCAGGCCTGAGCTTCCGGAACTGGATCCTATCTTGTCCTTCGACGAGTTCGAGTGTATGTTATTAACATCACGATTATACGCCCCATCAAAACTGCTTATGCAGTTGTCAAGATTCAAGAACATGGCTTACTTATTTTTTTTTCTGTGAACAATGCATCAAGACGATGCTGACATATACTGGCCGCCGTCTTGTTCCTGAACATAACAAAAATGGCAACTGATAAAGTGGCTTTTTTAACATGTCCTGATATACACCACACTTATTGTTCCCTGTCAAAAGTCATGCTGTTTCGTACGCGTATATGTGTATATAAACCTCATATTATTGAGTAATTATAACGGTTTTTAACATGAATCAGACACTTAAAAAGTCTTGATGGGGGGGGGGGGGGGGGGGGTGGCTCTGATGGAAAACCTTAAATAGTACTGTATGGAATCATATATAACACAAAATCCATTCACATGCACCTTTCTCTTTTTTTATGTGTTTCAGTTTCTGCGCCAGCTGGCTTCCCTGACCATCCTCACAGAGGTTTGTAGTAACTTATTTCTTCTTAGACCAAGAATCGATTAGTACTTGAATACTGCAGCAAAAAGATCATCAATCCTGACCTTTTGTTTTTTTCCCTTCGGCGTTCCACGTCCTACCTCAGGATTTGAGAATGTCACCTATATGCTCGAGGTATGAATTCATATATATGGTTTTCTCATGATCCTTATGACTCCTTACTCAATACTGTTTGCATAGGCTGATATAAATAAAATTTAATCACGTTATTTGTTTCGTCAATTTAAATTGCTGGCCAAATTAATTAATGTTTGTCCACCGGCTGCTTTCACTTTCAGGGCGGCATCAGTTACCATGACTTTTCAGGCCACAAGGGAACCATCAACACAGGAGACGTTCAGGTTAGGTCTCCCATCAACAGCAGCATTGAACATGCAAACACACGTCTAAACCGTACTTTTTGAACCAACCAACATAAATTTTTCTCTCATGACAAATTAGCCAACAGTACTTTCAGCCATGGCTTATCAGTCAAGCGAACAGAGCATATATTAAGAGCCGGCCTATTCCTTCAATTCGCTGGTCCCTGTTCTATTCTAATTCTAATAGTAGATTCAGTTAGGATGTTGTTTGCACAATTTTTTGAACTTTAATATTAGCTCAATATTGTTTTCAGTGACTACAGGCCGATAAAACACAAATTCACTAGTGAAGAAAAGCAGGGAGAAAAAAATATATAATTGCCCGAAACTCAAACCCCCCTAGAAACTAATCTCAGCTTCACCTTAAGATTAAGGGTTATGCAAATCAAATTCTTTCATAGTGAAGAAGTAAGCAAAAAATTGTAAATTGTTCGTGAATTATATATTGAAGTTGCTAGGTATAAAAGAAGCACAGATGAATTAAAAGGTTAATACCAAATATACCCTGTCGTAAAAGATGCATATGATGCTTGCTTGTGTGTGAAAGCAAAAGGCGCTTCGGTCCATGCATGGGCTGTAGGCATGTAGCATGTCCGGACCCGGTTCCTTTCATCCTGGCGGGCGGCCTCGTGTCAAAATCCAGCGTCGTCAAAAGTAGACGTGTCAATACACAAACGCTGCTCCATCGAGCATTAATTTGAGCAAGTCAGAGTCCAAACCACGCATCAAAAATATATGGCGGCGTGTAGAATTGGTCAGACTAGTGCGGGCACGAATATACTCGTAACAGAGTTGACATGCATGTGTATTGTATTTGTGGTCGGCCATCGTGTCGATCGTCAACTGACTCGCCGCGGTAGCGGTACGTGTGCTGTGTGCATGCAGTGGCTGACGGCGGGGCGCGGCGTCGTGCACGCGGAGATGCCCGCCGGCCAGGGCGTGCAGCGGGGCATCAACATCTGGATCAACCTCTCCGCCGCCGACAAGATGTATGCGTTGCGTGCATGCGCATCATCATCATCATTCCTCTTCTTCGATTCTGTGCCGGCGGCCAGTTACTGGTTCCCTGACTGTATGCATGCTGCGTGTGCAGGGTGGAGCCGAGGTACCAGGACCTGGCGAGCCACGACGTCCCCGCCGTCGTCACCGCTGACGGCGTCTCCGTCAAGATCCTCGCGGGCGAGTGCCTCGGGACGCGGTCCCCGCTCCTGCCGCGCACCCCGGCGCTGTGCCTCGACGTCGTCCCTGCGGGCCGGCGCGCGCCTGCGCCAGCCCAGTCCCGCGCGGGTGGAGCGCGTGCGCGTACGTCATCCACGGCGAGGCCGCCTTCGTCAGCAGCGGCAGTGACGGCGGCTCCACCGTCGCGGCCGCCGCGCGCACGCTCGTTGTGTTGGGTGGCGACGGCGACAGCGTGGAGGTGCGGGGCTGGGCCGATGATGCAGCGGGGCAGGGCCAGGGCGCCAGGTTCCTGCTGGTGGCGGCGCGGCCACACGGCGAGGCGGTGGTGCGGGACGGGCCCTTCGTCATGAGCACCCGGGAGGAGGTGGAGCAGGCAAGGGAGGACTACCGCCGCCGCCGCAACGGCTTCGAGATGGCCGACGGCTGGACCTCCGACCACGCATCCACCGTTGCAATGCGTTGATAGGATACACGGTACACCTACCTAGGCTAGCCGCGCGTGGATGGATCTCAAGTATAGTATCTAATAAGTTAAGTTGTGGAATTTTGCCCAAAAATTTATATGTTGGCTTCGTAGTAGCATAGAAAAGTGTTTGCAATAAGGTCAAATATTATATAATCAATTTGGAATCCGGCGCCAACGAGTATGTACTTCTATAAAAAATGTGGTTAAACGTGCACTAAAGCACACAAAAAGAGAAAGAAAGAAAGGAAGGAAAATACCTCTTAAACATCACTCATTCGTTGCAAATAACAAGTACAATTACTTTTCTTTTTGAATTACGACGCTCATAACGCACGTACACTCTAATAAAGCCAGTTTCCAAAAAAATAAATTTTTAGTAAAGCCATATGTCAGCTTGACAAGCTCTTTGTCACGGCCCGGTAGGCCAGTGAGAAAGAAGTGGGAGTAAGAACAAAATTTCTTATTTGCCTCAAAAACTTCATTGGCTTCCTTGTGGAGAAAATATATCTTCCTTATTTTACCCAATTTTTTACTATGTAGCCATTTTTCTGAAGAAAATTTACGTTTGGTCTCCTAGGAGACTTAAACTCATCTTTGGACCCTAGGGGTTGCGCCATGAGTCTTGGCGTCGAGGTAACACGTCTCGGCGTCACAGATCTTGGCGCCGAGGTGCCTGACCATGCACTATAGGGAATCCTAGGTGGCGTTGACGTGGCCGATACCTCGGCGCCGTAGATCTTGGCGCCGAACATGGAGCGTGCGCCAGTACCTAGCCTGACTATAGGTCTCCATCGGGAGCGCTGATAGTGCAATGATGGCGCCGGGGCAGGACGACGCGACGCAACTCACACTCGCGCCAGGGAGGCAGGCACTAATGCACTATTGACTATTCTATCTCCATCCGCGTCGCGCGGAGAGAACTGCTCCTTGCTCGGGGCCTGGCCTCGGCTGCCGCGTCTACCTGGCAAGATGTGAGGCGTCAGTAGTGCATGGTCAGGCACCTCGGTGTCGAGGTATCGGCCACGTCAACGCCACCTAGGATTCCCTATAGTGCACGGTCAGGCACCTCGACGCCTAAGATCTGTGGCGTCGAGACGTGTTACCTCGGCGCCAAGACTCATGGCGCCAACCCGTAGGGTCCAAAGATGAGTTTAAGTCTCCCAGAGGGCCAAACAGTAAATTTTCTTTAGGAAAAGGGCTAAATAGTAAAAAATTGGTCCTATTTTACATATGGTATATTATTTGTACCCATATTGCCTTACGGATAGTTTTTTTTTTTGAGTTTATAGAGTTAAAATGCAGCTGCAAATACTATCTTGCCTCATTCTTGTTCTAAGTTTCAAGTACAAGTCCCGAGTACGTGGACCTCCAGTATCCCAACCAAGATCATAATCAGTACTCCAAGGCAGGATACGTTTTGGCCAATAGCATCCTGTTTGTTTGGCTGTGGCTTGTCGTAAACGATCTTAAATTTTCAGCCGAAATAATATTTTTCTCTCACACAAACCAGCCAGCAATACTTCTTCATGAACCAGCAACGATATGAACCAGCCAACCGAACAGGCCGCTAGGCCCACAATATCTAAGAAAGCACCAACCAACAGGACCCTGAGTTGAAGAATGAGAACGCCACTTAGCAGAGGAAAACACTCTAGATAAGCATCTGAATGAAGGCATGAAGCTACAGTGCGCTTTAGCCTCATTTGGTGCCGCTCCTGGTGGCTCCGCCTCCCGGGTCACTTTAGCGCACTGTAGGATGCTGTAGATCACTGTAGCGCTTGGAGACATGGCTCCACCTGAGAACAACAACGAACGGAGAGGAGCAACGGGAGCTTCATAGTTGTGGCTCCGCCTGACTGTTACAGTACTTCCACAGCACCGCTACAAGGCGAGAGCTGCAGCGCCAGCCGGTCGGAGCCCGCTCAAATGGGGCCTTATATTGAGAAGGCCATAATACGGTCTTGCCGCAGCGTGATGATGGGCACCATCATATTGTTTAGTTTTAAAAATATATATAGTTGTGGCCAATTTAAAAAATAATAACTCTCCCTCCAAAAAAAGAAACCTGTCGTTCTAGAAAACTACAAGAATACCCTATGTGTTGGTGTGGGAATCACCTATTAAACTATACTACTTATATTTACTTATATAATTAATAAATATCATAATTACATATGTTAGTTGATGTTGACGTGTAACTTCTTGCATGACGAAATAGGACGCTAATAGGGATTGAAAAATATAAGATATACATATTTCAAACAAATTAGTGTGGAAGTCAAATAATGATCCTTTGGTCCTGTTCGTTTGGAGGAATTTTAGAAGGAATCTGAAGGAATTTATGAGAGAAAACACTGTTTCAGATGAAAAAATAAACGAATTTTTAAGGACACGCGAATATGCTCGGCTGTGATTGCTGTAGGAGCACCTAGCACCCTACTTATTTATTACACATGTCCTATGAAAAGATTGGCCGTCATATGGGTAAAATGTGAGTGCATCTATAACTAAGACGGTCTCCAACGAGGAACTCATAGCAGGCACTCAAATCTAAAATATGTAGCATGAGACTCAAAATTAGCTTCCAACAGAGTACCTATACGGGAGACCTATTTTGGATTGTCTGAGAGGCACAACCCAAATATGGACATCTTCTCTTCTGAAAACCGATTTGCAGAAAGGATTCTCTTTTGGGGCTTGTTGTTGGAGAAGATGCCGAATATGTATTGAACCTTTTGCCTGTAGCGCTATTCAAAGGACAGATTGATCTCGTATTTTGGGATGTTGTTGTTGGAGATAGCCTAACGAGATGCAGCCATGCAAATGGCGATTGCGAAAATAAAATGCTCAAGGATTAGTCACCCATGTTTAGGGGTGAAAACGGATAGCTGATATTATATTTGTTTTTTTATATTTGGGGCTTTTGTGTTCTTGCCCCTACTTTGATGTGTAATTATGATTTTGCTCTTGTTTTTCTAACTTTGTGATTTTGCCCTTCACTGTTAGCAAGTTAACGCGATTTTACCCCTAGTCAACGGTCAAAATAGGGGTAAATTCACTAAAGACCAGGGGCAAAATCGCGTTGACTTGCTAACAGTGAAGGGTAAAATCACAAAGTTAGAAAAATAAGGACAAAATCACAAGTGCACTTTAAAATAAGAGGCAAGAACACCAAAAAAACCCTTTATAATCCGGATTTACATAAGGACACGGATAGCCATCGGATACCTATATATACGAATACAGATTATGTCAGATATGGATACGAATAATGAGTATCGAATACGGTATGAATCAGATTCAAATAATGTTAGAAACAAATATCTATTCGAATATTGAGTAAAAGCAACATTTATACGTATATTAGGTAATGACCGGCAGTCAAACAATCTCTTCTTTTTGTTGGCAGAGCTTATCAGTCAGCGTATTTTTCTCGACCACCAGACCAGCACCACAGTGTGAAATTTTCGTATTTTGGTCTCTTTTGAAAACAATTTTTGAAAAATACCAACGCCAAAACATTTTATGAAAATAGACCATTTTTAGGCGTCTTAGCACATGACGCCGAGATATGAGGCTCGGCGTTGTGTCACTCGACGCCGAGGTATTGCCACGTCACGGACGACCGGGGTCGTCGTCGACACGTTGGCGCGTGGGTCCGAGACGTCGGCGTCGTGTCAGCCGACGCCAAGTACCCAACCTCGGCGCGGTTGGACTGCGCGCCGAGCTACTGCCCCATCCGGAGCGCGGCCTAGGCGGCCCAACAAAGCACGGTGGCCCAGAAGCTCGGCGTTGGGTCACTTAACGTCGAGCGTCCAGACCTCGGCGTGGCCCGACTCAACGCCGAGGTCTGGTCCCTTTAGGCCGAGGCCCCCTTCTTCTTCTTCCCTCCCCTCCTCCATTCCCCCACGGCTCCCAAATTCTGAAGACCGCCGGCTCCCAAATCCCCCACGGCCCCCACGAAACTCTAACCTCCAAAATCGACCCCCGGTGCCCGGATCTGGTCTCCCGAAGCTTCCTCGAGGTAATGGTCCCTCCCCTCCTCCATTCTATCCGCGTAGATGTGCTTACATTGTCCCTAATCATGTGGAATCATGGTTGTATTGTGTTTTGGTATATTTGTGTTTGCATTTGCAAAATGTATGGCTTAGGATGATTGAGTGCATTGTTGTTTAACTGTTTTATGTGCTGAACATGTTAGGTTAGTTTGGTTTCTAGTTATTTTGGTCATTAGGGTTATTTGTTTATTGTAGGTGTCATTAGGGTTAGTTATTTGTTGGTCATTAGGGTTACTATGTATTTTATTTATTTGTTGGTCATTACATTTCAATTTGTTATGACCAAGGCGTTTTGCCAAGGTACTCCTCTTTCCCCTCTTTCAATTCATCCATTTAGATTCGTTTGTTTTTGAACTTGGCATTATAGGTTTGGTTCATGTTCATGTCATTCGTGCAATGTATGGTGGTTCAAATGATTGAATGACCCAAATGTATGGTTGTTGCTGTTGTTGTTGTTGTTGTATATGTTATGGTTTATAATCATTGAGTTAAATTTTGTGTTTGTTGGGATTCGAATATGTTTAGGGTTTGTAATGAAAAGCTTATTTGGGAGGTATGGTGATTTAGTGTTAGTACCTTTACATTCGTTGCAAGGTACTTTGGATTAATTTTTTTTCTACGTAATGTTAGGATGCCAAGGCGTGGTAAAGCTCGTATTCCAAGGTAATCCCAATGTTTATTCATTATCTGTGCAACAAATAGAAAACCCTAGGTTTAGGTTTGGTTCTCCGTTAATATGACTAAATTCTTTCAATTGTAGCTATGGTCGCCAGAGGGCAAATCCCTACGACCTAAAGCCTCTCCCTGAAGGTGTTCCTCGACCAATGTGCTTTTGTGGTGATCCTTGCAAGGTAGACATCTCTGAAGATGAGGAAACATATAGACAGAGGTACTGGATGTGTCCCAATTATGCATGGGAACCTACAAAGCAACAGCGCCGTGCATCGTTTGTGAGGAATTTTTATTGTGTTAATTAATTTTCTTGTGATATTAAGTATTGCTTATTTATTTGTTTTGTAACAATTTGTTTTTCTTGCAGACCGTTCCACCACTGTGTGACTTTGAGCAGTGGATTGACACTGAGATCAAGGAGTCGGACAAGCAACGTCTAGAAGGCCTGAAGGAGTGGGATGCGGAGGTTAAGGAGAGGTTTGAGCAGAGACGCAGACTGGAGGCTATAGAAAAGGAGCATAAGGAAGAGGAGGAAAGGAGGCGTGTTGCTGTGTACAGGGCGGAGAGGGAGAAGAAGCTTGAGCGTGTGCGCCGAGCGAAGGCAGCGATGGAGGAGAATCCCGATGCCGAGAGGAAGGGAAAGTGGCCTCGTTGCACTCAGTAGGTATTTGGTTCATTCACGAGCGATGTCGTGTAGCCCTGGACTTTTTTTACTATGTTGTAATGCACTCTGCTTTTATTTCAGATGAACTTATTCCCTGGACTTTTTTTATTATGTTGGAATGCACTATGATTTTATTTCAGATGGTCTTATGCCCTGTACTTCGTTAACTATCCTAAGACTATAGTGGTACTGTTTGTATCACTGAAAAGACTACTTGTGTTGTTGCAGTCACTGAAAGGGCTACAAGTACTGTTGCAGTCACTGAAAGGGCTACAAGTCTATTTGAAAACTCATTGAAAAGCCTAGATTCGTTTACTGTTGTATCCGTATACGCAATGAATTAATATCAGAGTGATGTACTGCATTTAGATGAAGTGACAAAACACAGGTGTAGCCTTTTCAGATGAAATGACCAGTCATGGTTGTAGGCTTTTCAGATGAAGCATCTAGCCTTTTCAGATTCAATAAATGAGTACGCACACATGTTTTTTGTCAAGTAGCATTCATGGTGAACCTGCCTTCATCTCTATATATAGTGCTCCATGTCTTGCTCCACATCCACACAACTTGTTTTCTGGTTTAGTTTTAGCAAATGTCGAGCGGAGGTTCCTCGAGTGGAAAGGGTTTCGGCGGAGGGAGAGGAAAGGGGGTGAGCAAGGGACCTCCGATTGTGTGGGAGGGTTCTCTGGGTCCTGATTCTTTTGAAGAACCAATAGAGGAATTTCCTTTGGAGAGGAAGAGTGACTTCACCCGTGAGAGACCTCTTAGATCATACGAGAAGCGCATTGAAGATTGGCCAAAATGCCGCCACGGTTTGGATTGCGTTGTGCAGATGTACAACGACTGTGACGGTGGAGGCCGTCGTTTCTTCAGATGCCCGCGAGGATTTGTATTGCCTTTGAACTCTCTCCTTTTTTAGATTTGCATTTGGTTTCTAGTAGTACTTATTGGTAGATGGGTTTTCAGGATTCAAGCTGTCCAGATAACTGTGGCTTCACTAGATGGGTCGACCCTCCTCCTATCTATCCCCATCAACAGTACATCACATATCTACAGGGACGCATCTTTGACCTAGAGTATGGCCCTGGAAGTGGTAACAGGGACAAGTCGGACGACGACAACAGCAATGATGTAGAGGAGGCACTATGCAATAATCCGTACTACGAGTGCCCGTACCATAAGAAGGACGGGCCTCCTTCTCCACCGCCACCGCCACCACCACCGCCTCCGTCAACTGGAGGATACTATGGGGAAGGCGCAACTTAGTTCAATATGTGGGAGCATTATTAGGACCAACCTTTGTTAGTCAATCCGAATGTGGAATGCTTGTATGAGTTGTTCTTTTCAATCTCGTAAGGCATGCTAGGTTTAGTTTGCAACATGCCATTGTTAGTTTTCATGTGAGTGTGTACCCTTTGCAATGGTCTGTATCACTTGTTTCTTTCAATCCCCTAAGGCATGCTAGGTTTAGTTTGCGACATGCCATTGTTACTTTTGATGTGAGTGTAATCGTTGTGCATTCGCTATTTCATAAATTGCAGTTTACCTACCTCTAAGTTTCATGTACTATGGTTGATTCCCAAACTGAAAAAAAGATTTGAGTCTCTCTAAAAATAGGGGATTGAAATCGAACCAACATTCGGTTTTTCCTGCAGGAACAAACATACAAACATAAATATAGCATGTCTACTCTTATTAGTATAACTCGTGTTAGTCGAAGAGGAATCGTTGCGAAAGATTTTTCATTTGAATCATGCAAATAGGATCGCAACATATACCAAAGGGTTTGGGTCGGCGTTTACGTGTTGGGCTGAGGCTCGGCGTTGAGTCAGCCCATGCCGACCCTAGGGTTTGGCTCGGCCATGAGCGAGGTGGGCTGAGGCTCGGTGTTGAGTCGGCCCACGCCGACCCTAGGGTTTGGCTCGGCCGTTTGCGAGGTGGGCTGAGGCTCGGCATCGAGTCAGCCCACGCCAACCCTAGGGTTTGGCAACGGCCATGGCCAGGTTTGGGCCGAACCTCGGCGCTTAGTCGTCCCATGCTGAGGTTAATGGCTCGGCGTCAATTTACCGCACGCCAAGCTTGGGCACCTTGGTGCTTCGATGCAAGGGTTTCCAGTATGTACCTAGGGGTCGGCTGTCAAATGACTAAACGCCGAGCTTGGGCACCTCGGTGCTTCGATGCAAGGGTTTCCAGTATGTACCAGGGGTCGGCGTGAAATGACTAAACGCCGAAGATCCTGGGTTCACCAAAATATATCATCTCTTCTTTGATGCTTCACTATTGCCCACTACTCTAATCAGCCGACGATGACCTTGTGCCAACAACGGACCTGAGCTCGCTAGCTCCCCGACTCTCCTAAGCCGCTTCGTCCCCTTTGCGTGCTTGCCATGTCACCGTGGATCCAACAGAGGTTGATCGTAACATGGAGGATGGGGATGATGACACCCCTTCTTCCTTATGAGTTGCGACTGGAGGCCCTCTCTTAATAGCTGGAAACATGAAACATGGCGACGTTCCACACATTCACATAACACATGACCACACCGACATACACATTCATTCAACATCCTATACATACATAAGGTCCAACACATTCAACATCCAACATAGTGCAACACATTCAACATCCAACATAGTCCATACATATGCTTCATCAATCAACAGACATAGTCCAAACATAGTACAAGGTCCAATGCATACATAGTCCATGCACAAAATATAGCATATGAAGTCTTTGGATCTTTTATCGCTCCTTGTACCTTAACGTGGACGGCGAGCGTAACGCTTTCCCCTCCCAAACGGATAGGTACCTAGAGTGTACCTGTCCACTGGTCTGAGCGTCCTCTGTGGACGTCCAGAACCGGAGGGGCCTTGAGTTCCTTGGGGTGCATCTCCAAGCTAGGACATGCCAATCTCATCATACTCATGATCATAGTACTCTCCCTGTCCTTCATCATCTTCATCATCATAATGACCATGTCCTTGACCACCCTCTGCACTAGTTGCTGCACCATGTGAAGAAGAAGTCCTGCCACCATGTGCACCATGTGAAGATGAAGTCCCTCCAACATGTGCAGTAGAAGGTCCAGCACCAAGCTGTTGTGGGACTGCCACATCTGAGGAACGTCTACATCCAAGGCGTGCAGCTACCTTTCGGAGGCGATGCATGGCACGCTGCATTTTGAAAGCACTATTAGTAAGTGGGGTTGGTCGCAAAACTATATAAAGATGTAACATCAACTGAATGAGAGGAGACTACCTGAATGTGCTGTCGTAACATGGAGGCCTCATCAGGATCGCCCACAGGAATCATCAATGCCCTTCCTTGCTCGGCCACTGTCCTCATTATCTCCATGCTCTATGCAACAAAAACAAGAATTTAAGTCTCCATCACAGTAAAGACCTCAGAGATGGAAATAGTTGTATCACTTACAGCTCTGGCTAACGCAGGGGCGATCTCAACTTGTCTGCCTTCTCGGGTAGCTTGGTCATATGGGTTGTTGCCCTCATCCTCGCTCGTAATGTCAGCAATGTCTTGCTCCGTCCAAGCGGGCCTCAATTGAAGCCTTGTTCGTTGACCAAACCAAACAAGGTAATCATCGAATGCCTTGTCACGATGGACGGCGTGGATGCCCATGTTGTTCTGCTCCATCAACATCCACTCATCAATGTAGCGCTGGTGCTCCAGCTGCCAGTTGGTGATCTTCTTATTTTTTGTCTGTTGAACCTGCAAATTTTACACCAAATCGGCAATATGAAGGCCTACTCAATGATTCATTCATGTGAAACGAACAAAATATTGCATGTTACGTACTTGTGGAGCTGCCAACCGGTGGAGAAATCATCAGGGCGGAGAAGGCTGCAGCCTACCAAACTATCGTGCTACACGGTGAGGGAGATGGTACTCCACTGCATAGAAACAAATAAGGGGGGGTCCTCATCAGTCCAGACGTCCCTCGTCTGCCATGCACAAGGCGCTCAAGTTGAGATCCGTGACTTGCCTCCGCCGATATGGGCGCCATTGAACCTGTACACAACGTCGTCATCAACTAGTCGACGCTCAATTTGTGCACATATCCTCGATTAGGCCAAAAGGGTGGGAAACTTACATGTTGTGGCAAAAGGGTGTCCAGCTCAGTTGGTGAAGCTGATGTACGCATGGCGTGACACGTGGTATGTTCCGTGGGCTTGCTCGTAGAGGTGTGCCACGGTAGGGGCGACAACTGTGTCTCCTTGAGGAAACCAAGGTTGTGGGGGATCAAGCTGATGCGGTCTCCCAACTAGAAGCCTCTCCCACATCCAAATCTATAAAAAAAGAGTGGAAACATGAATGTTAATCACTTTTGTTAAGAAAAAACATTGAATTGTAGTGGAAACTTGTACAACTTTTCTTTATTACCTGCAACAGTGTGATGCACCCTGACATTGTAGCGTGCGCGCCTCTAGGACGGCGGCAAGCCTCGCAAAGCTGACGGTACAGGAAGGCAAGTATAGCCGAGCCCCAACTCCTATTGCCGGCATCCTCCTAGTTCAAAAGGACACAGGATGTACATCTAGGACGCCGTGTCTCCAGTGCCATTAGGGAAGAGAACCGTACCAAACATGTGGAGGACGTAGGCCCGACAGTAGTATGTCACGGTCTCGGCGTCTACGTTGGGTGGGCACTCCTGAAACTGCTGACGAAGCCACCTCAGGGACACGCCACTACTGCGCCATTTCTTGCCAGCCTCAACTGCCGCTAGGGGCCGTCCCAAGAAGTGCTCAACCCGCTGCTACCATCCTTCGGACTCCGTGTCTCCTGTCACTGGGAATCCTCGGATTTTGACTCCAAGGATCATGGCAACGTCCTCGAGAGTGACCGTCATCTCTCCACATGGTAGGTGAAAGCTGTGTGTGGTTGCTTCAGATGGTTCTCTTCTGCCTCAGCAGTGGCACAAACATGTGGTTGCTTCACTGAGGTAATCTTCCATTTGCTTGCCTTCGTCTTCCTAGCACATACTCTCCAACCACACTGTTGTTCTTCACAAGCAACAGTGTACCTCTTCTCCTTGAATGAATTGATAACCCTAAAAGGTCGGTTGTGTATAATGGAGTACTCTTGCAACCATGATTTCAACTCATCCATGGTAGCAAACAATATGCCCTTCCGTATGATGAGGCAACCGCTAACATCAGGCACAGTTGTATCACTTGGCCCACCATCAGCTACTGCCCTATGACCATGGCTAAGGTCCTCGAAATCACCAACTAGTGGATCTCTCCAAGGCAAGACCCTAAACAATATCTCTATTTCCCTAAAATTCAGACGACCAACAGGGCGATCGTCATCAGAGTCTTCGGCTATCTCCTCTACGAAGGATTCATCATCTCTAGCTATCTCCATGTCAAAACGGTTCGTAGCCCTAGCATCACCAAAGTCTTCTTCACCACTAAGATCATCTTCGTCGCTAAGCTCATCCTCAATAGAAAAGTCTCCGCTAGCATCGTCCAAGCCTTCTTCTGCATCAACAATTACATAATCATCATCCTCTTCATCACTATCATGATTGTCCTCACCATCGGCAACCGGACTCTCTTCCTCATCTCCACCGTAGCCTAGTTGTGTGACAAGTATTTCTTCTTCAGGCAAAGGACCATAACCTATGTGAGCGGGGGAAGATGGCCATGCTTCGAAGTTATCATTTCCTAAGCCAGACTCCTTACTTACTACTAAATCCAAAGATCGCACTTCTGAGGCCAATACAACTGCCTTGTAATCATTCCATTCAGTCTCGCTTGTAATTTTGAGCAACCACTTGATCCGAGGACCCTTCGATGACCCAACATCTATGACACCTTCAAACTGAACATGCACGTCTCCTTTATTCCAGTCTAACTTAACCTTGACTCGCTCCACTAACTGGGTCAAAGATGGTGTTTCAGAAAAAATCAACAACTCCTCACACATGTCCAGAAATTCCAAACTATCATCTCTTGTCCTAACAATACGGCCTCCATGATGCAACCTCACTAATTTATCCATCTACAGCCATCACACAACAAGTAGTGTCACATATCAATATATCATATGAGTTTCAATCCAATAAGTAGAAACTAAAATATATCATTTCATCTTTTTCAACCCCAACAACATAATCATTTCTAGTCATAACAAATTGAAATAGTAATGACCAACAAATAAATAAAATACATAGTAACCCTAATGACCAACAAATAACTAACCCTAATGACACCTACAATAAACAAAGAACCCTAATGACCAAAATAACTAGAAACCAAACTAACCTAACATGTTCATCACATAAAACAATTAAACAACAATGCACTCAATCATCCTAAGCCATACATTTTCCAAATGCAAACACAAATATACCAAAACACCATACAACCATGATTCCACATGATTAGGGACAATGTAAGCACATCTACGCGGATAGAATGGAGGAGGGGAGGGACTACTACCTCGAGGAAGCTTCGGGAGCCGAGATCGTGGCACCGGGGGTCGATTTTGAAGCCTAGGGTTTGGTGGCTGCGCGGGAGAGAAGAGAAAGAGAGGGAGGCCAGCGATTTCAGAATGGAGGAAGAAGGGGCCTCGGCGCGGCCTAAAGGGACCAGACCTCGGCGTTGAGTCGGGCCACGCCGAGGTCTGGAGGCTCGGCGTTAAGTGACCCAACGCCGAGCTTCTGGGCCACCGTGCTTTGTTGGGCCGCCTGGGCCGCGCTCCGGGTGGGTCCAGTAGCTCGGCGCGCAGTCCAACGCGTCGAGGTTGGGCACTTGGTGTCGGCAGACACGACGCCGATATCTCGGACCCACGCGCCACCGTGTCGACGACGACCCCGATCGTCCATGACGTGGCAATACCTCGACGTTGAGTGACACGACGCCGAGCCTCATATCTCGGCGTCATGTGCTAAGACATCTAGAAATGGTCCATTTTCAGAAAATATTTTGGCGTAGGTATTTTTCTAAAAATTGTTTTCAAAAGAGACCAAAATACGAAAATTTCATCACCATAGTCCAGAAACCGACCAGGTTCTGAAGAGAGAAAGGTAAGAGAGCGCCCCGCTGGTGATGGCGGAACCTGCCCCCGCCGCCCCGATGCCGCCCCAGATCCTCCGCCGCGGCGAGCCCCTCCCGCAGATCCACCCCACCCCGGCCACCCCCAACAGCTCCGACGCACCTCCATACAGCAGCCACTCCAAGAGTAGCTCCACTTCGGGAGATTAACGCTGCTCCTCCGCTCGAGACCCCACCGCCGCCGCCGATCCACACACACTGCCCGAAGCTGGACTGATGACCCTGGTGATCCTAGCCACGCCGGAATCTGACATCCTGTAGATGGCTCAGCCCTCCTATGCGGACATCGTCAAGCGGCACCAGACTACAGTTCGCCCAACGGCTCGCACCCTCCAGTCCGCCATTACTATGGGCGTGGCTTCGCTGACGAGCCATCTCAGTCGTCCCCACACGGACGACGCTCCTCGAGGCCGCCATGACGACCCGTCACCTCATCGCGCGGCTGCTGCATCGGCAGCCTACCTCCCCTACAATGTGCGCCTTCAATTTGGCTGAAGCAGAGTGGTGAGTGAAGCACTGGTGGCGCAAGCTGCACCACGGGTCAACTACTGAAGCCCTGCAGCGCAACAGGCTGTCAAATCATGCGCTGCGTCCTCTTCAAGGCCAGCCGCGCGCTGAGGCAGCAGCTACATCACCTGTGCTCCGCGCTTTTTGCCTCAAAACTGAAGGAAAGTGCTTCAAGTGCCTCGCCTCTGACCACCGTGCCACATCCTACCGAGACCCCATCCGCTGCTTCCGCTACCATGGGCTTGGCCACTGCGAGAGAGATTGCAGGCGAGTTGGTGCCCAACGCATGAGCACAGCTGCGAGACGCACCTACAAGGAGGACCTTCCCCGCCGCCGCTGCCGCATGCCGGACAAGCTACCATGGTGATCCTCGGAGACCCAGAGACGAGGCCTGACGAGGACGAATGCCTCATCCCAACCTCGTTCACCACTGAGGCGAGCCGGCGAGAGTGGGAGGAGACTACGGCTGTCTCCTGGGCCATGACTAGACCGCCCAACACCGAGCCAAAGAAGGTGGAGGCGGCCATCCGCGATGAGTTCCGCCTCCGGCAAGGCGACGTGGTCATCACCAGGCACCATCCTCAGGCATTCCTCATCAAGTTCCAGCATCGTCATCACTGCAGCAAGGCTTCACCAAGCGCCACAGGCATCGTCAAATGGCGCAGCCTTGCCAACTGCTTGGGTGTGTCACTCCTCTTCCATGTCAGGCTCTACCTCGATGGCTGTGCCCAGACATGCCTGGGATGACGACATCGTTGAGCACATCATTGGGAGGCGCTGTGCACTAGAGTCCATCGAACATCGACCTGCTCCGCCCAGCTGAGACAAAAACCATCGATCTCTGGGCTTGGACAGCAAACCCGAGTCTCATCCCCAAGAAAGTCTGGCTCACCTTCACTAACTACGCTAAAGATGCTAAGCTAACGTCAGTCATGGTGATGGAGATGCCCCCGGAGCACTGGCAGCAAGGCACCAAGCATGGCGTTATCATCCACTTGGATGAAATCCACGACTACACTGCCTCCACCATCGACGACAAAGGCAAGCATCTCCCCAGGTATAAGACGTCTCCCTAAATGGCACCTGAGTGTTGTTGATGGAGCACAGGTCCCTGCTCGTGCTTTTGAGGAGATCCCGCACCACCCACCACCACCTAGGCGCACGGACAAAGAGGGGCCACTGCACCAAGGGGGCCTGACGATAGGTCCTCTAGGAGGACAAATGGGCGCTACAACAATGACCACCCCGACTTATACAACAGCAGTGGCAGGCAGCCATGGCCATGACGATGACGACGACTACGACACCTATGGCCGGGGTAGGCGCGATGACCCCTGGCAGGTATGGCCGGGGTGATCACAGCGATGCTGGTGGCCACCGCGAACGCGAACGCGGCCGCTCCCCTCCACGTCGCCTCTAGGGTCAAGGCAGCAGACAGGGAGGACGGCAAAGGGCTTCCAGGTGCCCTGGAACATGCTACAGTGCAACCAACTGAGCTCCCGCTACCTGCCGAGCTTCCTCAAGTGAGTGCCTTGCAGGTGACTGAAGAAACTGAGCTACAGCGCCTCTTCAAAGCCCAAGCCATGGCCATCCAAGGTGCTATGCAGCGCATCTTGGGCTGGGCGGGCAGTCAACACACCAGAGAGATGACCTTCTCGCTGAAGGCCCTCATGTACGACTACATCGACAAAGCCTGTGCGCTAGCTGAAGGGCTCGGGCTCACCAGCAGCTACTACGCTGGACCTGTAGGAGGCAGGGAATGAAGCCTGGTCCAAGAGGTCCCGCCCCAGCTAGCTCCGACAGGCCGAGCTCTCCACGCCACGGTCTCGGTGCGCGACATCTTCGACTGCATCCTCAACACGCTCCCACCAAAGGCAGCAGTGGAAGACAACTCCATTGATGTGGTCGAGAAAGCCTTGGCGCGCATTGAGCTTGCTGCAGCGGAGGGATCAACAATTCAAGATGATGATGGCCGCAACCAGCAGCTGTGCAGTGGCGTCGCAACACTCTTCAGCAAGCCGACGACACCACTGCTTCAACAGCCACAGCACGCAGCTGCTGCTACACCATCACCGGCCTTAGCTGCTGCTACACCAACACCGGCCTCTGGTTGTGCTAGGCGCCGACGCAGACGCCAGCGTGTCTTTGACATGTCCTCGGTACGACGCAGTGCCCGCCTAGCCAATGCTCGCCCTATGTCCCAGATGCAACGTGCTCAAAGAAACCTTTGCCAAAAGCTCGGCCTCCTACATGATGACCTTGAACCTATGGAACCGCCTTGCAGGACTACATCGCCATGTTCAATGGCCCGCTGCTGACAGACGCTGATGGAGATGTTCAACCTTGGCACTGAAGAGCCCAATGAAGCCGACAATGCGCTGCTTCATATGGTGGGCGAGGGAGTGGAAGAACTCCGTGATGTGGCCATCCTGACTACAGCGGCCTGACGGTTAATGCAGACTGCCTACTTTGCGTCCAACGCTCAATATGTATCAAGCTACTTTGTTTCAGAATTTGTACCAGTGCTTCGCACATTCCATCGTCTTCGTTTGGGCTGTAGGCCTTACTACAGATTTATCGGGACATCTTAATCTGTGTACGCTTAAGACTGCATTCAGTATGCTTCAAGTTTGCTTGTCAACCGTTGCTGATGCTTCCTAGAGTTGTTTTGTTGCTTCTGAATGCTTGGAGATGCAGATTAGCCTTCAGCGATCCTTCTCCCATTTTGGGACCGTTCCTGCATGCTGCCTTGAAGCAGTAGATTCATGCATTCAGCACCCCTCCATGAGTGCACAAAGCATTGATCTCTTATCCTGGAACGTTCGAGGCCTGAATTAGCAAGCTAGAAGAGAGACCGTCCACCAAATAATAGCCACAACGTCATGCAACATTGCATGCCTACAAGAAACTAAGCTATGCCAAATCTGTCAATATGATGCTTCGTACCTCGGTGGCTATCGACTGCGTCAGTTTGCTTACATGCCAGCATCAGGACCTTCTCAAACGAGGGCGGCATAATCATCCTATGGAACGAATGTCGGCTAAGCTGCACCGACATCACCATTGGAGAATTCCATGTCTCGGCGAACGTTCAGCTGAAGGACTCGGATGCTAGCTTCCGGCTTACTGTGGTGTATGGGCCATCGCGGCGCGTGGACAAGCTAGGCTTCCTAGATGAATTAAAACCAGCGTCGGGCATGCGTTGGCTGATCACGGGCGACTTCAATCTCATCTATAGAGCTGCAGGATAAAAACAACAGGAACCTAAGCCCACGCCTAATGCGCCACTTTCGTGAGGCACTAGATGAATGCGATCTCTCTGAAGTTAGCCTTCAGAACAGGAAATTTACGTAATGAGAGGCAACGGCCAACGCTGCCAAAGCTCGACCGCTTCTTCTGTAACGCAGAATAGGACGCTACCTTCAGTACCCACATCCTAAATGCGTTGTCGACATCACTCTCCTGACCATTGCTCTCTACTACTATCGAACCAATCGAGACCTAGAAGGCCAAGATCGTTCAAGTTTGAAAATTATTGGGTCAAACTCCCGGGCTTCAAAGATGCAGTGAAGAATGGCTTGGGATACTCCAACGGATCACCATGAGCCGTTTCATGTCCTGTACCACAAGCTGCATTCTACTTTCGCAAAAACTAAAAGCATGGAGCTAGGAAATCAATTTGGACGCTAAAAAACTTTTCTTCATGGCGCAAGAGGTCATCCTAAGGCTCAATATTGCCCAAGAAAATAGGGATCTAATGGCTGCTGAGCTGCTTTTGCAGGCAAAGGTCAAGAAAAGAATTCTAGGATTAGCAGTGATTGAAAGAGCTAGGTGCAAACAAGCCTCGAGATTGTCGTCCGTCAAGCTAGGCGATGCTAACACAAAATTTTTCCACCGTAAAGTAAATGCCAAGAGAAGGAAAAATCACATCCAAAGATTGAGACATGGCCATGGCTGGGCGATAAACCATGATGACAAAGCCTCTAGTAATACAAGACCATTTCTCAAACTTGATGGGACACCCTCTGCCACGGCAGCAAGAGGGTTCGTTCGGTTTGCTGAATCTTGACTGAAAGTAGCTGAAAAACACTGGCTGAATTATTGTGAGAGAAAAACACTGTTCCGACTGAAAAAACAAGCCGAATAAGCCAACTATGGGTAAATCGAACGGGGCCTAACTGGGATGAGCTACACCTACCATCCCATGATCTCAGTGGACTTGACGTGGCGTTCACTGAGGAGATAAAACATGCTATCCATCAAATGTCTTTTGACAGTGCGCCGGGGCCAGATGGATACACTAGGGGCCTTCTTCAGATCTTGCTGGGACATCATCAAGGTTGATGTCATCAATGCGGCAAATGCTTTCCATTCACTGCGGACGAGCAGTCTTTGCACTCCTCAACTCAGCCAACGTGGTTTTAATTCTCAAAAAGGACGGCGCCAAAGTTATTACGGACTTCCGACCCATCAGCCTGATCCATTCTATCGATGGCGAAAACGGTGACCCGCCACCGGCGCAACAAGCCGAGAGAAAACCAAGTGGAGCAGATTATAAGCTCTCCCTAAGCTTAGGAGAACACTGGACAGGTTGGTCGTAATCTAAGATGTGCCAATTAATTTGATCCTACAATTGATAAGGAGACAAGATTGATCAGTAATTTAAGGTGGAACATACCGGTGTTTGTCTAGACAGTTCCAAATGTGCGGCTAAGTAACCGAAGATACAAGGCTATCGACTAGAGAGTCGATATCCATCATGTTCATGATACATAGTAAGTAAAAACGAGCATATCGGCAATTATCAATTACTCAATTACAGAGATCTAAACAGCCAATGATCATGAAAACATGCAAAAGATGTAAGATTATAGGTACGAAAGCATTAAATGAGAAACATACTAGCTTTTAACCAAGAAAAAACAAGTAAAAGCATGTAAATAGCTAATATATTCTCAATGAAAGTAAAGTCGTAGCATACAGACATTCATCCGTTAAACGTGGATAAGTCCATACACTTGTCATATCCAATCTGCCATCTCTAACAGTGGGGATACGAGCCGGACCGATGCAACCGTGATAGAGATAATAGGTTATACCCTCAAAGCATATGAATCTATACATGCTTAACGGAATCGTGAAAGCATGCTACAATCATGAAAGTATAGGCAATCGACTAAATAACCAATGCAGATATAGCATGCAGCCAGAGGCTATGTTTGACCATAAGCAAGACTTGCTATTTAATGATCTCCGATCTATAGTGCTAATAGTGGGGGTCGACCGGATCAATGGTAGCCATAATAGTAGTTCTAAACCAGATTTCATTAACCAGTAAGCTTTACTTAGGGTTAAACACGTCCTGACCACATGCTATCTTCGATCAAGATTGGATCAAAACGGCTAAGTTAACCGAAACCATCATCAAAGCAAGATGTAAACAGGTAAAAAGCAACAAGATGATGAATTGAAGTGTGGGGGTATGGCCCCTGGTATCCCCAAGACAAGACATGGGCCGCACCATCAGAGGTGGCCCAGCCCACAAGATCAAGGCGTGCACGACGCTGCTCGGCGTGCACCGCAAGATATTGTATAGTACTAAATAGGATACTTTCCTTGTAACCCTACCCCTCTAGACTATATAAGGAGAGGTAGGGGTCCCCTAGCGGACAGGCTACAAGAAGATACATACATCTGCAGTCACGCGATATCATACGATAGCTAATACAAACCAACAGACCACATGAGTAGGGTATTACGTCATACTAACTGGTCTGAACCTGTCTAACTCGTGTGTCTCTGTTGCCTTCTTATTCTTGATCTCACGTTCCTCTGCCGATCAATCTACCTTCGTGGGATACCCTTTGGAGGACTGCCGACGATATTCTGTCGACATGAAAAGATATAAAGCTGATCCGTTTCAATCTTAATCGGGCAAGGGGTGATTTTGCTACAAATAGTAAGAATAGAAGTTATAACAAGATCGATATGTAGCAAATCTATTAAAACATCAAGGAAACCCTACCAATCTTATTAGATTTAGCCGATAACTAATCTGTATCAAAATTTGTATGAGATACGAGTCGCACCAATGCAACCGTATAAATTTTGATAAGAATCAAGGGTAACTTGTATCAAATAATTGCAAGAGATATGAGCCGGACCGATGCAACCTTACAATTAACTGATGATAACTAACTTATACCGTGTTTGTAAGAGAACATACTTAACCGAGGGTAGCCTTACAAACAAAATATATGTCGTGACGGATACTCATAGACAAACCGGAGGTTGGACTTAACTGATGGTAGCCCTGCTTGCCAAAGAACTCGTCGAGATCTACTCTACTCCTACTCCTAGGGGGTGGCGTAAGCCAAAAAGTAAAGATACTAGTTTTTGATTGATCGCTAAGATGTCTAATACAATGATCGGGGCTTATATTTATACCCTAACGACATCCAAAACTTGCCTTAAAAGAAATATCTAAACAAAAGAAAATATTAAAATATATGAACCCTAGCTTCCTCTTCTGTAGAATCCTTGCCAATAAAACTTTCTGGACCGACATGTCTTAAGTCTTTGTGCGTAGACACGTTATCTTGCTGAGTACGTGTATGACACCTAGCCGACCTTGTATACGCATAACACCTAGCCGGCCTTGTATATGCATATACATGATATGTGTCCTTGCTTTTCTTCATTCATTGATGTGCATCTAGACGTTACAGTCACGTATACGTATGTATCTCTTGATTTCTCCCTCTTTCAAATATATACTTGTATGTAAGATCGAATTGATGATTTCTCTTGGACTTGCTTGGCTTGCTTTCACTCTATATTCCTTCCTTATCCGATCCTGCATGTTGCCGAAGTAAATAACCACATATTTTCCTTCCTCTTTTCATCTTGCTTTCCCTTGTCTGGCCAAACCTAGAAACTTTTTCCACAATAGCCTGGCATATGTGTATGCATATATTAGCATTACAAGGCATAAAGGACTTGCATGTCACGCACACGTATCGTAATAGTATATAAATTATCGTAAATAGGAGGTGGCTATATAATAACTTATTTTGTAGCTGGCTACTGAGTATATTTCCACTAGCTTAGAAATCACAAATGAAAATCAAATTCAGCTCGAAAACTTAGCAATTTATTGTGAGAGATTGAGTTAAAGGGTGGTGTAGTGTTATAGCTCGATTTGGTAGTCTCATATGCCATCTTGAGCATGGTGATGACAGTTTAGGTTTAGGAACAACCGTTTGGTCATGTTGAACGCTTTAAAATTCGTGCGTGTCACTGTCTCGGGTTGGTTGGCGCCGGGTGCATGGTCACTGCGCGGCCTTCTCACGCCGCGCACATGGCTGCGTCCCGCATGGTCAACCATGCCACCACGCTTGGCCAGTCGAGCCGCCTGGGCTGGACCGAGGTCGACCGTAGCGAGCCGCTGGCCCCACGCCTTGCTGCTCTGCCTCACGCTGCCACCTTGGGTGCACCATGGCCGCGCTGCACTGCCATCGCGTCCACACTACCAATGCTCCTAGCGTCGTGACGCTGCCACTGCCATCGCATCGTCGTCGCGTCCATGTCTATCCGCTGCATCTCTGCGCTGTTGCCGGCCCTGTGCTTGTCGCTTGTGCCGCGTGCATGTGGGCGAGCCGCTGTCGCCTTGCCATTTATGTCACTGCGGCGCATGGGCCATGCCAGTCGAACTGCACTGCACACGTTTTCTGTAGCAGCCAGTGCATGGGCCTCCCGAGCTCGCTGCTTGCATCCCACCAAGGCGTGGACGAGCCGAGCCCACCTGTCGTGCCGTCTCTCTGTTTCTCTCTTTCTCCCTCTACTTTCTGCCACCGTCATGTCGCGTCATGGTGAGCCAAAGAGCGGGCAACTCTCATCAATTCCTCATGCTCGTGTCTCTGCCTTCATGTCCCCTCTCTAGCCGACCCCATCCTGCCTTGATTACGGCCAGGTCAAGCTCCAATTTTGGAGCTTTGCCCGCCACCATGCCATTAAGGCTCTTCATCGCCCGTGTCGTGGCCAGCCTCCACCACTTCACCCCATGCCAATTCCTCTACACCACTAGCTCAACTTGGCTCCCTCTTCGTCATGCGCACGCTACTTCATAGCTCTAGTGCCTGTCTCCTCGCCACTGACGTGGCCATGCCTTTGCGGTCCGCCGTTCACCTCGCAGTGCGCATGTGGCTAGCCTTGCTTGGGTCGCCTATGGCTAAGACGACTTCTCGGTAAGGTCACTGGTGAGTTGTCGTTGCTCACCTGCTACCCCAACTGCCCTGTTGTTGCTGCGGCTCACCTGAACACCGTCGCCATTACTGTAGGGTGCCCGCCATTGTGGAGAGGTCATTTTACGCCGTCTCGGCTTGTGCAACCACTGCCCATCGTCTCACGTCGAACCCTAGGTGAGCGTCGGCCTCGTAGATAGGTCAGCGTGGGTCCCGTGTGGCCAACGCAAGCGCTAGTGCCACCGCTCGCTGCGTCGGAGCACGTAGGGATGGTCAAGGACCTTGCCGTTGTAATGAGGAGAAAGTTTTGAGGGTTCTGTTGCAAAGTCATTGTATGTAGAAATAGTGTTAGTTCTTAGTTGTCATTCGGGAGAAGTGCGATGACTATTTTGTAAAACCGTCAGCGCGCAGGATTTTCCTGCCGCGGGCCGCCTCCGCGCCTGTGGGCCAACGCGCGCTCATGCTTCGTCGTCGCATGGGCCATGGGAGAGAATACATTTTTCTTTTTTTATAAGGAATTAGAAATAGTTTTCTAATATAATTTTTGAGTTGATCTTTGGTAAATTATATAAAATCATGTAGGTATCCAAAAATTGTAGAACCGATTTTGTTAAGTTTCTTAAATTGTGCTCTATCTATTAGTGTATTTAGTTCATATATATAATTGTCAATATCAGGAGCTATTAAATCATTTGAGCGTGCTTAATATTATTATGTTAAATATTGTAGGAATTTTTGTGGCAAAATGGTGATAGCTTTAGCTTTGAAAATTTTATAGTGGCTTCATGGTATTATTATGTTCTCACTATAATTTTTGTAGCCCTTGAATAGGCTACTTAATATGGTAGCTAAATACCCATTAAGGCTAAATGAATAATGGCATGATATTGGTTATAAAAATTAAGCACTAGTAGGGTGATCTTAAAATCTAATTGGTAGAGATAATGACTAGCTTAGTACCTTAGTCATTAGAGCTAGCTTAGTAGCTTAGTATGTGTATTCTTATTTTAAGAGTTGTTGTTGCCTTAATATTAACGTGTTGCATCATCATTGCATGCATGTAGAGAACGAGTTGGCAGGGATCGTGACCATCGGAGATCACGAGTTCGAGGAGGTGATCGAGGAGTACGAGGAGGAGATCCTCGTGTAGTAGGAGATCCCAAAGCCACCACTGACTGATTGAGCTGACACTGTGCCTGCCCAAGTCAAGCCCCGGTGCATAACCCTTATTTTGAATGGTCACTGGATATATATATGTGATGTGCATTTACATTATAGGATTTATATTGGAACTATATGTATAGATAAACAACCTATGAGTCCTGCTAGCATAGGTCGAGTAGCTGCTATGTTTAGGCTATTGGTAGCATGGGTAACCTACCGTTACTCACAATAGGTGATTATTATTATTACTCTCATGATAAAATGGTGAAAGGAAATGGAAACAGGGCAGAGATATGGTATGGGTATTGGTGGGTGTAAGAGGTTGTGTCCCACGGCCAACGAGGCATACCTTGGTTACACTGTTTTCCCTGTCCGTGTTGGTTAAGGACCGACCGGTTGCATTGGATTCTAGTCAGGTCACAGACTTATTATCCTAAGCACATACTTGCTTATGGGAGCGGAAAGGCTCATTGCTCTCTTGTTGTGGGTTCCGGCTCTTTTTGGGCCAACTAATTTGAGGCAGGGATAGTGGGGGTCTAAGCACCACACTGAGTCTAGGACTTAGGTGTGGGGGCTTGGAGTCCAAGTTTGGACTGGGGACCTGGACCCCTTAACAGGAGAGTGGTGGGTTGTTCTTGCTTGTGCCTGGGGTACAAAGCAGGGGTGTGTGTTTCAGGGTACCAAGCTGGGCTACATTGGTTCATGAATCGCCATGTAATACGATATGACTTGTCTATGATCTAGCACCATAGTAAGAACTGAAAGATAAAAGACGATGAAATGGATCTGATTGCTCAGCTCCTACTTGAAAGTAGAACATGTGCTTACATAGAATGGTTAGCTAAAGAACTAATCTGGACTGCTAATAAGAAACATACATAAGGATTCACTACTAGTAATGCTTTTTGCAAAAAGGAAACCCAGTAAACCATAAAGCTTATCATATTCTTTGGAGTCGGGAAATTATTCCCACTAGTTGGGTTAGTCTTGCGAGTACATTGTGTACTCAGGGTTTATTTACCCCTATTGCAGGTGCAGCTTGAGGAGTAGCTATTGTGTGGAGGATTCTTCTAGTGGGCACAGACGGATACTTGTATCTGTCGATAGAATATTGTCGGCAGTCCTCCGAGGGGTATCCCATGAAGGTTGATTGATCGGCAGAGAAGCATGAGATCAAGAACAAGAAGGCAACAGAGACACACGAGTTAGACAGGTTTCAGGCCATCAGTATGATATAATACCCTACTCCTGTGGTCTGTTGGTTTATATTAGCTATCATATGATATTGCATGACTGCACATGTATGTATCCTGATGTATCTTGTCCACTAGAGGACCCCTGCCTCTCCTTATATACTCTAGAGGGGTAGGGTTACAAGGAAAGTATCCTATTTGGTACTATGCAATATCTTGCGGTGCACACCGAGCAGCGCCGTGCACGCCTTGATCTTGTGGGCTGAGCCACCTCTGATGGTGTGGCCCATATCTTGTCTTGAGGATACCGGGGGCCATACCCCCATAGCTAGTCCCCAAGCCTGACAGTAGGTGACATAGTCACATGGTGCCAGGGTTAGAAAGTAGAAGACTAGCCGAGCAGGCAGCTAGTCCTCGGGCGTAGCCTCTAGATGAGAAAAGCACACATTCACTACAAGGTGAAGTGTGCCCACTTAGTCCCCGAGCCTACTAGAAGATAAAGAATGAATATTATAGCATGGTCAAAGAAAAAGAATTCTGAAAGCTTTGCCGATGTCATCTGACATGCGCATATCAAGACCCCAGATATGCTGCCCAAGATCAGCACCCTGATCCAAATAATGTGGAGCAGCTTGATAGCACACGATGAGATGTGGCAAGATCCAACTACCAAGGGCGATGTTTGAGCGTCAAAGAGTTCCCGGCGTAGCTGGCGACGTTCGAGCACCGAGGAGTCCCTGATGTAGGCGGTGATGTCTGAGCACTGAGGAGTCCCCGTCGTAGGCGGCAATGTCTGAGCACCGAGGAGTCCCCAACGTAGGCGGCGATGTCCAAGCACCGAGGAGTCCCTGATGTAGGCGACGATGTCCAAGCACTGAAGAGTCCCCAATATAGCTGGCGATGTCAGAGCACCGAGGAGTCCCCGATGTAGGCGATGATGTCTGAGCACCGAGGAGTCCTCGGCATAGGCGGCGATGTCTGAGCAGCGAGGAGTTCTCGGCATAGCTGGCGATGTCCACGCACCGAGGAGTCCCCGACATAGCTGGTGATGTCCAAACACCGAGGAGTTCTTAGTGTAGCTGGTGATGTCTGAGCACCAAGGAGTCTTCAGTGCCGCTGGCGATGTCTGAGCACCAAGGAGTCCCCGGCGTAGCTGGCGATGTCTGCAAGGTGAAGTGGGGTGAAGTGTGCCCACTTAGTTCTCGAGCACGAAGAATTTGAGGGCCAAAGAGTAACCGATGTAGCTGGTGATGAAGCATGAGCGACGAATAGTCTAGTCAACTGGTCGTCGGTGAAGTGAACATTGAGTAGAAGCGACCGACGAACAGTCCGATCAATTGGTCGGCGACAAAGTCTATGGACCTAGCGGTCCGACCAGTTGATCGGTGGAGAAGACCGAGCACCAGGTGGTCTGATGATGTTGTAATATAAATATATAGAATGGGTAGTACATGATGTACAAATATATAAACTCCAAAGAAAAATCAGCAATGGTAATGAAATAGCATAAATAGCTCGGCGGCCAATTAGTGTGAAGATGTATTTAATATAAACCACCCAAACAGTTAGTGTGTAGCTGAGTCTCTAGCCCTAACTAGCCTATTAAACATAACGCGGAGCGCGGAGCCCGTTCACATGTAGGAGGAACAAGTGTCGCTAAGGAGCCGTTGCCGACCACCCATAACGCAGAGGGCAGATGCTCGTGCACATGTAGGGAGGAGCCGGAGATAGGGCCATCTCTAGAGGCATCCGAGCATCAACAGGACTGTTCGAGGGTTCAGAAAATCATTTGGAGAGCAAACATGGAGAAAACAGCTCGGAGAAACATCATGGTGATTAACGAAGATTGAAGAATATTTAGAAAAATATTAAAGCATGACTTAGCTTTAGACAAAACATCTGGTCGGCGGTGTATGGCGCTATCTGGTCAGAGAGAGGATGGACGTCTTCAACCTGGTCGGCGAATCTGCCCCTCAGGGCATCTTGGTAAGTGGCGATGGTATTAGTGAGCCTGAAGGGTAGGGCCATAACCCCTGGAGTTTCCTGAGCAGCCTCCAATAGATCTAGGATTGGAGGGTGGTCGGCGCTGAACCAGTGTGTCCAGAGCCAATTCGATGATGGAGAGGCAATCAGCGAGCTTTAGACCGACCCGAATCGAGTCATCGTTGTTGATCTACCTCCTCTGGTAGTGAGGAAGCGGGAGGCGAGTTGCTGATGAAGGCGATCTTAGAGGTGGTTCCAAGATCGGATCTGCAGTCACAGGTGCAGGGATAATCAGCATAGAATCAATCTGTGCAAGTTCGAGGAGCTCTGCGACTATGTCAGCATTGATGATCTAGGAGATCGATTTGACCGTGACGATCTGGCTAGGCTGCAGGAGGGATGAAGAGCCTATAGAAAAAGCCATCTTGTTCGATAAGGAAACAGCACGCAAACCCCTACCTGGTGTGCTAACTGTCGATAAAAGATGCTCGGTAGTCCATTGAGGGGTATCCCGTGATGATAGATTTGTTGGTGGGGGTGCACGTAATCAGGAACCGAATGGTGACACAAGGCGTAGAGATAGCGTTTAGACAGGTTTGGGCTGTCTGATCAACGTAATACCCTACGTCCTGTATCTTTGGTGTATTGTATTGATCTGGATGATCATGTCGATTAGGTGACTCTTGCCTCTCCTTATATACTCTAGAGGGTAGGGTTACAAGGAAAGTATCCTATTTAGTACTATATAATAGCTTGCAGTGCATGCCGAGCAGCGCCGTGCATGCCTTGAACTTGTGAGCTAGGCCACCTCTGATGGCACAGCTCATGTCTTATCTTGTGGATACTGGGGGCTATACCCCCATAGCTTGTCCCTGAGCCTGACAGTAGGTGACATAGTCACGTGGTGCTAGGGTCAGAAAGTAGAAGACCAGCTGAGCAGGTAGTCAGTCCTCGGGTGTAGCCTTGAGATGAGAAAAGCGCACATTCACCGCAAGGTGAAGTGTGCTCACTTAGTCCCCGAGCCTGCTGGAAGATGAAGAATAAATCTTGTAGTAGGGTCAAAGAAAAAGAAGTCTGAAAGCTTTCCGACGTCATCTGACATGTGCGTATCAAGACCTAAGATGTGCTACCCAAGATCAGCACCCTGATCCGAATAGAATGGAGTAGCTTGATAGCACACCGACAAGACATAGCAAGATCCGAGCAGCAAGGGAGTTCCCGGTGTCGCGAGCGATGTCCGAGCACCGAAGAGCGAGGAGTCCTTGGCGTCGCTACCGATGTCCAAGCATTGAGGAGCGAGGAGTCCCTGGCATCATCGGTGATGTCCGAGCACCGAGGAGCGAGGAGTCCCTAGCATCGCCAGCGATGTCTAGGCACCGAGAAGTGAGGAGTCCCCGACATAGCTGGTGATGTCCGAGCACCAAAGAGTAAGGAGTATCCAGCGTCGCTGGCGATGTCCAAGCACCGAGGAGCGAGGAGTCCCCAGCGTCGCTGGCGATGTCCGAGTAATGAGGAGTCCCCGATGTCGCTGGTGATGTCCAAGCACCAAGGAGCGAGGAGTCCCTAGCGTCGCTGGTGATGTTCGAGCATCGAGGAGTCCTCGGTGTCACTGGTGATGTCTAAGCACTGAAGAGCGTGGTGTCCCCGGCATCACTGGCGATGTCTGAGCACCAAGGAGCGAGGAGTCCTCAGTGTTGCCGGTGATGTCCGAGCACTGAGGAGTGAGGAGTCCTCGGTGTCGCTGGCGATGGCCGAGCACCGAAGAGCGAGGAGTCCCTGGCATTCGCTGGTGATGTCTAAGCACCGAGGAGCGAGGAGTCCCTAGGCATCACTGGCGATGTTTGAGCACCAAAGAGCAAGGAGTCCCCTGACGTCGCTGGCGATGTCTGAGCATCGATGAGTGAGGAGTCCCCGGCATCGCTGGTGATGTTTGAGCACCGAGGAGTGAGTCCTCGATGTCATTGGCAATGTTCGAGCATCAAAGAGCGAGGAGTCCTTGGCGTCACTGGCGATGTCTGAGCACCGAAGAGCGAGGAGTCCTCGGCGTCACTAGCGATGTCCGAGCACCGAGTAGCGAGGAGTCCCCAGTGTCGCTGGTGATGTCTTAGGACCGAGGAATCCCTAGCGTAGCTGGCGATGTTCGTGCGGTGAAGTGTGCCCACTTAGTCCTCGAGCACGAAGAATCTGAGCATCGAGGAGTGACCGGCATAGCTGGCGATGAAGCATGAGCGATGAACAGTCTGGCCAACTAGTCAGCGGTGAAGTGAGCATTGAGTAGAAGCGACCGACGAACAGTTCGATCAACTGGTCGGCGACAGAGTCCATGAACCAAGTGGTCCGACCAGTTGATCGGTGGAGAAGTCTGAACACTAGGTGATGCAATCACCTAGACAATGATTATGCAATACAAACATGTAGAATGGGTAGTACATGATGTAAAAATATATGAACTCCGGAGAAAAATCAGCAATGGCGATGAAATAATGTATGATGCTTGGCGATCAGTTGGTATGAAGATGTATTTATATTTAATATAAACCACTCGACCAGTTAGTGTGTAGCTGAGTCTCCAACCCTAGCTAGCCCATAGTCCATAACGTCAAGCATGGAGCCCGTGCACTTGTAGGAGGAACAAGCATCACCAAGGAGCCACTGCTGACCACCCATAACGTAGAGGGCAGACGCTCATGCATGTGTAGGGAGGAGCCAGAGATAGGGCTGTCTCTGGGGACATCCGAGCGTCAACATGACTGTTCGGGGGTTCTAAAAACCGTTTGGAGAGCAAACATGGAGAAAACAGCTCAGAGAAACATTATGGCGATATACGAAGATTTGAGAATATTTAGAAGAATATTAAAGCCTAACTTAGCTTTAGACAGAAAGTCTGGTCGGTGACGTATGGCGTTATCTAGTCGGCGTTGACGGTGAGCACCTGGCGAGCGGTGAGTTATTGGTGAAGACGACCTCAGAGGTGGTTTCGAGATCAGATCTGCTATCATGGGGGCTAGCATAGCTAGCGATGAATCATCATCATGGACCGACATGGATCTCCATGAGATTGATAACGAGAATGCACTATTGATTTAATGTCCATCTGGCTCACCATGGATCAAGCGCACACCCCTTCCTGGCAGTGCCAACTATTGACAGAATATCATTGGCAGTCCTCCGAGGGGTATCCCATGAAGGTAGATTGATCGGCAGAGGAGCGTGAGATCAAGAACAAGAAGGCAACAGAGACACACGAGTTAGACAGGTTTAGGCCATCAGTATGACTGTAATACCCTACTCCTGTGGTCTATTGGTTTGTATTAGCTATCATATGATATTGCATGACTGCAGATGTATGTATCATGATGTATCTTGTCCGCTAGGGGACCCCTGCCTCTCCTTATATACTCTAGAGGGGTAGGGTTATAAGGAAAGTATCCTATTTGGTACTATACAATATCTTGCGGTGCACGCCGAGCAGCGCCGTGCATGCCTTGATCTTGTGGGCTAGGCCACCTCTGATGGTGTGGCCCATGTCTTGTCTTGAGGATACCGGGGGCCATACCCCCACAGTATCTTATCATTAGATGTTTATTTTAATTCTGCTGTTTAAATTCTGCACTCTGAACTTGATATTGTAATAATGTATTTCTGAGAACTCTTGATGTATGAAATGGACTAAGTATTGTAAACTCGTTCTCATTATTGGATACTAGAGAAAAACATGGATTGTTCGAGTTCTCCCTTGGGGTGTGCTCGACGGAACTATCCGATGTAGCTTGCTTTCAGGGTGCTTAGTGTCTAGTGGAAGACGAGCGCCTCCAAAGGTATGCTATTTTGGGCGGTTCTGCCACATGCTCCCACCTTAGACCTGCGTTGGTTCTCTTCGCTCATAGGCCTGGCCCACCCACTCATGAGCTTGAGTTGCTATGCCTCTCTGAAGCTCCCCCACCCACCGATGATTTCTTTGTGGTTTCTATTTCCTCATTCCCTCCCTCCGCCGGCACCACCCATCCGACCCCTCTCCCTACCACTACTGCAGCATCGCTGCTGACTTCTCCGCCATGTGGCAGTGCATCGCCTGACTAGGCATTCCCTAGCTCCCCGCCCCACCATGGCGGTGCCCAGCACTGTGCGGGCGCAAACGCATCGCATCACCTGTCCTGCCATTCTTGGCCAGCATGCCCTAGCCTCTAGACTCACCGCATGAGCCTAGCTCTACTACCGCTGAGGGCTAGCACCTCGTACTGGTGCTCCTAGCGGATCTAGCGCCTCATACCGCTGAGGGCTAGAGCCCAGCTTCCCCTAGCCTAGCGGATCTAGTGCCTCATATAGGTGCTCCTAGCATCGCCGGCTCAACTAGGGCAACGGTGCCCTCCACAGCCCCCTACGGTGGTGGCCCTTGGTCGCAGCATCCCTTCCCCTTTGTCGTTAGATTAGATCGTGACTCGCCTTCCCCTTGCCCCTTTGGTGGTGGCCGCGGCGGCAGGGCCCCTCCCTTGCATCCGGTCGTGGCATGGCCATCCCACGTGGATGGTGCTCCCCGCGACGACAGTGGTTGTGACCCATCACCCCTTCACCAACAGTGGCGGTGCCCCATCTCCACTTCATCAGCGTGGTCATGTCGGCGTCCCCTGGCCTGTTCCCCCGCGGTGGTGGCACCCACCAGGTTGTGATTTCCATCCCCATAGTGGCGGCGCCTCTGGGTGCGGCGCATCACCATGAGCACAACATCGTCATGCCCCTATGGCCTCTTCGACGGCGGAGGGCGTTGCCAGGCCTTCCAAAGGTTCGTTTCATACATGAATTTGTTCTAATTTTTCTAAGGTAAACCATCTCACACGCATGCAGCTTGGTAAACCATCACACACACATACAACTTGCCATTGTTAGGACCATGTAGGATGGCATAGGAGAATCGACATCCAATCCATGAACATGCACAACTGATTTGAAGGTTCTCCAGGTTAATTAGTCCACACTTGCTACAGCCAAACCAGAATGCGTCAAATGTGCTCTTTCTTTTCAAGTGTCAGGCTCCTGGATTCTTTCTTTGTTATCATGCTCCAACCACATGTTTCTTTATTTGGTTTGACATAGATTTAGCAACAATATGGCATTTTTCAGATCTATGATGACAAGCATAGAAATAGATCAAGGAGACTATTTTGATCTTGTCACTTTATTTGTGGTCTTATGTACTTATGAGCTTGCTGAACGGATCATAATAATGAATCACACCTAAGGAGACACTCACCTAAGAAGCTATCATGCATTTGATTCCTAGTAATTATTTTTGGTAGAACACATATTTTCACATTTGAAAAAAATACCTAATCAGTGTGGTGTGTCATTATGCGCAATAACTGATAGGTATTGCCTCTTGTGCTAGTTAGATCAAGTTTCTGGTGAACAAGCATAAATTATTTTTCTTAGCCACAATTCTCTACAACTGAACTGAATCTTCTTAGCTTAAGGAATATATCAGTTTTTTTATCTTAGAAGAGCTAAAATGTTTGTTGCTAAGACCTAATCAGCTACAAAATACAATATTCAAATGTCATATCATAAAAATTTTATATGACAATTTGCTTTGACGTAAATTCTCAGCTTATAAATAATATTTGTCTGGATGTAATCTCAGATGGGAAGCTATATTGCAATATATATTATTCTTCATCTGATGTTTTTTTAAAATTTCTTGTTAGGGTCCGGAGGCTAGGATTTTCCTAATGGTAAACTTCCTCTGCTTACCATTTCCTTTTCAGCATGATATTTTGTTTGCCCAATGGTGGCAAAGCATTTCATGTTGCTTTTGAGTGACACTTTAGAGTTCAGGCACACTCTAAAGTTTGATCAAGTGAAACTATTCCATTTTAAGCTAGCACTCTCTTTGCATCTTTACTAGCATAAGCAGGAGAATGCAGTAGTGAAATGTGCAATCCAGGTATAATAGAGAAACCCATCCTACTATTTTGATTTTGAGATGGATTAGTTCATTCCCAAGCTTAGTTTTCTAGATTGTAGACCATGGAACTACTGCTATGTTTCAGACTTTCGTATTTTTTATTAGAATCAATGATCAAGAATTAAGAGTATGCTTAGATGCTATTTTTCAAATATGAGTATGCTTAGATACCTTTTCAGATAAGTGTATGTTTGCATGTCTTTCTTGATCATAGTATCATTTGATATTTTTCATATTACATTATAACTTGACAAAAAAATTGATTGGTTTGGAATCATGATGTTCACGAAGGGCTCGAATATATGAGGGATGAGTATGGCACAGTGAAGTAGCAAGTTCAGAGTTTATAGCTGAAGCTATCTTGTAGTGAGTGCATATATGTTCAGTTTAGATAACTTTTGTCAGCCTATAGATGCCGCATAATTGCATATAAGTTTGCAGACATTATAGATAGAGTTACTACAATCAACTGGAGAATGCTTTGCTTCTGTAAATGGACCAGCCACCAGTCTTATGAAATTAGAAGTGAGTATATGTGTGCACAGCAAAGGGAGTATATACTTTTACTTTCTTGTAAGATGTACAAATACTCCTCAAAATTGTATACACCATACATAATCTTTTTATAAAGTAGTATGTATACATACTCTTTTCAGAAGTACATTTTAAGATTGTAGTAGTATCTATATATATAGTATATTTTAAGATTGTAGTACTATATCTATAGATAGTCGTATGTTGTAGGTGCCTTCTCTCTCTCTTTCCCTCCCTCCCTCCCTCCCTCCCTGCCTTCCTGCCCTCCTCTTTTTGGTTTGCAAGGTCAAGTGCCATCAAGCTGTCTCCATATAAGAGTGTGTAGGTTTTGACTTTGTAAACAAGGCAAAATCAAAGGCACCAAGGTTCTAGAACTATGTATTACATCATGATTTAGGATTCATAACTGCAATAATCGACGCTAGTAACCCTATTTGTCACACAACAAGACAATTTACTAGAAAACAGGTCTTTGGACTCCCATATTAATCAACTAGCTTTTTTTCAGTGACTTGTTGGATAAAATCCACATCAGTTGCCAATACAATGCATATGCACATGCTTACTTTTTTTAGTAAACATGTATAGGTCACAATAGCACAACACTTGTAGCAAGTTGGCCGCCATTGTTATGCTGGTTATGTGGTGGACCCTAAATAGCCTGCACGACTGGATTGAGACACTGTATTATACGTTGAGTAATACCTGAAAAAATGATGTGTGTGTGATTTTATCAACTGTTTGCTTAATTTTCTAGTTGAACCTACCAATTTTTATATGCATGCTAATGTTTATGATTTTCTAGAGCTATATTGCATTCTTGTGTTCTTTAGCTAATGTTTCAGATTATGTTATTTCTTAAATAGTGTAAATACTCCTTGTGTTAAAGATAATTCTTTTTTTATAGTTGAATTAGAAAAATACAAGTTAGGAATAAAAGGGCAATAGATACCAACGAGTGCATCATGGCAGCATCTTTGTTTGCATCTTCGTAATCATAAAATTTTATCCTCATTCATCTATGATTGTTGTGACATTCACCTATGCTTTTGATTGTATTCTTGTGTAAAAATTATTATTTTCTAATCAATATTGACAAATTGTTCTGTTAATTTTACTGCAGGTTCTAGCATGCATGTTAATCCCCTTTTCCTTGTGGTCCAGATATGCTGACAAATTCTTGTAAGCACTACAAATGATCCCACAACTTTGAAGAATCAGGACACAAAGGGGATGCATCCTAGGACCTACCATACTGGTCATTTTATTGCTTAACCCTCTTAAATTTCCCTTACTGCGAATGAAACAGCCAATACGTATTGCTGCTGGTGCTAATTAGATCAAGTTCCTGCAATTTTTTGATGAACAAGCATAAATTAATTTTGTTGCAGAAGCTCAACAAAGATCCCAACATAGTAAATAGGAAAATGAAAACATAGACACTGGTAAGGATTTGTTGGAACTTCCTCTCACTTACCTTTACTCTAATTGAATTAGTTTCTGAACTCTAAACTTGATTGAACATTTAAACTTGCCAGGAGCGAAATGATGTATGCAGATGGCATGTGATGAACTACTATGTACAATTAAGGTCAAGGTTTACAACCTCTTTTATCTGATTCTCTTTCCTTAGTGCAGCACAATTTCATTCCAAGGTGAGGAGCTTCCAAGACTTGTGTATGCCCTCTGCTCCTCAGCATCCTCTTTGTCCACTTCATATTTTCTTGTCAAATTAATTCTTTGTGTGTTCATTTGGTATCAACTTGTCGGAATTAGAAATCTATAGATATCAACCTGTTAACTAGACTGACTGTGCACTGCATGTTAGAACCTCTGTTTGTCTGAATGAAACCCGACAACATCTTTATAACCTGCTCCTGCCGTGGTTATGATTGTATAGTTGCTAGCTTGCTGCCATTGTGTGCATCTTCCATCAGTTGATTTCTTAGAGGAATAAAATTTCACAGGACAAATTTAGTAAATAAAATTAAGATTATCTCTGATAAATGACACCCACCTTCTATTATTTTGATGCTTAGGTAGTTTTTCTTTCTGGTTGTTAAAAGAAATACTTTCATTAAATAGTTTTGGATATTTGAATTCTTCCTAATAAATTCAATAGTACAAAAATCTTTTTCTGAATACTATGTTTCTAAGTGTCACATTTGAAGAATTTTATAAACTATCAATCTATTTACTTATTTAGCTCATAAAAAATAAACAGCACAGAGAGATCACAATTAAAAATGAGATATTACCAGATTGGTGTGCAGATAGATTCTTTGTCTACCTATCACTCTAGTTAGGTTTCATGCATATGATAGACTGATAGTTTTTATAGGAGCCTTTTATTAATCGGTTTCATGCAGATAGATTCCTGCATTCTAGTTAGGTTGCATACAGATAGATTCCTGCAGGCCTTTTGTTAATCAAAGCATTTCCAATTAGCTTTTCCACTAGTTCATTAGAGGTTCATTAGTATTCAATATATTTGTGTACTTCAGGTCTGCATGAAGGCATGTGTGTTGGAAGCCATTGTAAGGGAACACAACTGATGCTTTTTCTATCATCGCTTTGTGTTTCATTTGAGAACACAGCTTCAAAGAGAAGGCCTCAAAGGTGAGCCTCTTGCCAGACTGTACTGGTATTTTCATATTGTTCTAGATTTGGCTTCTTATCATTTTAAATTATGTGGTATTGGTTTAACCTAGTATGTCATTTTAAACTTTTTTAGATTTGTCTTCAGTTTTGGAGTGTGGCAAATAATTAAGGTGGGGCCAAATGGATAATCATATGGCGCCCAGGGAGGCTGGCACCCTCGTTAGCTAAAGGACTAAAATACCATGTTACAATATTTCAAAAATCATCACAAAAATCATGTATTTAGTACACCTAAAGTTAAGTGTAGCTGCAACAATTTAGATTGAAATTCATCTTTGATGCTAAGATTAAAAAAATAGAAGTGTTAATATTACAGATTTAAGGTTAAAAAAGCAACAATTTGGCATTGATTTTATGATTTGTCCATCTTGATCTATGTATGCACTTGATATTACAGATTTAAGGTTTCTGACTATTAATCATTGTGGTACGCTTTTGACAATTACATGTGTGAGCACCTGATGCTCATATGCTCTTGAACCCCAAAGCTAATCATTGTTGTTTATAAGCTCATGTATTCTAAAATTTCCATATCCTATTATGCATGCCACTTTGCTTCCTGCAAGACCATTTGTATATTGCTCATACTTATATGTTTCATGGTTCGCTGGATTTACCCCCACTTTATCAACTATGCGATTGCAGGCTGATAAGATTTTTCCACTCACATGTGGCACCACAACATGATCTTCCTTTTCTATTTCCTTTTGAGCTGATTAGTTCACACATGTCAGGACATATTTGTTGATGCCTTGTGACAGTCCATTTAAAGTTTTGAAGATTTTTATTGCTATCTAGCACTAGTATGTCTTGTAATGATGAAATTGCTACCTGACATGAACCTCAATCAAGTTGACTTAAACTGATGTTCACACCCATACTATGAATGAATTCAGCATCCAAATTTCAAAACATGGATGAATGTGTGTCGAATTTGTGATTAGTTTGACTTCTAATTCTGATTTTTTATCATAATTTTCATGGTTCCTGAACTAATACAGATAGATTCCTGATTGTTATTATGAATCTTCTTTAGTCATAATTGTACTTTTTTCTTTACCTTTTCAGAGGATTAAAGAAGCCATCAATGGGCTTGCTGATGCCAGATGGTCTATGATTGAAAGTGATCTCTCCAATTTATCAAATCTCTTTTGCTTATTGTGTTCATTTCTTAATTTCTTATGTTAGTTTCTTGAGGTTATAAAATTGGAAAATGATAATATGTCGGTGCGAAATGTGGCCAACAAGTAAATATTTGTGGTTTTGCCATGCATTAGGATTAGATGTGGCCTAGCACTCAATGACATAGGATTTATACTAGGTTCAGGCAACATGCCCTACGTCCAATTAAGGTTGGTCGGTGACTTTATTCCTAAGCCTAGGTGCTCGAAGTTTACTGTGGGGTTACAAACGAGTAAGGAATGAGAAAGGGGGTGTTAGAGGCCCGGTCGGACTCTGATCTGAGTAGAAAAGAGCGAGGGATGCTCAAACATGAGCTAAGTATTAGAGCGTATGCTTTGTGTTTCTAAGCTAATCAGCTGTTGAGAGCATGTAGACTGCGTAGTTGTCGAGTTGTAGAGCTGTTGAGCTGTCTAGCCATCGAGTCCTCTCATCTCCCCTCCGAGTAGGAGAGAGCGCATCCCCTTTTATAGATAAAGGGGATGGCCTTACAAGTCAAAGACGAAAAAGGGAGAGAATATCTATGTGTGCTACTTGGTCTTTGTTGCCCACACCATCGGGTACGGGACGGTTGCCATCGCCCACCTTACTGTTCATGCTCTGTTGTATCTGGCAGACTCTGCCATGTTCACCTGGTATGGCAAATGACAGCGCCCATAATACTATTTATGCTCTAACATATCTAGGCAGGCTCTACCATGTACACCTATCATGCCCTGATGGCACCATCCTATAGGTGCGTAGGGCATGGCAGGGTATGGTCCTCGATATTGTGGTTGACTTAAGCACCTTATCTTATCTGCTCTGTCTACTCCTTGGGCCCACACCAAGCGGGCGTCCTCAATCAGTTGTTTCTAGTTGGCCCCGACCGTGTCGGTCAGGAAAGAGCAGTAAGTAGAGATCTAGTGTATCCTCGGTCAGAGAAAGGGGGTCAGAGTCAGACTAGTGGTCCAACCATAGCCAGGCCTTCCGTTCGCACCTCCGATCAGATCTCCTGGCCGGAGGTGCTGGTCGGGGACCGAATCGTGGTCTTGGTATGTCATTATGTATCTAGGCTAGCCTAGGCATGTGCTGTCACTACGTTGACTACTGGGCCAAGTTTTGTAGGGAAGCGGGTCCATTGGGGACCCTAGGTTTATGAACCCGACAGGAGCCCCCGAGCCCCTCTTGGAGTTCTATGAAGCTGTGAAGGGGCTATTGAGTTGTACTACATAGGGTAACCGAGTAGGATTTAGGTGCCTAGCCTCCATATAGAGGACTAACAAAGGTCGCTAAGGCACGCAGAGTGGATATGGGTGCCCCGCCTCCATGGGGAGGACTAGCGAAGGCTGTAGAGGCATGCCAGAGGGATATTAGCACCCAGACCCTAAGGAGGAGACTTGCTGGTAATCTATTTTCCACTGGGTACGTGCAAGCGCATCTGGTGGGTGTAGCCCCCATGCCTACGGCTGACTGGGGAGTCGGTCAAAGGCTAAGCACCTTGGTACTCTTTTTTGGGGGGCTGCAGACTCTTGTGTCTCTTCTGATCGGGGTGTTCCCCCATGTCTATTCCGAGCATAACCTATGCGGTCAGCTGAATTCCTAAGTCGAGGTCGGGTGGCCTAAGCCCCCGAGCCCTGTTGGACTCGGTAGGGGTCGGTTGAGTTTCGTGCATCTCCCCATCCATGGTTTTCGCAAATGGAGATGTTGTTCTAACGTTGCTTGCCTCGATGGCTTCGAGTGACACGCTTCGATGAGCTCACTAATGGGCATGTCCAAGTGGAATCTGGGTCTATCATTTGTAATAGGGTTGGCATAGCCATCATGTGGCATTCCATTCCTCCTTAACCCGCCTCCCAGTAGAACCCAAGCCATTCTAGAGACCGACTCAGGTGGTCCACTAGCCTTCCCTCGATGGAAATTCTATGGGCATGGTTTGAGGTTAGGATTGAACGAGAAGGTCGAGATGACCCTATTCACTTCTAAGAGGATCGAGTGAGGGCTGCTGAGGCTCATCTGTGTTTTCTCCTCTGGCTTTATTTGATGCGAGGCAGCATCAAGCCCTTTGCAGGCCAGCCTTCGAACCTCAATCGATCACCGCTCATATCGAATGAGACGACTACCACTTTGTGACACGATGTGAAGCGTTGTGATGCAGCAATTGCATATGCAATGCTTGGATGTATGGCATGAATATATGGATGGATATATGACTGAATGTATGAATGCATGCATGAGAATGGATGAATGAATGCTCATGCACTAGAAAAGTAGAATGGGGTTGGTAAAGTTAACTCGATTGCTTGAGTGGCAGGTCTAGGAAGCTCCTATCAGATATGTTTGAGTGGAATCCAGGTCCATCATTTATGATAGAGTCGGCATAACCCGCATGGAGCATCCCACTGCTCCTTACCTATCTCTCGACAGTCGCCTGACCCATTCGATCGACTCGGGTGATCGGCTGGCCTCTCCTCGATGGAGATTCCATCGGTGGGCCCCTCTAAACCCTTCCTAGGAAGGTGGAGGGTCATTTGCATGCAGTTATGCCTCATTTCCCATGCCCAGATTGCATAGTGGTGGGCCCTACCCAGGCCATGTCCCATTAGCCAGGCAATGTTCCATCGGCAAGCCGCATCCCGTCAGCCAGGGTCACGTCCCACCGCATGCCTTTTCACATTAAATAGGGGGAAAGGAGAGGGTTTTCCTCCCGTTCTTTCACCTTTCTTCGACCACTGCCATTTCTACTTCCTCCTTTTCACCAAGCTTGTTCGTGTGCCATGGCGGTTTCTAGGAGAGAGGAGCATAGAGCGAGGGAGAGGAAAAACTCATAGATTCACTCATAAATCCGAGGTGCAATGTCGAATTGGAGGACCTTCCAACGTGGATGAGGCTATGCTGGCCGACTTGACCATGAAGGGTCTGCTTCCATCAAAGGAGGTGGCACATTGGAGGGCTCTCGCGCCTAGGGAGGTTGTTTCACTGACCCCAGGCCGATGAGGTCATCTCCTTCCTCACCTTCCATGAGCGCGAGCTCGGGTACCCCACGCATTGGTTTCTACGCAGTCTCTTCAATGAGTGGGGCCTGGAGTTACAACACCTCAACCCGACTAGGGTGCTGTACATCGCTGGCTTCGTCACCATTTACGAGGCCTTCCTTGGGATGGAGCCACATGTGGATCTATTCCGGCGAGTCTTCATTAGGCGAGCCCTATCCGAGGGGAAACCGCCCAGAACTACACCGGTTGGGGGGTTTGCCCTATAGAAGAGGCCAAAGCCATCGGTCCCCTACCCCATGTACTCCCCTAGTAACTCCAACCGGGGGTGGCATGGCGAGTGGTTCTATATCAAGAACCCGGTGGAGGCACCGTTCCTGATGTTTACCGGGGGAGGCCAGAGAAGAGGGAAAGTTAGACATAGGGTCCTTCCTGTCAATAGAAAAAGTTGGCGATCATCGAGATGGATCTTTAGAAGCTTGTTTGGAATGGCCTCGATGGGTTGCGGGTCTTCCACACCTTCTTTCACCATTGGGTTGCCCCGCTAGGGAAAGGATGTGGCCGATGTGGGAATACTCTAGCCAACGGATCCTGACCATGCATCGTCGGAGGAGTTGTCTAAAGATGAAGTCTAGAGTTATCTTGGTCGAGCACTAGAGTTGAGGGATGAATACTCCCTCAAAGGGATGCCCGGACCCCTTCATGCCACAAAGCTATCCAATTTGGTATGCTTTTTTCCCATGACCTTTTCCTTCTTATTTTGATGTTTTGATTGATTTTGAGTTGCCCATTTCAAAGGGACTCATGGGCTATAAATCCCAGCCGCATCTTCTGAGAGGGCCAAAAGGCGTGGTTCAGCAAGCTGCCTAGAGGGAGACCATGCTTGCCAAGAAGAAGAAGAAAGCTGAGAAGGTTTGGAGGAGGTTTGATAAGGAGAAGGAGATCAACCGGCGGGTTTGGGGTGGCGAGAGCTAGAGCGACACGGAGGTGGAGCTCGAGTCAGAGGAGCCCATGGAGATGGGTGATGATGTGAGTGCCTCAGAGGATGAGGGAGACAGGGGCGCTACCGTAACCTTGGTGGAGCGTAATGAGCCCACGGCCGTGCTCGTCGGTAGTGGGCGTGGTATGGAGACATGCGGCGATGTTCTTGAGTCAAGGAAGCATGCTGCAAGTGAAGATGTTGCCCTTGAACGAGAGGCAAAGTGGGCACGGTTGCCGCGCCCTTTGGAGGCACCATCGGCTTCTTAGTCCCTTGCTCTAAGTGTTGTGGAGCATGCCAGTCGGTCAGGGGGACATAATCATTCCTCTATGTCTTCAAGGTCGACGCGCATATGCGCGACCCCTAATGGGGAGATGCCCTGATAGTTGCGCCGGTGGTTTCACCATGAGCTAGCGGGCATGGCCATTCATGGGCCAATCGAGGACCTGTCGGGTTGCCCCCTCCCTCGGTTGATGCCTTAAATTTTTCTTTTGCTTGCTCCTGAATTTGTCGTCTATTTCTAGAACTAGGTGGAAAGATTGGCTCTCTTGAGAAAGAGCTAGAAATGATTAAAACGGCGGTCGTTCGGGGCACAAAGGCGCTAGCCTAGTCCCTTGAGGAGCGACACGCTCTTGAGGGAGAGCTCGACCAGATTCACAACGTTGCATAGGTGGTGGTCTTTGAGGTGTTCGGGTTAGGACCGAGCACCAGTATGCCCGCCATCTAGCTGGTGGAGGTCCTGAATGAAGTTCAGGCACTCATCTCCGACGACATGTTCTATGGGACATCGGGGGTGCTAACCTCGGTGGTGACCCACTATCCTGATTTGGACTTCACGACCATCTACAGAGGATATGCGGATGGGTGGAGCATAGATGAGATCCATGTGCTGAGGGAAAGTTTGGTGCTGCACGCCTAGGTGGTCGCTGAGTAGGTCACCATGTAGTGGGTGATGGAGGCTCACCGTTCAACTAGATGTGGGATAGGAAGACGTCATCCAACCTACAGAGGTACCAGAGGCCAGGTCGGAGGTGAGCGTCATCCCACCCCCAACCAAGCCAAACATTGTCCCAACCATAGCCGAGCCGAGCGTCATTGTCCCGACCATAGCCGAGCTACCTTCGTCCTTGTCAACCGCACCGTCAACCGATGCTGCCGGGGGGGGCATAATAGAGTTAGAGTAGAAATAGTCAGTTTATGTAAAAGATAAATTCATGGGGGAGCCCCCATGTGAACAGTTTTACATTCGTGAATATTTTAAGTTTATTTTCTGATGAAATCACTTGTGAGGGGAAGCTTGTCCCGTCCGCCCTTGTTTTTATCCTTGTGCAGCTTTGTTTTTTTATCCTTTCTTTTTTGCATCTACCCGTTGACCCATAGGCTACAACCTTAAGAACCCAGGCGTGGCCCATGAGGCTCCACTGCTCATAACCATAGGTCATGGTGGGGTGTGATCGGTCAGGAGGTTAAAGCGCAAGTTACGTAGGGTAATCAAAGGAATGGAATGCCATTTTGTTTGAGCGATGCCCTTTTGTTTGGGCGAAAAGTGTTACTACATGATAGTTGAAAAGAAGGGTGGTATCGCACCCCCGTGGAGCCCCCGAGCGACCCAGGCCAAGAGTGCTTGGGCTGGGGCGCTGTAGGAGCAAGCACTGAATGGAAATAAATGGTAAGACCGAGTTTTAGGGAAAGAAACATTGTAACTATTTGATGTTCCATGTGTTGGTGAGAACGTTGCTATTGTCGTCCTTCAGCCAGTAGGTGTCTGGTCAGATCACCTCGGCCACTGCATATGGTCCTTCCCATGGTGGAGAGAGCTTATGTTTGTCCTTGGTTGACTAGGTCCTCCAAAGTATGAGATCACCAACCTTGAGGATCCTTCCCTTGATTTTTCTTTCATGGTACCTATGGAGAGTTTGCTGGTAACAAGCAGAGCGGATGATGGTTGTCTCATAAGCCTCCTCGAGTAGGTCGACCATGTCCTACTGAGCCTCCATGGCTCGGTCTGGGTCAAAGGCCTTTACTCTTGGGGCGCCGTGATCGATGTCAGATGGCAACACTACTTTGGCTCCGTATGCCAGGAATAAAGGGGTGAACCCCATAGACTAGTTTGGGGTCATTCTGAGGCTCCAGAGGATCGCTAGGACCTCTGTAACCCATTGTCCGACATACTTTTTGAGTTGGTCGAAGATGCGGGGCTTGAGTCCTTGGAGGATCATGCCATTGGCCCATTCGATCTGACCATTAGTACACGGGTGTCTGACCAAGGCCCAATCGATCTTGATGCCGTATCCATCACAAAAGTCCAGGAACTTCTTCCCAGTGAAGTTTGTTCCATGGTTGGTGATGATACAGTTAGGAACACCAAACCAATAGATGATGTCGAGGAAGAACTTGATCGCCTCTTTTGAGTGGATATTGGTGATGGGCTTTGCCTCTATCCACTTGGTGAACTTGTCCACCGCTACGAGTAGGTGAGTGAAGCCACCCAGGGCCTTTTTAAGGGGTCCAACCATGTCGAGGCCCTAGACCACAAATGGCCAGGTGATGGGGATGGTCTGAAGCTCCTATGCCGGTAGGTGAGTTTACCGAGCGTAGAACTGGCATCCTTCACACCTGCGGACCATCTACTTTGCATCTCACAGCACAATGGGTTAGTAAAAACCATGGCAAAAGGCTTTCTCGACTAGCGACCTTGGGCCCATGTAATGTCCACAGATTCCAGCATAGATTTCGAGGAGAAGCTATTTCCCCAGTCGGTCGTGATGCACTTCATGAGCACTCCCGATGGACTTTGCTTGTAAAGTTCATTACTAATGGCGACAAACATCTTGGTGCATCGAGCGATTCATCGCACTTCAGTCCTTTCTAGTGGGAGAACCTCCTCAAGGAGGTAGGCAAGCAGTGGTGCTCCCTAGTCGGTCGGATCGAGTGCCATCACGGTGATGTCGTCGGGCGATGTTGCCATGGAGCCGCCAAGGTCGGAGGTCTCGAATGCTTGGTCGGGGTTGATCTGCAATGAAGTCGGATCCTCCAGAATGCGGGTAGATGACTCATGGAGATCGTTGATGAAGACCCCATCTAGAGACAGAACCCGCTTGACAGCCAATTTCATAAGGAAGTCGGTGGTGGTGTTATCCTTTTGGGGGACATGATGTAGCTCGATCCCTCAGAAGTTGCCCTTGAGCTTGCGCACCTCTTGGCAGTATGCCACCATGAGAGGGCTTTTGTAGGAGGATTCCTTCATGACCTGGTCAAAACATGATGGGTAGGTTGATCTACCTAAGTGGGTACGCCTGTGTCCCTAGGATCATGCCGTGGAAGGGAGACCTCACTGGGTGGAGCGCCGATCGAGGGATCATGTTGTGGAATGAGGGTGTCGACGTAGAGAATGTTGAGGCCGCTACCTCCGTCCATCAACACCTTGGTGAGGCGCTTCTTGTGGATAATGGGGTCGATGATGAGTGGGTAGCGACCTGGTCGAGCGACATGGGAAGGATGGTCTGTCTGATGAAAAGCGATCAGGAATCTGACTAGCTAAGGAAAGAGGGGATGGCCGACTTGGTGGCGCATGCCTCTCTATAGCATACCTTGTGCTGGCATTTGGAGTGGATGGCGTCGGATCCTCCAATGATCATAAGGTATTCCTCGTGGTTGGGGAAGCCATCTTCATCCTTGCCCACTGTGCCTCCTTTCTTGGTCGCATCCTCCTTACCTTTCCCTTTCTTTGGCTTGCTAGCTTGATGCAGGAAGCGTTTAAGGAGCCCGCAGTCCTTATAGAGGTGATTGATGGGGTAGGCGTGGTTAGTGCATGGGCTCTCCATGGGCTTGTTGAAGTGGTCAGGCTAGCCCTACTAGGGCTATTTGCCCGTGCAGTCAGCCACAGTGACCAAAGCTAGGTTGGCCGGTTGGCGCTGATCTTTCTTGTTCTTCTTGCCCTTTTGTGTGGAGGGGCCCTTGCCTTGGTCCTCGTGCTTGGCCTTGCCCCTGTCCTGACTACCACTGAAGACTGCCCTGACCGCCTCCTCACCAGAGACATGGTTCATGGTGATGTCGAGTAGGTTGCAGGTGGTACGGGGCTTCACACAACTGAGTTTATGGATCAGAGACTTGCAGGTTGTCCCAGAGAGGAACGCATTGACGACATCCACGTTGACGACATCTGGAAGGGAGTTGCACTGCTTTTGAGAACCTACAGATGTAATCCCATAGGGACTCGTTGGGCTTCTGCTGGCTGCTCTTGAGGTCCCAGGAATTCCCAAGATGGACATACGTCCCCTAGAAATTTCTAGCGAAGACCCTCTTGAGATCCGCCTAGTCGCGGATGCTGTTGGGCGAAAGGAATTCGAGCCATGCTCAAACATGCTCCCCCACACAGATGGGGAGGTACTAGATGATGAAGTAGTCATCATCCACTCCTCTGGCTCGGTAGGTGAGCCAAAAGTCTCCGAGCCATATACCAGGGTTTGTCTCCCCAGTGTACCTGGCAATATTGGTGGGCGGTCAGAAGCGTTGTGTGAACGACGCTTTCTAGATGTGGTGACCAAAGGCCCATGGCCCCAGGCCATCCAGGCTAGGGCTCCGGTCATTCAGTCGGCCACCATGCCTAGGGTGCGTGTCCTCACACTCCTCGAGGGTTTGGTCGGGGCCCGCGTCGCCTGCTCTCCCCATCATTCGATGGATGTCATCATCACGCCGGGCGTGGCATCGATTGTTGATGATGCTATGAGCGTCTTGGTTTGGCCCAAGCCATTCATGCATAGGTGGTTAGTGTAGAGCGAGTGTCGGGTCAGGCTACGATGCAGCCGTGGCTTCCTGCTCCATGCTCGGCAACTGCTACGGTGAGTGGACAGAGCGATTCAACTAGTGCGGCCCTAGTCCTCCGATTGGACAAGAGGCTATGAGCCGGTGTTGTGACATGGAGCTCTCCGCCTGCTAAACGGTGGTAGTCTCAACCAGTGCCTAGAGGTTCTAGTGGATTGCCTGCTCCTAGGGGTCGGCAGGCTTGGGGAGGCTACGCAGAAGTATCGCCACAACAATGATGTTCTGGCTAACCCAAGCAAACTAAGAGGTGTCGTCCCCTCCATCCAGTATGTTACACTAGACCTGACAAGCAGGACCCCGAGCACCACTCGCCGAGTTGCGCACATGTGGCGTAGCGTGCTGTACCGAGTGCGCCAACGCAGGTGGTGGCTGGCTCTGCCGCCTTTGTCGTAACTCCTCACTGTGCTCCTACGCATGGGGGTCTAAAGGGGTGTGAGTCTACAGAGACTCCACCACCTCCGGTAGCCATCCTAGGGCACCCGTCATAGCACATTCCTAGGATAGAGGGTGGCCAGGTGCCATGACATCGCCGATGCTAGAGCCATCGCTTTTGACCTCATCATCGATGAGGTCATGGAAGGAGGTGGGAGTGTAGCCTGCCATCCCCATGAACTTGGATGTGTGAGGGGGTGGCATCAGCATCATCCAGAGCCCCCATGTGCATGTGTCCATGGGGGACGCGAAGCCATAGGGGGACCGGTCACACAGCGGTCGTGGTGGGGACAACGGAGTCCCTCCGGAGAGTTGGTGGAAAGTGTTAAAAAGTGAGTAAAGAACAATATGTACATCACTCACCATGGGGTTTGAGCCTAGCATGAGCTCAAGGCGAAGCGTTGGTGTCTCGATGTTGAGGTCATTGAGTGACCCAGGGCTGATGGAGGGCGCTCCTCCTCTAGTGGGCGCGTGGGACAAGCGCCTCCTCATGGAGGCGGAGTATGCCGAGCTGGTCGGTGACGAAGTCCAGACTTCCAAAGAAGAAGGTTCAAAGTGGCTCGAAGACAGGAGGAACCCACATCCCAACAAGTGGGAGCATGGGAAACTCCAACGAGCCGAAATGAATCATATCGCTCGAGCCTGCCATGCCAAAGATGGTGGAAAGGTGGGCCATCCGATGACCAAAAATGTGAATGCACGGCATCCTCCCTGGCAATGGTGACAACTGTCGGTGTGAAATGTGACCAACAAGTAAATATTTATGGTTTTGCCATGCGTTGTGATCGGATGTGGCCTAGCACTCAATGACATAGGATTTATACTAGTTCAAGCAACAGGCCCCATGTCCAGTTGAGGTTGATCGGTGACTTTATTCCTGAGCCCAGATGCTCAAAGTTTACTATGGGGTTACAAACGAGTAAGGAATAAGAAGAGGGGTGTTAGAGGCCTGATGGGACTCTGATTTGAGTGGAAAAGAGCGACGGATGCTCAAATATGCGCTAAGTATTGGAGGGTATGCTCTGTATTTCTGAGCTTATCAACTGTTGGGAGCGTGTAGACTATGTAGCTGTCAAGTTCTAGAGCTGTTGAGCTGTCTAGCCGTTGAGTTCTCTCGTCTTCTCCCCCCGAGTAGGAGAGAGTGCATCCTATTTTATAGATGAAGGGGATGACCTTACAAGTCAAAGACAGAAAGGGAGAGAATGTGTACGTGTGCTACCTGGTCTTTGTTGCCCATGCCATCGAGTACGGGATGGTTGCCATCGCCCACCCTACTGTTCATGCTCTATTGTGTCTGGTAGGCTCTACCATGTTCGCCTGGTACGGCAAATGACAGCGCCCACAATACTGTTTATGCTCTGACATGTCTGGTAGGCTCTATCGTGTTCGCCTGTCATGCCCCGATGGCACCGTCCTGCAGGTGCGCAAGGCATGGTAGGGTACGGTCCGTGGTATTACGGTTGACTTGAGCGTCTTACCTTATCTGCTCTGCTTGCTCCCCGGGCCCACACCGAGCAGGTGTCCTCAATCAGTCGTTTCCAGTCGGCCCCGACCGTGTTGGTCGGGAAAGAGCAGCGAGCAGAGATTTGGCATATCCTTGGTCGGAGAAAGGGGGTCGGAGTTGGACTACGGTCCCACCATGGCCAGGCCTTCCGATCGCACCTCTGATCAGATCTCCTAGCCGAAGGTGCCAGTCGGGGTCCGGATCATGGTCTTGGCCTGTCATTGTGTATCTGGGATGGTCCAGGCATGTGCTATCGCTGCGCTGCCTGCTAGGCTGAGTTTTGTAGGGAAGCGGGTCCATTGGGGACCCTGGGTTTATGAACCCGACACAATAATTATCAAACGCGCTCCTACAACATGATCTGTTTGTATGCATTTTTGCGATGTCAAATGTTAGTGTTTGCTATCTTTCAGTTTAGTTCAACAAACTTGAATGATGATCAGCTTTTGTCAGATGCCAGAAGTCAACATGCTGTTTTAAAGTCCACTCTAAATATCTTTGATCATGCTTCGTGGTTAGAGCTAATATTTTCATCAGTTATTTATTCTCTTTTGTTCTTTCTTAGGTTCTGTGTGCAAATCCCAAGCGTTCTCTATCAAAGCACCCATCTCCAGCTACACTGCATCTAAATATCTTTATTAGACATTTGTTTTTCAGGCTTGTTTTCCATGCAAATTGAGTTATTTTGTGGTGCTTTCAAATTAAATTGCAAACCACTCACATTTTCCTTGTGACTACAACAGGACGAAGGTCAACTAAGAGAAGCCTTGAACTTTGCCTTGTGGAGTTGTCTCTGACAGATGTGCTGCCTAGTGGACCATAAATGCTTGTGCCTTGATTAGTGTTGTACCTTGAAGTAGTGTGCCCTCCCAACTTGCTGTTTCTAGTAATGTATAAAGGTTTGGGCACATGTTTATATACCAGGCCTCATTTTTTTACATACCACTTGGTGGGTATGTGTCTAAGCAATGACTGTGTGTGTTGATGTTGGAAAAACATTTGTAACATCCTTGATGTTATAAAGTACTTAAAAGGTGATCATGTCATCATTATGTATAATCATCATGTATCAACTCATGAATGCATTTCATGTTTAATTTATAGCATGCAAATGTTGTTATGAAGTGTGTTATATGTTACATGAAATAATAGTGATTAAGAAACTTTATGAATTTTAATGTGGGAATCTATTAAACAATTCAAATTCTTCCTTAGTAAAAGTTTAATAATTTTTGTTGCAATGCTTGGTGTGAATATTGTTTTTTATATGTGTTGACCTGTATGGATGAATCAATTTCAAAACATTTGTGTTTAATTGGATTTCCGAAAACCCGAATTTCCAGCATTTAAAGTTTACCCTGTAAAACCCATTTCAAAATCTAAGCACATTTTGGGGTTGAGCCTAAAAGCAAAAGTGTAGAGCTTATTGAGTTGTACAAAGTTGGTTTTTGGAGTTTTCAAAGTTGTTTTATGAAATTTGAAGTAATTTGAAAAGGCGAGATTCTTTAAATGTTTCTTTTTCTTAATTCAAATTTGCATTTCAAAATGTAGACCGAATTAGGGGGTGGTTATAAAAGCAAAGTTGTAGAACTTTTATTTTTGAACAACTTTTATTTTTGGAGATTTTTGAGTTGCCACATAAATTTGGGAGTAATTTGGATTTTAAAGCAAATGGCAATTCTGTAAATTCGGTGAACAGTACCCGTGACGGACACCTCACCGACGGCGAGTTTCTTCTGGCTTCCAGGCGCGTTCGTGGCCGTCTTTGGCGTCGTGCTGGCATGGCTTCCTCTTGCTTCTTGGCCGTCCTTTATAGCTTGGCTGTCGCCGTTCGTTTCTTTTTCTCCTCCTTTTCATTCCCTCTGTTCGCCGTCGCTGTCGCCCACTCTTGTCGGCGCACACCACCTCCACCGCTCATCCTCTGGCCGAATTGAGCGCGTAGAAAGCTTCACCTCTCCCTTGCGCATCGCCTGAGCACCTGGCCTCACCGTAAACAGCCGCGCCCGCCGTTCACGCCGTGACCAGCCGCCGAGCTCCACCTCTCCGTGGCCAGAGCGCTCTGGTGCCTATCTCCTCCTTCCGAGTATGGTTCTGAGCTCTCCGTGATGCCGTGTTGCTCGTTAACTTATTCGTTTTACCTCTACCGCACCGAGCACGCGGGAACGACATCGTCGCCGTTCATGCCGCGGCCATCCGTCATGGCCGTCGAGCTCGCCTCCGCCGTGGCCGGCCTACTCCAGCTACTCTCACTCATTTCTCTCTCTTGTTTTGCGCTTACCTCTGTGCCGTGATGCTCACAAGCAAACCGGTTGCTCGTCTTATCCACAGGACACGTCGGAACGTAGCATCGCCGCCGTGTTTCCTGGCGGTGCTCAGCTCGGGGAAGAAGATGATGTACTGTAGCGGGTGCTAAATGAAAAGTTCGTGATTATTTTAAATAGTGTTGTGATTTGTTATTTTTGTGTAGAATTAAATAGAGCTTTAAATATTATGAAAATTTTTGTGTGACCTCTCTAAGATGTAAACTATTTAGGAAAAATATGAAACCATGAAAATCAACAGTTTTTGGATGCTTAAAAATTAGTCCTTTTTAATTAAGAAATACTTGCTGTGTAATTTTTATAGGCCAAAATAAATATCCAGTGACCATGAAACTTTTATTGTATTTGTTTATTGTTAAAGCCTGCCTCCACAAAAAGTTTGGGATTAATTTGATGATCTTTAATTATACTCTTATTTATATGCCTTAATTATTAGTTAATAATTGTCAAAATAATAAACATAGATCATGAGATGTCCTAAATGATTTTTGGAGTTGATTATAGATCATGAAACACCCCATCCCTGCTGTGTCATGGCCAAGTGATTACCTTCTTGATATGTTTAGGTTCGCCCTTTAGTTAATAATTCTAAATGACTTAGTTAAGAATTTGGTTAGTAAATGCATGTTAATAAACTTGATTGCTTCTTAGATGCAACCTCTTGGGTAAAAAGTAAAAGTTATACATTTCCTTGTATATTGTTTATACATGTCTTTTCATGATGAGGCTTTAGTTGGTAAGCATGTATAATAAGTGAACCTTTGACTTGTTAGAAGAACGACTAAAAATGCTTTATGATAATGGTTTGTAACTATACCGCGAAGGAAAGTTGTATTCAAGTTATTAACTTTTGCATCCATCATCAAGCATCATGTTTCGTATTCCGCATCATGTTAAACATGGCATTGTTACTACGTGTAGTGAACGAAGGTGAACACGTGGTAGTTAATCAAGTCGTGGAGGAAGTTAATCCGTCTGCTGAGGTCGGATCGAATACTTGTGGAACGTCGCAGGAACCGGACTTTTCCGTCACCGAAGGCAATCCCCGGATGCATTTAAACCCTACCTTGTGTTTTACAAATTGATTTCGCTTTTGCTTTCATATACTGCATTAAGTGATTAGGAGTTAAGTGAAAACCTAATTGATGCATGACCAACCTTGTTTTGTTCCATATCTACCTTGTTACCAGTTTTAATTCGTAAATACCTAGTTATGCTTAGTCATGCTTAGATAAATAAAGGTCGGGTGATTACCTGTCACCTGCGAGTTTTAAATGGAACTTTGGTTACTTATGTTATCATGTGATATGGGAATGTGGAGTAATAAATCTAGACCAGGCGGACTCGGTGTGTGTGAGCCACAAGACCTGGTAATGTCTTATGAGCGGGTTCTTTCCGGCTGTGTCGATTAAGGCCCGTACCGTTGTTGAATTGCATGAGGTGAGAATTTGTAGTACTAACCACATACTCCAGTAAGCCTTAACTTGGCGATTCTATTACGAGAATGGCTACTCGCGCACTGGGAGTGGAGAGATGGCGGGAATAGCGTGTACCCACGTAGCAATGGGCTGGATTGGTGGAGTACTGTATTCTCGGGTGGCGCGAACCCGTTCTTGTTTTAGAGGATCTGAGGGTAGGTTGATATATGTGAGTCGGGGACCTACATATGTCGTATGGTCTGGAATCCCCAGCTGGGTTTAATCGGTTCGAATCGTCATTGCTCCTCGGTTATGGAGACTCAACTCACTGTTCATCATCGTAGTAATAAATAACTGGAACTTGAGGATGGTCTGTGAAGGTGTTGGTTATGAAGTTTCATGATCTCATTACGGATCGTGTCATCTTTGTATATGATCTTATAAAGTTTTACATGTTAAAATAAAGAATTTCGTTAAAGAGCTTTTACGCAAAAGAACTTTGATTATTGCTAAAGCCATACCTTGAATCCCTGAGCCTGCATTCCTGAGTTCTATCAATTTTTATTTCGGTTAAGTCTTGTTGAGTACTTTTGTACTCAGGGTTCGTTGACCCTTGTTGCAGGTGAGCCTCATGAGCAGGTTTGTTTTGGACCGTGCTGCATGACGGTTGTTTGATATGATGATGACCAGTAAATGTGTGGCCCTTGGGCAGGGCAGTTTAATTGCGTGTTTTGAATTACGTTATAATGCCACTCCACTACTACGGTTTGGAATATTAATCGAACTTAGTTTATAAGGTTTGAAACTACTGTTTTGTAAACTAAGTTATTGTAAGACTTTCGCTATATTACTCTGATGTATGTATTTGAATAAACTATTGTAATACTGCAATGACTCTGTAATGGGATCCTGCTCGGAAATCGTGGATGATTTGGGGTTCCACGGGGACACCCGACAGTCTTCTTAAGTTACTAGGAACATATGCATAGTCGTCAGAGGTCATTGGACAGTGACAGGTGCATGTGTGTCCTATAATTTAGGAGGTTCTGCCACAACATTGCTGGCAAAAAAAAGTACGATTTTTTATCGCCCTTTCTACGTGACACAAATAATTTAACAAATCTTGTATGGTGCCTTTCATCATAGAATAACGCGCTTATCCCTACATCCATGTATACAAATAAACAAATATTGAACCACAATAACTATAGTCACACTTTTCAATACCTTTGTTATCTAATTTTTTCTATATTTCTAACTGCAAATTCATTTTTTTCGGTCTCCATGAAATTAGTTTCCCTTCATACCTAAATAGGATCTCTATATTGCTTGTCAACAAATCCCAATCTACATAGTCAGAAATTTTTAAAAGGGAAAGCTAGCTGGATAACAACCACGTCAGAATTTAATAAAAAAATAGAAAAACCGGCTGAATAACAACCACGTCAATTTTTAAAATAAAAGTAAAACCGGCAAAAAGCAGACCGTAGAGGAGCATGCTAGAAAAATCGGCCCATGGTTCGAGGCGCGCGCCGTAGAATCGGGCAACCAGGCGTCCGAGCGGGGCGCAACTTGGAGGGGTCCGGTATTGAATATTATTTTAGTACCCATGGTACCAACTAGCGCATTATATATATATATATATATATATATATATATATATATATATAGAGAGAGAGTCCGACTGGCTTCCTTTTTCTTCACGTGTACGAGTACCTCCGGCCACCAAGCAAGTCATACGTGATGCACCTCAAAATATATTAAATAATATTTTCGGGCCGATGAGGAACTCAGGACGTCATGTATCTCCAAATATATCATGCACCTCCAAATATCTTTTAATTAAGAGATTATCTTGTTTTTTGACATCATCGGTCGATCTCTTCCCTTCTTGGATAAGCTTATCAAGTTTTGGTGTAACACATTCCTTTGCCAAAATAATAGCCAAGGTACTTGCACTACGGCTAGCGCCCCATATGAGCTCCATTGTCTCTCCTGTGCAATGTGCGTTCATCAAAAGACAAAGCATCCATGACAGCTGTCCGCAACGCGGCCAGACGCTACCACAATTCTAAGCTGCCAACCATATTCCTCAAGCTCGACATCACCAAAGCGTTAGATTTAGTCAGATGGGAATACCTCCTTACTCTGCTAAATAAACTTGGATTCCCCCGTCAATGGCAAGACTGGATTGCTGCGCTTATCTTCACCTTCTCGACGAGGGTTCTGCTGAACGACATCCCAAACGCACCTATCAAGCATGACAGAGGGCTTCGTCAAGGTGATCCGCTGTCACCTCTGTTGTTTGTCATAGCAATGGATCCACTGCAAAAACTGCTTGATCTAGCAACAGAAAAAGGACATCTATCCAGGCTGAGGGGAAGAACGACTCAACTTAGAGCTCCAATGTATGCTGACGATACAACATTTTTGTCAAGCCAACGGGGGAAGGCATCTTGGCTATGGCCGAGCTCCTAACATTGTTTGGCGAGGCTTGAGGACTGAAAACGAACTTCCAGAAATCCACGATCATCCCTATACAGTGTGAAGGGTAAAATCTAAACGAAATCCTTGCTGGCTCTCCGATGGAAATTTCATACTTCCCAACTAAATACCTAGGCCTGCCGTTAACGGCCAAACGCCTAAAGCGTGTGGATTTTCGGCCTCTGGTGGACAAAGCGGTTAGCAAGCTCACTCTTTGGAACGGATGCCAAATTAACCCAGCAGGTCGCTTGACTTTGGCTAAAGCAGTCCTTACCTTGCAAGCAGTCTACTTCCTCACATCCCTCCGTGCTCCAAAAGAGACAATCAAGGACATCAATCGGCAGAGGAATAAATTCATGTGGGCAGGCGCCGAGACGCTAACGGGAGGAAACTGCAAGGTCAATTGGCCGAGGTCAGCTAGACCCAAATGCTCTGGAGGCTTGGGCATCCTCCACCTGGGGAAATTTGCAAGGGCCCTAAGGTTGCAATGGCTGTGGCAACAATAGGTCAGCAAGTACTGATGGCAGACTTGGGGACGAAACCCCATGTAATACGACTGACAAGGTCCTTTTTGCCGCATCCACAACGCTGACAATTGGAGACGGGAAAAGAGCGTCCTTCTGGACAAGTGCATGGCTAGATGGCCAGCGGCCATGTGACGTAGCGCCACACCTGTTCTCCATTTCCAGAAGGAAAAACCGAACTCTGCATCAAACCCTCATTGATAATAAATGGATCCGCGACATCAACCTTTAGTATCAGAGTTTCTCTGCCCAACACTTAGCTGAGTACACACATCTATGGCAAGAAACCAGGTGCATAATTCTAAGAACGAGGCACGCAAGACAACCTTGCTTGGAAATTTGAGGAAAATGGCGAATACACAACATCCTCTGCTTATCATGCCTAGTTTATTGGGGCAACCAACAACAACTTTGAAGCACTCATCTCGAAACCTTGGACACCGCCTAAATATAAATTCTTCAGCTGGTTCAGAACAGAGTTTGGACCGCTGACAGATTGGAAGCTCGGAGGTGGCCAAACCAAGGAACCTGCACACTATGTCGGCTTCATGCGGAGACAGGCCTGCACCTTTTCAGGGATTGCAGGTTCACGAAGCGCCTGTGGAAGGAAATCGCCACCTGGACATAAAACTACAACTTGCATCCGAGTACATGGCCACCTAGTGAGACGCTTGAGAAGTGGTGGACGGCGATGTCAAATGTGCCGGGTACGAGTACGAAAGGCCTATGCTCGCTCATCATACTGGTTTGCTGGGAAATCTGGAAGGAAAGAAATGCGAGTTTTTGAGCGCACAGAGTCCACAAATTTTGTGGTACTTCAGAAAATCAAAGACGAGGCAAGGCTGTGGATCTTGGCAGGAGCGAAGCACCTTTCTACATCCATCCAACAACCACTTTCCTAATTTTGACCGGTCTCCTTTTGGAGGTGTCCCTCCCTTAACTTACTAGATGTAGAGTGCTTGTCTGTCGTATTGCGGATGTACAGAGCCAATTTGACTGAGGTTGTACACTGTCTGTTTGGGTGATCTCTTCTTTTTAATATAGCGGGCAACTCTCCTGCCAGTTCGTTTCCAAAAAAAAAAATACATATATTAGATGTGCAAACCATTACACTACTCTATGAGTCTAGAATCCATCTAGATTAAGCTTAAAGAGTAAAGCAACAAATAAGAGATAAGATACAAATACATCATACACGCACTGATCTTCATTGCACGAGTGGGAAGTAGTCAAGCTCATGGGTCATTTGCATTGACAACTTCACCGCGGCACCTTCGCTGATCTGATGATCACGGAATTGGCCTAGCTCATGGTTGTAGTTAGAAAGACACCTTCGCTGTGAATGTAGCTAAGATGGACACCTTCGCACAGACAGTTAGAAAGACAGATCGTACAACCCACTGGCAGGGAGTCATCGGCAAACTGTTTAATGCTTTGCATGTAGCTAAGATCATTCATAAATATCATTTTGTATATCATTGTGTTGCTAAGATCATTCATGAATATCATTTCGTACACGAGGATGCTGTCAGCAAGATGTACATAAGCTAGTTCGCACCGAGACGTACACAAGGATGCTGCTCACTTGAAGCCAAAATTGCAATCAACATACTTTTAACCCGTAATTTTCAGAACTTAAACAACATACTGGCAGCAACATATTCTCATAGTCCATACCTCATCTAAATAAAGCAGATGCATAATTAGAAGTTAACTGAAAGCCAAAGGGAACAACTGTACAGGCCATGGAAAAAGCTTCATCTACGAGAACTTTAGTAGACCAGACACTCTGTTTTTTTTGTTGAAATAATATCAGACACTCTGTTTCAGTGTTTTTGTATACTGACTGTTAGTAATAACTTCTGAATTTCAGCCTTATATGAAACCCATGATGTAGGTTTGTCAAGATTGATAAATCTGCAGGAATGCATCCTGTCACCTGGACAGAATCTGCCTGAGTTGATGGCTCAGATCACAGCAAAATTGAGAAGCCTGCATCCCATCAATTTGGAGATTCTTTCCTGTGAACACAATCACAACCAGCAAATTGAAAAACTGAACATGGTTCCTTGAATCACAACTAGCAAATTGAAAAACTGAACACAGTTCCCTGAATCCGCCAAACAGAATAAGGTTGCGAGCGGTAGTGGGTTTGCTTATGAAGCAGCAGTTCCTCTTCTCCACGACACGAGGCACGACGGACGACATAGGTGCCATCTGCAGCCGGGGGCCTTCCTGGGAGCGGAGACGGGCCTGATCTGCGGCATGCTGCCCGCGTGGGCGCAAGAAGCTAGGCAGGCAACATGTAGACGCCGAGCAACGTACGGATGCGCTGGGGCCTGACGAGGGCCGCGGCGGCGCAGGGCGCAGCGGCGGCCTACGACGGGAGCGGACACCGGCGCCGGCGTTGAAGGATGGAAGGCCACGACTGCTTGCGCGCACTGGATCCACGCCCTCGGGTTGGGGACGCTAGCTACCCATACAACGCTGCTGGAGACGGCGTCTTGGCCTCGGGCCACGGGACTTCCCCGTCGCCTCACGAGACGACGACGAGCTCGTCTCCTGGCGTCGGCGGGGTGTTTTGCGCAAAATTCACATCGTGGAGATGGGCCGGAGACACGCGTTGTACGTGCCCTAAAGTAGGAGGGATGGGGCCTGTCCTAACTCCAAAGGCATTGTAGCCTTGTTGGCTGTTGCCTTGTTTTTGCAATAAGGCCCTGTTTAGATTTTAAAAAATTTCACCTCAAGTGAGAAATTGTGAGACAAAATTTTTGAATTTAATTAGTCTATAATTAAATATTAATTATTAAATATAAACGAAAGTGTTATAATAGCTAAAACAAAAAAGAAAAAATTTGAGAAGAAAATATATAACTAGTTTTGGTGCTGATTGACCTGTGCCAGCAGGTGTGACAGCAGAAGCAGCGGATGCTCCCGTGCGACTCCAACATCTCTATCTTCTATGTATATCTATTATTTATTATTACCTATTATTATTATTATTATTATTATTATTATTATTATTATTATTATTATTATTATTATTATTATTATTATTATTATTATTTTATATATACACCTAAGACACACGTAAGGTTATCGGTCTGCACCGCTCCGCCTCGGACGTCTGTCAATTTGTTTATGCCGCTCGTTTCAAAAAAAAAAATTGTTTATCCCGCTGAGGCAGCCAACCGACGAAGCTCTACGCGACACGAACAGTTAACGCCGCGATCCACAAGGTGATCGATCCATTGTGGGCAAGCACATGCGGCAGGCACACAGCTGCCGAGCATCAGCGCAGGAAGGTGACGCGCTTCCAGGCGGGAGGCGGCCGTACCAGTGCATGCATTGGTTCTATTTTCGTCCGATCCGAGCGGAAGTGGAGCAGGCAACGAGCAGGTACTTCTATATGTTTTGTTCTAATGATGGAGCGATGATTAATGGTTAATTGAGGCATTTAGCCGTGTGCCCTGTTGTCGATTAATTGTTGTGTACTTTTGTTTTTCATTGATTCATTCATTGTCTGATATACTTCAGAAGTTTGCTGAAAACAATGATGCAGGGAATTCCAAAGGTAAGGGAAAGAAAAATGCCAAAATAAGAGGTATGTGTACTGAAATTTCCAACTTTTTATACAGTTTTATATTTTTGAAAATATCTATATTTAAGTTTACTTCTATATAAGAAAAGATAAATATTAGAATTCTAGATTTCTTAACATGTTTGACAAAGCTGCAAGCCACGCGCACGAAAATTCGTAACCCCGGTGCAACCCACAGATATATATCGTATAAAAATAAAAACCCAACAATGGCCTGATTGGCTGGTCTTGGACTACTGGCCGCCTACTATCCGCCATGGGTAGGTCAGATGCATTCTGCCTTTTTTCGGATTATTATCCGATATCCGCCGGATACTAGCGAGCAACATTACATTCGTATATCTAAAAAAATCCAGATATCCGAGTAACTATCTAAATGAGCGTTCACAATCATTTGGTCAAACGCCTTTTACATCCCTACCCATGTTATGTCATTGGTTCTGTCAGTCTACAATCACATGTTGTGCGCAACAATACAATGGATTCCAAAGATTTGAAAGTTGATACTTGGATAGCCTACGTTTAGTTGAAGTGTGCGCAGACCGTCATGGTGATACGTCATGGTGATATGCGAGGATTGCAAAAGATTTTTGAAAAAAAACACGACAAAAGTTTTAGTAGAAAAACTTCAAATTTTCATAACTCTTAGGGCTACTTTGGCAGTATGGGGAAATAAACCCAGGGACTGTAGCCCCTACGGATAAATCTTTTGGATCATCCATTCCCCTTACCGCTGGGAAGATATCCACCTACGGGGAAGCTGCCCTGCCGTTGTTTAGCAGACTTTTTCCAGGGAAGAGAACCGCTTACCTTTTCCAGCCATTTTGGACAGCTCCAATACAGATAATTGAGAAACCATGTCTTCAAAAATTAGGAAATATCAGAAAAAAAGAAAAAACAAAAGGAGGTGAAAAATATATAAAAGTCGCTACATATCAATGTCAGAGCACTGCACAGCATACTATAAAGTTAGATGGTGCTTTACTATCAAGTAGGACAATAAGGCTACATACAGCAACCCTGATGGCCAACGAGTTAAAAAAAAACTGAATCACTATTATGAAAGACTGAATGGAAACTTAAAAAGAAAAAGAAAAACTGGAATGCCATAGCAGACATGCATTTCGAGTAGGAAAAGATGCAAACCAAGGAGCAACTGATGTACCAGAAGCTGACAAGCGCAGAGTTGAAGGATGCAACCAAACGGTTGATACAGACTGATATCAGTATGTATGATAGCAGATTTCTTTACCCCAAACAGGATCTCGTCACAAAATACAGAAACAATTGAACTCTAATAGCAGAAAAAAAAACAGAGCAGCATCACAAGGACTGACAGAGTTGCAGAGAGACTGAAAGAATAGGATAAACGATCAGGCTACACACCTTGCAAAAAACAAAGAACACAAGCAAACTGACTGAAGAGTTCTTGGCGCTTCACTAGAGCAAGTAAATCTTGGAGAGACACATTACTTCCACTGTATCCAAACAAGTGTCACAAAACCGTATCCAGTCTTGAGATCTGAAAGTTCAGCAAGTAGTCAATACTGATCACACCCTCTCCCTCCCCTCCAAACCCTAGCCGCCGTGCCCTCTCCCTCCCCTCCAATCTCCAGTCGCGCCGCCGCCGGAGCGGTCCGCCGGCAAGGCCGCGCGGCCGGCCGGGATGGCGGCGGCGTGGCCCTCTCAGCCGGTTGTGTGGCGGCGCTGGACGACGCGGCCAGGTGGGGGGCGAGCGCGGCGGGCGCAGGGCGGTGCGGCGGTGGCGGACTTCTCCGTCATCGGTGTGCAGTCGCCGTGGCGGTGGACGGGCGGATTTGGGCCCTGCGGGCCTGGATCTGGCGTCCTCGGTCTGGGCTGGTGCTGTCCCTCTGCCGGCAGTACCCTGCTCTGTGTGGTGGTGGATCGTCGGCGGCGGCCGGCGTGCCGTTCGTCTGGCGGGTCAGGATTGGGCCCCCTGGGTCTGGATCTGATCTACGGTCAGCGCCGGGGATGCCCGTCTTCTGAGCATCTCTGATGGTGACCTTCCGGTGAAGGCGGTCTTCCACGTTGGCCGGGCGCAGTGTCGACGGTGGTGGCGGCGGCTTGGGCAAAATCCTTGCCTGGCGTGTTACGCCGGGCCGGCGGCGGTGGAACTTCTGTGCCACGCACCTTGTTGAAGGCGCTGCTGAAGCCGTTGGTCAGTCCGTCCCTTGCTGCATCCGCGGGCGTTCAATAACTGGGTGAAAACCTAGCCTGGTTTCTCCGGGCCGGCGGCGATGGCGCAGGCGCATCGTCGAAGTTCTTGATCGCCAAGGCCGGGCAGTTTTCCCGTGTGGTTACCCTGTTCGGTGTTCAGCTCAAGGCGGAGGCGGCATTCGTTGGCGTAACAGCTCGGCGTTTGGTGGTTTACACCAAGTGCTTCGTGCTGTTGCCAAGGAAGAAGCATCCAGTCTTCGTTGGTGGTCGGTGTCCAACGTTTTTAGTACCTTTATTAGGTCTGACAAACATGTTTGGCGGCTTCGTCTTGACGTTGGTGATCTTATTCTGTGGAATTGACATCACGGTGGAAGTCAGAGGTCACGTAGGACTACTCGAGCTCCTTGTTGGGGATGTATTTTCTTCGGTCAATTTCTTTCTTTAATTTTTGATGCTGTAATAATTTGGTCTGATTCTACCCACGGGTAGATGAAGCCGGATAGTTTCTATCCTTTATCTAAAAAAAAGCAAGTAGTCAATACTTAGTCCAGCGCAATCCAGATTCACACAAGGGTAATACGAACTAGTAAATGGCAGAATACAACAGTTTGGACAGACCTCCATCTTGCTATATTTTTAGGTAAATATAACACACTGAATTGAAGCAGCAAGCCATCCCATGCTGCATACAAAAATGCATATCACTGTACAAAGATCCAGCAAGCACCAACTCAGCAAATGAGTCATCAGATATTCAGATAGCAACTCTTGAACACATGCATATGAAGTTAGAAGGATAGAGGTGCAAACTTCATACGTCAAACGATGCATCAGTACCAGCTGGTCTGCTACTCGTCGAAGGATCAGAGGATGGCAGTGACAGCGTAGAGCGCGGATACTTAAATGGGGTGCCTCCACTTCTGACCGTGGCCATAGTAGATGGCATAAGAGTATGCAACAAATCAACCAAAATTGCAACCATAGGACCTACTAGTACTAGGAATGAGATTATTTGCAACAAACACGTGTGATCACACACATACTGCAAAAGGGAGATAAAAGGAGCTGGGCCCTCTTCACCTCCACAGGTTATTACTGCTTGTGTTCTAAATAACACACATGTCAATGAGAAAACTGCATATTAGCCTTGGTAAGTGCTAAAGGCTCATTCTTCAGAAAACTACAATGAGAAAATAGCTGCATTTAAGTTTGTGAAAACGACAAAGTTTTATATGAAAATAGCTCCATTTATCATCATAACAAATACATTCATTCCAGACATAATGGACTGATAATAAAAAATAGAATGGACAGATAATATAAAATAAAATCAAAGGGCAGATTGTCTACCTTGTTAATTTGGCTAATTTATGATAGCCATCTTGTTTGAGTTCTTTGGGAACTTGTGAAATAGAATTTTACAAACTTCGACTGATTTAGAAAGTAATGATAAAACTACAATGCAACATGCACAAAGGAATGGTATTAATTAATTCATTCATAGATTACCCCTCCATATAGATAACCTTTTATTGTTAAACTCCCGGCCTTCATATATGAGCAGGAACTAGATCTTTACAGGGTTATTTTAGCTAAAACAAACACCAACACAATGCCAGCAAAATCAGTCACATGTCTGATTCAAACAATCCCTTGCCGGAGCATCACTCCTTGCAATACAGAACATAATATTGGGTTGTGATTCCCTGATGCACTTCAAAAATAAAAGGTTAGGCTTGAAATTAAATCGATTGAACAATATCTTAGTAACTTGTCACCTAAATTGCTGGTAATGACAGTGTTTGAATATCGATAATTACATAGCAACATAGAAATTCAATGAAAATGGACCAACCTAGTGTTTCTATGCTTCACCATTTCATTAGGACTTAATTGTTAAAATGGTGAAGCATAGAAGCACATAACAGAACATGCCATTCATTGAACCTATGATGCATCTGTATGTCACTGACATTTTAGTGTTCCAGCTATGTCTAGTTCGTCCAATGCCTCAGAAACATCTGCTGATGCTGATTCACTTTGGGTCTGTCCAAGTGTTTCCTTTAGCTTATCCAGAGCAGCCTTCGCAGCACGGTTCTGAGCTATCTCCTTCTTTTGACCATAAGTAGCACTTGCAACTAGCTCACCATCAATCAACACCTCAACCTTCAAACTCTTATCCCATTCATCTTTCACAAATTTCACCCCTCGGCGAGTCTTTTGGCAAAACTCAAAAAGCTCAGTTACCGGGTGCTTGCCTAATGTCTCTAAGCCAATAAGTGGATCAGCCAAAGTTCGAAAGACCTAACATAAGAAACTGAAATATCAGCAAGTGTTAACTCAAAAGCAATGATTAAGGTTTCTCAGTTTAGAGAAATAGATACCCGCCAAACCTCCTCTTGGTCGAAGTTGGAGTCCCAGTATATGGCACCAATAAGAGATTCCACAATGTCACACAGAACTTTAGGAGGATCCAATAGTCCATTTGAGTGAACCGGATATTTGCGCATTTCTTCTATGAAAGAACAGATCTGTAAACGCCAGAACATGAAGGATAAATAAAAAAGTTATCACTCAAAACAGAACAGAAGTAAATAAGATAAAGCATAACAGTAATCTAGATAATCCCTATGTAATAATGTATTGCTGTGGGATGAAGAAGCGCGAAGTGGTGAGGGTACTGTGGTAGACTTTAGGCCATCCACCATGTTTACGTTTGGATACGATCTAGTTGATTATTTTTTACCTTTATCCATGTGCATAGCTTACAAATATTTGTATAAGGGACAAGAAAAGACAAGACAGGTTAATTTTTTCATGGTAAGAACTTGATACCCATCTTTCATATTGTTCATTTGAAGAACATGTTAAAATGCAATACCTAGGATGTATGTTGCATTAAAAGTTGAAGTGTTTAGCACTACAATGCATAAACAACTACAAAGATGAATTGACAAGCGAGAAATCCTGTAAAAAAAATTAAGTGGCCAGATGAAATCCTAAAGTTTACTGCTTCAATGGAGAAGACTAGCACTAACAGCTAGTATATTACTAATTGGCACAAGAAACACACAGGAACATTCGTTATTAGTTTCACTTAGCTATGTATTCATTTAGATAATATCAGAAACATATTTTGACTACAAACAATGGACATTGCCATAAAAATAGAATGCTCTATTTGTCACAGAAATGACAAATTTTCTTTTCTCAAATATAATGACAAGGAAGGGCGGGATTGGTGCAAGCGGTAGAGTCTTACCACCTGTGACCGGAAGGTCCTGGGTTCGAGTCACTGATGGATAAGTCTCATGTGTGGCTGGTCTTTATGGGGCTGTGCTGCTCACATGGTCCTTGTGGCTGTTTTTCTGTTTTTAGGACAGCATCTTAGACTAGAGGACAGCATCTTAGCTAGGACAACATATTAGCATCTTAGACTAGCATCTTGGCATATGCTTAGCTGGCTAGCAGCCTATAAATATGTAACTCCAACCCCTCAGGTTGGTATGGCATTTGCGTGAGTTTGTGTGAGAAATAGACAAGAAAATTGCCCCAACTCCTAGTGTCATCCTCTCTCGATGAGAGTAAGAATTCTCCTACTACCAAGAGTGAGAATTCAGCGACTAACAACTGGTATCAGAGCCGTATTATCCTGTAGCCTGAGCATCTCTTGCTCATCTTCTCTCCCAGCCTCACAACAGCCCCAGCTGTTGGCAGCAGCAGCTCCTCCGGCCGCTCCTGTTCACTCCTCTCCCAGTTCGTCTGAAGCAGCCCTCTCCCCACGCAGCAGCCCCCCGGTAGCGCGTCATGTCCGCAAGGCAGTCTCAGCGCTCAGTCGCCTCGAGCACGCGGCGTCGGCAGAAGGCTGAACTTGCCGCGGCAGAGGAACGCGAGCGAGCGGCGGCAGAGACCGCTGCGGCGGCGGCAAGGGCGTCGAGGCTGGCGGCAGCAAGGGCGGAGGCGGAAGCCCCAGCTGTTGGCAGCAGCAGCTCCTCCGGCCGCTCCTGTTCACTCCTCTCCCAGTTCGTCTGAAGCAGCCCTCTCCCCACGCAGCAGCCCCCGGTAGCGCGTCATGTCGGCAGAGACCGCTGCGGCGACGGCAAGGGCGTCGAGGCTGGCGGCGGAGCTGGCAGCAGCCAGAGCGGAGGCGGAAGCAGCGGCGGCGGCGGATGCAGTGTGTGCGGCGGCAGCGGAGGTCGAGTTTCTGCGCGGCAGCGTCAGCAGCTCCGTTTGTGCTGACGACAGTGCCGACGCGGACCTCAAGCTGCTAGAGAGGGAGGCAGCGCGAGCGCGGGCGGCGCAGTGGGCAGCCGCGTACGCCCACGAGCGTGGCGGCAGCCCAAACAGACGCGGACGCGCTGGCGGCGCTCCTGGTGGAGGTGCGCACGGCGGTGGCGCTCCTGGGGCAGCCGCGCACGTCCACGAGCGTGGCGGCAGCCCAGACAGGTGCGAACGCGCTGGCGGCGCTCCTGGTGGAGGCGCGCACGGCTGGTGGCGCTCCTGGGGCAGCCGCGCACGTCCACGAGCGTGGCGGCAGCCCAGACAGGCGCGGACTGCGCTGGCGGCGCTCCTGGAGGAGGCGCGCACGACGGTGGCGCTCCTGGAGGAGGCACGCACGGCAACGGTGGCGGACGGGTTGATGGAGATCGCGGCCTTCACAGGCAGCATGGCTCTCTCTCCCCGGATCGGTTCCGTGGTTACCACGGGTTCTAGGCTGTTGTCAGGGACGTCGGCCCCGGAGGTGGGTGGCCTACCCTCACCAAGACCAACTACGTCGAGTGGGCTGTGGTGATGAGGGTAAAGCTCCAGGTGCGGCACATGTGGGAGGCAGTCCGGTACGGCGACGTCGACTACGACCTAGATCGATGGGTGCTGGATGCTCTCATCGCTGCAGTCCCGCTCGAGATGCAGTTCTCGCTTACCAGCAAGCGGACTGCCAAGGAGGCTTGGGACGCCATCGCTGCGGCACGCATCGGCAGCGACCGCGCCCGCAAGTCCACACTGCAGGCACTTCGCAATGAGTGGGAGAACCTGGCCTTCAAGCCAGGTGAGGACGTTGATGACTTTGCTCTCCGTCTCAACACTCTGTTGCAGAAGATGGTGCAGTTCGACGACGACACCTACGGCGAGGAGAGAGCTGTCGAAAACTCTTCCGCTGCGTCCCCGAGAAATACAAGCAGATGGCTCGCTCGATCGAGTCTCTGCTGGATCTCTCCACGATGTCGATCGAGGAGGCGATAGGTCGCCTCAAGGTCGTCGACAGCGATGAGCCACAGTCCCTCTCGGGGCCCATCACCACTGGCGGGAAGCTCCTTCTCACTCGGGAGCAGTGGCTTGCCGGTGACCGGAGGAAGGGGGAGCCTTCTTCCGCGACAGGCGGCCGCAGGCGTGGCAAGCCGCGCAGAGACTCCCAGGCCGGGGCGCGAGGACGTGCCGAGGGTGATGCCCGCGGAGACGCCCAGGGCGGCGCCGCCGGCAGGCACAAGCCGGCACGAGACGACACCTGCCGCAACTGCGGCCAGCTTGGCCATTGGACCAAGTACTGTCGACAGCCACGACGCGGCCAGGCCCACGTCGCACAGGCGGAGGAGGAGCCGGCTCTGTTCATGGCACATGCCAGCATCGAGCTACCTCCAGCGGCACCGGCCGCAGCGGCTCTCCTCCACCTTGACGAGCCAAAAGCACACGCCCTCCTCGACGACAGCTCCGGCAACGACAAGACTGACGGGTGGTGCCTCGACACCAGCGCCACCCATCACATGACCGGTCGACGGGAGTTCTTCACCGAGCTTGACTCTAGCGTCCGAGGCTCCGTCAAGTTTGGGGATGCCTCCGGCGTGGAGATCAAGGGCGTCGGCTCCATCATCTTCACCGCCGTGTCTGGTGAGCACAGGCTGCTCACCGGAGTCTACTACATCCCCGCGTTGAGGAACTCCATCATCAGCTTAGGACAGCTGGATGAGAACGGTTCGCGCGTGGTGGTTGAGAATGGAGTCATGAGGATTTGGGGTCGCCGTCGTCGCCTTCTTGCCAAAGTATCCAGAAGCGCAAATCGACTCTACGTCCTTAACGTGCAGGTGGCACAACCCCTCTGTCTCGCTGCTCGTCGGGACGACGAGGCGTGGCAGTGGCACGAGCGTTTCGGGCACCTTCACTTCGAGGCCCTGAAGAGGCTCAGTGCGATGGAGATGGTGCGAGGCATGCTGTGCCTTGACCATGTGGAGCAGCTCTGCGACGTCTGCGTGTTGACAAAGCAGAGGCGACTCCCCTTTCCCCAGCGGGCGAGCTTTCGAGCCAAGGAGAGGCTCGAGCTCGTGCACGGGGACTTGTGTGGCCCGGTGACACCGGCCACACCGGGAGGACGACGCTACTTCCTGCTGCTCGTCGACGACTTCTCCCGCTACATGTGGGTGATGGTCCTCGGCAGCAAAGGAGAGGCTGCGGACGCCATCAGGCGCGCGCAGGCTGCTGCGGAGGCGGAGTGCGACCGCAAGCTGCGCATGCTGCGCACCGACAACGGCGGCGAATTCACGACGGCTGAATTCGCGTCGTACTGCGCTGATGAGGGCATTCAGCGCCACTACTCCGCGCCGTACAGCCCGCAGCAGAACGACGTCGTCAAGTGGCGCAACCAGACGGTTGTGGGGATGGCTCGGACCCTTCTCAAGCAGAGGGGGATGCCGGCTGTCTTCTAGGGAGAGGCGGTGGTGTCGGCCGTCTACATCCTCAACTGCTCGCCTACCAAGGCGCTCGACGGCAGGACGCCGTACGAGGCTTGGCACGGGCGCAAGCCGGCGGTCTCCCACTTGCAGGTCTTCGGCTGCCTCGCGTTCGCCAAGGAGCTTGGCCACATCAGCAAGCTCGACGACAGGAGCACTCCAGGAGTGTTCATCTGCTACGCGGAGGGCTCGAAGGCCTACCGCATCCTTGACCCGAAGACACAGCGTGTGCACACGGCACGCGACGTTGTGTTCGACGAAGGGCGAGGATGGGCGTGGGACAAGGCGGTGGACGATGGCTCGGCTCCGACATACGACGACTTCACTGTCGAGTACGTCCACTTCGAGGGAGCTGGGGGAGTAGGCAGCTCTTCTTTGGCGAGCGCGTCTACCCTAGTCCCCGAGCCTCCACCGGCCCCGGCGCCTGCTACTCCGACAGCACCACGCTCTCCAGCCAGGACGTCGGCTGCGATGAGTTCTTCGCCGGCTCCACCACAGCCGGCAATGCCACGCACTCCAGTATCGACAGGCACCTCTCCGGGCACGTCTACTCCAGCTCGTGTCGAGCACAGCCCGGTTGAGCTCGCTACTCCACTCTCTCACGACAAGGAGCGCATCGACGCGTACCACGACGGCAAGCCATTACGGTATCGTACGATGGGGAACCTTCTCGGCGACCAGCCGGTGCCGGGACCGGTGCCTCACGACCTGGAGGCACAGTTGCACCTTGCGTGTGACGATGGCGAGCCTCGGTCGTATGCAGAGGCCGAGAGACACGCGGCATGGCGCGCCGCGATGCAGTTGGAGATGGATACGGTTGAGAAGAACCGCACCTGGGAGCTTGCTGACCTTCCTCGTGGTCACCGCGCGATCACCCTTAAGTGGGTGTACAAGCTGAAGAGGGATGAAGCCGGCGCCATCGTCAAGCACAAGGCTCGCTTGGTGGCACGAGGTTTCGTGCAGCAGGAGGGGGTCGATTTCGACGCCTTTGCTCCCGTGGCACGGATGGAGTCCGTGCGACTCCTTGCACTAGCTGCCCTGGAGGGCTAGCGTGTTCATCACATGGACGTCAAGTCGGCGTTCCTTAACGGCGACTTGAAGGAGGAGGTCTACGTGCACCAGCCGCCGGGATTTGCGATCCCCGGCAAGTAGGGCAAGGTACTCCGCCTGCGCAAGGCCCTCTATGGCTTGTGGTAGGCACCGAGGGCGTGGAATGCCAAGTTGGATTCCACGCTAAAGGGGATGGGCTTCGAGCAAAGCCCGCACGAGGCGGCCATCTACCGACGGGGCACTGGAGGAAATGCCCTGCTGGTGGGTGTCTACGTCGACGACTTGGTGATCACCGGCACCAAGGATGCGGAGGTGGCGGCATTCAAGGAAGAGATGAAGGCCACCTTCCAGATGAGTGACCTGGGGCCTCTCTCCTTCTACCTAGGAATCGAGGTGCACCATGATGACTCTGGGATCACGCTTCGACAGACCGCCTACGCCAAGCGCGTCGTTGAGCTAGCTGGGCTCACCGACTGCAACCCAGCTCTCACTCCGATGGAGGAGAGGCTGAAGCTGAGCCGCGACAGCACGACGGAGGAGGTGGACGCTACGCAGTACCGGCGTCTTGTGGGGAGCCTTCGCTACCTCGCCCACACACGGCCGGACTTGGCATTCTCCGTCGGCTACGTTAGTCGGTTCATGCAGTGACCGACGACGGAGCACCAGCAGGCTGTGAAGAGGATCATCCGCTACGTTACGGGGACTCTCGACCACGGCCTCTACTACCCGAGGTGCCCTGGGGTGGCACACTTCGTCGGGTACAGCGATAGCGACCACGCCGGCGACATTGACACCAGCAAGAGCACGAGCGGGATCCTTTTCTTCCTCGGCAAGTGCCTCGTTAGCTGGCAGTCGGTCAAGCAGCAGGTGGTGGCCCTGTCCAGCTGCAAGGCCGAGTACATAGCGGCCTCCACCGCTTCGACTCAGGCGCTCTGGCTTGCTTGACTGCTTGGTGATCTCCTCGGCAGAGACACTAGAGCGGTGGAGCTCAGGGTGGACAGCAAGTCCGCTCTGGCCCTGGCAAAGAACCCCGTGTTCCACGAACGCAGCAAGCACATCCGGGTGAGGTACCACTTCATCCGAGGCTGTTTGGAGGAAGGAAGCATCAAGGCGAGCTACATCAACACCAAGGACCAGCTTGCGGACCTGCTCACCAAGCCCCTTGGGAGGATCAAGTTCCTTGAGCTCTGCTCTAGGACCGGGATGGTTCAACTCTCCCACAAGACGACGCACAAGACTTAGGGGGGGAATGATGGATAAGTCTCATGTGTGGCTGGTCTTTGTAGGGGCTGTGCTGCTCACATGGTCCTTGTGGCTGTTTTTCTGTTTTTAGGACAGCATCTTAGACTAGAGGACATCATCTTAGAGGACAACATCTTAGCTAGGACAACATATTAGCATCTTAGACTAGCATCTTAGACTAGCATCTTGGCATATGCTTGGCTGGCTAGCAGCCTATAAATATGTAACCCCAACCCCTCAGGTTGGTATGGCATTTATGTGAGTTTGTGTGAGAAATAGACAAGAAAATTGCCCCAGCTCCTAGTTTCATTCTCTTTCGATGAGAGTAAGAATTCTCCTACTACCAAGAGTGAGAATTCAGCGACTAACAGTCACGGTCTCCTCGTATTGCACAGGCGAGGGTAAGGCTTGCCACTGACACCCTTCCCCAGACCCCGCACAGAGCGGGAGCTCTCTGCACTGGGTAGGCCCTTTTAAATATAATGACAAGCAGAGCACTTTATGGCTCTCAGGCAGCGAACAAAACACACAGGGTTTCTCTACCTTGGAGCTCCGGGACACACTTGTGCTTTGCTGATGTCCCAATGCCATTCAATCAGTCAGAATGTAAATAAGGAAGTGATCGTGGCATGCAGAGTGATGCCCTGCCTTTTGATGTTACAAAGATCAAAATTTTCGGTTCCATTTGTCTGAGTGTCTGACTGCAATCCCTCTCTTAATGAGGCCAGCTAAGTTACTGGTAGTGATGCTAATATGTATAAAGGTAGGGGTGGGGTGGGACACACTCCAATTATACAAGACTAAATATTGGCTTAACATGTTCTTAAAACTAAGGGGCAACGCCAAGTTCATTCACCGTGTGCATGGGAGCTTAAAACGAATAAGTTTGGCACAAGATCTTCTTCGATTAGCATCACCCCTGTTAAAAATATGCCAAGTCTGAATGCCAAAAGATACTGGCTGGAACAGAGGAAAAGGTGGAAACCAAAAGATTCTCCCCTTTCAGCGGAAAGTAATGGCAGGAGATCCTACCCAGGGCCCAGAAACCCAGCCAATAAGGACAGCACATGCCATTCGTTATCTGAACTGACCTAGGAGAATTCGAATACACAAAAAGATACTACAGGCATGATCCTGATTACGAATCCCGAATCCGTTTGCCAATTGGATAGCATTTGCAGTATAGATATTATCAAGAATCAGCAGGCAAAGGGACAAAAGTATAGATATTATCAAGAATCAGCAGGCAAAGGGACAAAATTGATCCTCTCCAAGAAGCTAAAGGGGCCGGATGAATTGGCTGTCGCTTTCCACAAACATCTATCCCAAGGCAATCACACCACACAGGTAGCGGCGGACAATAAAAGTTGCTAGTATTCAACCTGGTCTTGGAGTTTGGGTGCCTTGTGGCGGAGGAAGCGGTAGAGGCCGCGGTCGACGGCGACGCGCGCGAGCTTCTCCGTGTCGACGTTCGCGGCGCGGAGCCTGGTGAGCGGGCCGGGCGGGAGGCTGCGGTAGTTGCGGAAGACCTCCCGCGACATGAGGCAGGTGAGGACGCCGTCGCCGAGGTACTCGAGGCGCTCGTAGGTGTCCCCGGGGCGGTAGGGGAAGTAGAAGGAGCCGTGCGTGAGCGCGAGCTCGACGAGGGACTTGTCGGCGAACTCGTAGCCGAGGACGGCCTCGATGGCGGCCACGTCCTCGGCGCTCATCGGCGGGACTTCCCCGGGCGGCGCGTGCCGCTGCCGGTGCTCCCTCGGCATGTGCGGCGTCATTGGTGGTGGTACTGGTGATGGCTGCTCCTGCTCGTCGTCTCCTCGGTGGCGGAGTGCGGCGCGGGCGCTGTGGCCATACGCCGATCGGGAGGAGAGGGTTTATCAGGAGTGCGACGCGGGTTTGGATTTGGGAGGTCGGTCGGTCAGTCGGGGTCAGCTGGGAAACAGAAGAACGCCAAGGGCGGAAGGAACCGGCGGTGGGGGGATCGGAGGGAGCGAGGAAACGGTTAATGCCCGGCTGCGGTGGGCTGAACGTGCCGCGGCGTGTGCGGAAGCCACGGCTTTTGGAGCGTGTTTCACCGACAGAGGAGGGTTGGGATCAGATCTACTACTACTGTAGCATTGATGAGCGCGCAGACCCGGTCCCGGTAGTTGCTTACGTGAGGACTAATCAATTGCTGAACGTCTCTTCTGTCCTGGCCCCAACTCAAGCGAGAATGCTCACTTGGTGCATTAAAAGGGGTGTAGGTTCACGGAAGTTTAATCCGCGTCATATCGGACGTTCAGATATTAATTAGTAGAGCTAAATATGAGTTAATTATAAAACTAATTATACAGATGGAAACTAATTTACGAGATGAATCTATTAAGCCATCGTTAACATATATTTACTGTAGCACTATATTGTCAAATCATTGACTAATTAGGCTTAATAGATTCGTCTCGCAAATTAATCTCAATCTGTGTAGTTAGTTTTGTAATTAGTCTATATTTAATAATTTAAATTAGTGTTCAAACATCCGATATGACAGAGACTAAAATTCAGTGCGTGGAACCAAACACCCTCAAAATTTTGAGTCCTTATCATTCACTTTAAATCTTTAATTTATGTTTTCTAGACGTGCCACTTCCATCTATTTTGTTATTAAATGATATTAAGATGTACCTGAAATGATCATTTTGTCTTTATGTCATGTTTTGAAATCTAGCATGGTTTCTCTTTTTTCCACCTATTCACGTTGGATTAATTTTGGATCACACACCAGCTAGGTCTAGATTGTCCGGGATCGCCATGTACCAAAGAACGCAGCGAGGATCACACTTACGTTGGGTGAAGACCGGAGAGGTTTACGAGCAAACCACTAGAGGATAAGCAATCGCGCTTACGTGATAAAGAATGGCTAGTTTCCGGATAAACTAGTAAACAAATCATTGAAGTTCTCGCACGGGAGAGACCCCATCGGGGACGTCGTCAGGTTGTCCTAGGTTGGCCAGCAAGCCTATGGCGCCATCCTTAGTCATCGGATCAAGTGATGAACAACATAGGGTTAGAAAAGATAGGGCAAAGAGAGAGTTTGTGTTGTATTTTGATGATTGAAAGTTGGGATACTCATTCAGCCATGTACCCCCTATTTTATAGGGAGTAGGGGTGGTCTTATCCCATTGAAAAACCAATATGGTACTATTATTATGTCATTTAAAATGGGCCAAAACTGGCATGGGCCTCTTAAAATTGGCATGGCCCCAATTTTAGTGTTAACACCACTCAAATTGAAATACATGACTTCTTTTTTATGGTAATTCTTGTTGTAGGGCATTCGATAGACGCTGTCTGTGGGGGATAGACCCCCGGGTACCACAAGATGGTACGTGGGCCGCACCATCCGAGGTGGCCCGGCCCGTGAGATCAAGACGTGCACGGCGCTGCTTGGCGTGCACCGCAAGACATTGTAATAGTACCAAATAGGATACTTTACTTGTAACCTTGTCCCTTCGGAGTATATAAGGAGGGGCAAGGGTCCCCTAGAGGACAGATCCATAGATATCATACAGTATACATCTCAATACAATACACCAAAGACACAGGACGTAGGGTATTACGTCGATCAGACGGCCCGAACCTGTCTAAATCGCTGTCTCTGCGCCTTGTGTCACCATCTGGTTCCTGATTACACGCACCGTCTACCGACAATCTACCACCACGGGCACCCCCCTCGGTGGACTGCCGACCATATTTCGTCGACAGTGGCGCGCCAGGTAGGGGGTGTGCGCTTGATCCATGGCGAGCTAGATGGACCTCAAATCAACAACGCGTTCTCGTCGTCAATCTCGTGGAGATCCATCCCGGTCCACGACGACGATTCATCGCTGCTACACCAGCCCCTGTGACAGCAGATCCGATCTCGGAACCACCTCCGAGGTCGTTTTCACCAACGACTCACCGCCGCTGCTCTCGTCAGCCCTCGTCGACGACTAGCCGCCGCTGCTCTGGTTGGCCCTCGTTGACAACTCGCCGCCGATGCTCTCGTCGGCCCTCGTCGACAACTCGCCGCCGATGCTCTCGTCGGCCCTCGTCGACAACTCGCCGCCGATGCTCTCGTCAGCCCTCGCCGTCGACTCGTCATCACCGCTCGGCGGCCTTCGCTGACATCCTTCGCTGACGTCCCTCGCCGTCGATTCATCGTCACCGCTCGACGGCCTTCGCCGATGTCCCTCGCCGTCGACTCGTCGTCACCGCTCGATGGCCTCCGCCGAGCTCCGACCACCTCGACCACCAGACCACGTCGACCACGTCCCGAGCAGCTCCGCTGAGCTCCGACCACGTCGACCACCAGACCACGTCGAAAACATTCCGAGCGGCTCCGCCGAGCTTCGACCACCAGACCACGTCGCAATGATGATCGCCGCGAAGAACGGCGCTACGACAATCGCGACCACAGTCATGACGATAGGTCGAAAAGCTTGAGGACCGGACGACTTCATCACCACCGACTAGATTTCTATCCAAAGATAAGTACACTTCTAATATTTATATTCAATATAATTTTCATTACGACGTTTCTCCACAACGTCCTCGTCATGATTATTCTTCAAATAACGTTTGTCCATGTATACCATCTTAAATATAACATACATCTATACTTAATGCAAATCATCGACCAGTCATGTTGACGCTCGATGCCTCCAGAGACGGCCATGTCTCCGGCTCCTCCCTACACGTGCATGAGCGTCTGCCCTCTGCGTTATGGGTGGTCGGCAGCGGTTCCTTAGCGACGCTTTGTTCTTCCTACACGTGCACGGGCTCCGCGCCCCGCGTTATGGTTCACGGGCTAGCTAGGGCTGGAGACTCAGCTACATACTAACTGGTCGAGCGGTTTATATTAAGTATAAACACAAACTTCATATTAACACTGATGTTCACAAAGCACCAACTGCTTTATCACATCATGCTCATTTGCAAATGACTGCTGATCGTATTTTCTTCACCGCTGATTTTTTCTCCATAATTTATTATTTTGTACATCATGTACTACCATTCTACGTATTTATCTACAGGAATTTTGAGCTATGCTTGGGGACTTCGTCGCTCGCCTCTCGACCTACGCTCGAGGACTGCCTCGATCACTCTCCGACCACGGCTCGGGGACTTCGTCGCTCGCTCCTCGACCTACGCTCGGGGACTGCCTCGATCACTCTCCGACCACGGCTCGGGGACTTCGTCGCTCGCTCCTCGACCTGTGCTTGGGGACTGCCTCGATCACTCTCCAACCATGGCTCGGGGACTTCGTCGCTCGCCTCTCGACCTACGCTCGGGGACTGCCTCGATCACTCTCCGACCACGGCTCGGGGACTTCGTCGCTCGCTCCTCGACCTATGCTCGGGGACTGCCTCGATCACTCTCCGACCATGGCTCGGGGACTTCGTCGCTCGCTCCTCGACCTGTGCTTGGGGACTGCCTCGATCACTCTCCGACCATGGCTCGGGGACTTCGTCGCTCGCTCCTCGACCTATGCTCGGGGACTGCCTCGACCGCTCTCCGACCACGGCTCGGGGACTTCGTCGCTCGCTCCTCGACCTGTGCTCAGGGACTGCCTCGACCGCTCTCTGACCACGGCTCGAGGACTTCGTCGCTCATCCTCGACCTGTGCTCGGGGACTGCCTCGACCACTCTCTGACCACGGCTCGGGGACTTTGCGTCTTGACTACATGTGACTGGCAACTCGCATACAGTTGGGATATTTTTTCTCACTTGGACCTTGCTACAAGGCTCATACCTCGCCTTCCAGCAAGCTCGGGGACTACATCGGTACGATGCACCTGCCGGTGCATCTCGTATCGCCTGTACGACGATTGGGTTCTCAACTTAACTGGGAATTCTTTTTAGACCCTGGCACCACGTGCCTACGTCACCTACTACCAGGCTCGGGGACTAAGTGGGCACACTTCACCTTGCGGTGAATGTGCTTGTTTTTCGACCACTACGCCTTTGATGATCAAAGATGCTACGCTTCAAGACGCACTTACATTTCTTTTCAGAAATACAAGTGGGCACACTTCCCGGGACGGAAATCTTTTTCTTTCTTCTTAAGAGCACCATACATTCTTCGAACAACCTACTTCTCCGGCGACAACGGTGGTCGGAGATGTCAAGAACTCAAGCCTCACTGTTCGGAGAAGGTTAAAATGGTGTGTCGCATCAGAATACATGGCGCTCGGGGACTAGCTGTGGGGGATAGACCCCCGGGTACCACAAGATGGTACGTGGGCCGCACCATCCGAGGTGGCCCGGCCCGTGAGATCAAGACGTGCACGGCGCTGCTTGGCGTGCACCGCAAGACATTGTAATAGTACCAAATAGGATACTTTACTTGTAACCTTGTCCCTTCGGAGTATATAAGGAGGGGCAAGGGTCCCCTAGAGGACAGATCCATAGATATCATACAGTATACATCTCAATACAATACACCAAAGACACAGGACGTAGGGTATTACGTCGATCAGACGGCCCAAACCTGTCTAAATCGCTGTCTCTGCGCCTTGTGTCACCATCTGGTTCCTGATTACACGCACCGTCTACCGACAATCTACCACCACGGGCACCCCCCTCGGTGGACTGCCGACCATATTTCGTCGACACTGTCCTCCTAGGCCTACACGCGAATCGGCCCAACAGGCTATCGGTCTGCTTCCTTACTCCCCATCTCTACGAGACTACGACCGTAACTTCCCCACTCCGTGTCGTTGCCATGTTCATCGTGCCGCCTGCCCCTCCATTTCCAATCATGGCGTCCACTCGCGCCCGTGTTGGGCGGCACGAAATCCAGGCCACCATAGATCCTCCCCCATCCAAGCTTCCTGCTCCAGCACCCACCCGCCCTCTGCTCCATCGTCGCTACCGCTCCCTATCTCATCCACCGAAGCGACCTACCGTGGCCTTCTCTAGCACGTGCCCCACTCCGCCTCATAGCCTTCTCCAGCGCGCATTCGCCTTCTCCACCAGAGCGACCCACCACGATCTTCTCCACTGGACCTGCCATGACTTCTCCACCAGAGTGGCGAGCTCCGCGCCACCGGCGAGCTCTACACCGGTGAACTCCACGTACCGATGTGCCTCCATTCTCAAGCAGCAAGGAGATGTTGCGCTAAAAGCGCACGTTGTAAGTATTTGTTTCAAGTGATTCAGATGTTTTAGAGGTACGTTGTAAGTGTTATATATTATTGTTGCAAAAGTAGATAGGGATGTTGCACATGGTGTAATGGTTATACACATATGTTTCAAGTGTATGTTCTAAATGTTTTATCTATTTCAGACATATGTTGGAAGTATTTTTTTGGATGTTGCAAAAGTGGATCTAGATGTTGCATATAAATGCATGCTGCAAGCGTGTATTTTCAAGTGTTTCATATGTTTGCAAAACTACACATGTGTTTTCCTGGTGTTTCATATGTATGTTGCAAGTGTTTCACCTATTGAGGACGTATGTTACAAGTGTTTTATCTAGATATTACAAAAGTAGATCTGGTGTTGTACATGTTGCAATAGGACCCATCTACCGTAGCCGCCTGTTGCAACTGTAGGCGTCGCCGTGGGTCACCGTGCGGGTGCCTAAGGCTGGTAGACGTATCCAAGCACTTATCCATAGGCAGGGCAGGTGATCGGGACTCACGTGGGCATAGGCAGCCCCGCGTGCGCATAGGAAGCGGAGTAGGCGTGGGTTTGCATGCGTGCAGGAAAGGAGTGGCACGAGAAATAGGGAGTTCCTCGCATGTGCAAGCGAATCACGTGAACGCGCGTATGAATTAATTTTCTCCATATCCGGCTACGGCCTGCGGCAATGTCTGATGATTTAGTTGTGCAACCTGTGGCAGCGTCTAATGCTAGCGTCCTAGATGGGCTGTCCGGGCGCTAGCAGTTCCCTTTTTTAGTTATATACATGATTTTATTTTTACAAGCCCATGTCAGTCGAGGGCTAATTGTATATAAAGAAAGAGTATTACTAGGAATATCCACTTTCATGACGAACAACTTTCCTCACTAAAGGACCCAAATTCATCATAATTTTAGTTTTATGACGAAAAATGGTTCGTCAGAGAAGTCGCGTCATACTTGAACTTCCGTGATGAATCTAGAAACTCGTCATAGAAGTGGCTTGATCTGTGACAAAAAATTCATTGTCATAGAACTATTTTGGCATGCGTGGCATGGTGCAACCACGCTGGCGATTACTTCTGCTAGAGATGCTTTCCACGTGTACATGCTATAGCCGGTTCCATTGGAGATGGTTTGGGTCACGTGTCACCTTGTCATTGGACAACATGGTCATCTTTGGTTCTTGCACATTTCTAGTTCTTAATGGACCACGTGTCGGGTCCCTATTGTTCCTCATGTCAGTTTTCTATTAGCACACGTGTCGTGTTGCCGATGGATCACGTGTCACTTCTTCATTGGACCATGTGTCTTATTTTTATTGGTCGACATGGCCGTTTCTTATTCAACCACGTGTCAAGGTGCTATCCGTCCATGTTTTATTTTTTTATCCACCCACGTGGCTTAACGACTTCCTTCCATGTGTCAAATTTTTATTAGCCTACGTGTCGTGCCATGACTATTTCACGTGTCATGCACTAGTTCGTCCACAGGTCGCATTTTTATTTGATCACATGGCCTGCTCAGGTTCTACCACATGCTCAACAATCAATTCATCATAAAGGTAATTCAAGATCATCACTGCTGCATAGATTGACTATATAATTATTCGACAAATGTCTACATAATTATTCAGCATGACAATCAAATACAACAAATTATTGTTTACACATCAAACCAGCACACGAGTACACACATCAAACCACAAATGTTCACTACATCAAGCCAACAGAGTTAACGACTGAGAGTTACTAGAAGAAGAGATGAAGTGCATGATATCCTCACGTAGCTTATTGTACTCTTTCTGTTGATGTATCTTGAACTCCCCCAAACTCCCTTTTCAGTCTTTTTTGTCTTTCTCTTTAGTTCATCCACTTGTTCGATGAGGTTAGCAAAACTTTCCTGTTTAGCAACATTAGCAACAAGCTGTTCCCAAAGCATTCTCTCTACTGATGTCTCTATTCTGGCGGAGCTTGTTGGGATACCATCATTCTTAAAAAAAGGGTGTTGCCACTGACCTGGGAGTGGACCTGGCCTTGGGAGAGGCAAAGGATCTTGGGAAAAACATCAGCACTAGTCATTGGTTTGTGCCCATCAACAATAGGTTTTGCTCGCATAGTTTTCATAGCTTCCGGTGAAATTCAAGCAGTAAACATTAGGTTACAGATAGTGGAAGAGGACTTTAATTGAAAACCCAAGAGATTAGTTCATAACAAGTAACATAGGTTTCATATTGATATGAATTACATAAGCACAATGCATAGGTACTGATATGGATTACATACTGTGTAATTCAAGCAGTAAACATTAGGTTACAAATATGGATTACATAAGCACAATGCATACCATATTGTTTGGTTCAAAATTGCAACTTCAAAATTAAATGATGATGCCAATTAGGCTCCTGCCACTATTGCTTCTATTAACAGTGCACATGAGTTTCTGTTTATACAAAGGCTAGAGTAACAACAAAACATAACCATCACTTACAAATGATTGCAGCTGTACAACATAGGAGCGAGTTCCTATAGCCTGGTGGTACTTTACTTTTGCACGGTTTTGCTTATTCTTCTTAGATCCATGAGTCAACTCTCCTAGTCATGTTGACTTCACTCTCTTGGACTGCCTTCCTCTAGGACTGACATCAGCACTGCCTTTTGTCCTGCTGGCGGAGCCTCCTCTATGGCTTCTTCAAACCGGACGCTGAAATTGGAGAAACAAATTTAAGCAACAAACATGTACAAATTGCATTGCTATCCAAACAACAAAGCACTGCATTACTATCTGCACCCTCGGTCCCTCCCACCCAAAGTCAATACAAGATAGAACAAGCACCTCAACTACAAGGGCCACTGGCTCATCTTGTAAATCTAAATATGTTTTATCTGTATCACCAAATCCCTCAACAGTCACCCTGGTTCTTCCATCCTCCTATGATTCTTTGTAACTATAGCTTATAAAAAAGTCATTAATCCAATAAAGCACATGTCAGCTACACTCAACTATAGGAAATATGCAACCCCATCGCTATCTATATATCCTAGGCTCAACCACTACAATACAGTACACATCATAAAAGGAATTTGGGTACCTCTTTCTTCGCGTACCCTGGATACACTTCATCGTCGGCATAGCTGTCTTGTCATCGTGGTTGCGAAACTAGTGCGACTGGTGTTGACAAAGGGGTACTAGATCCGATTCTAGCTAGGGTTTAGATCCGGCTGGTCATGATAGGTGCCGAAGTAGGAGATCTAGATCCGGTCGATACCATCGTCGAGATGGTCCTTCCACCGTCAGCAGACCTACTATCGCCGAATCAAAGGTGTAACACCCTAGGTATTAAGCATGCATTTAACATTGGCATTGCATGAGCACAAGCATCACTGATCATTCATGAGCATGAGCATCTCAAATATTATCTCTATGTTTGCTTATATCACATGTGTTGTCACTAAATGCTTTACATATGCTAGGGTTTACATGTAACCAATGTATAAAATGTTTGTGGGACCTTAGGAGTAATTTTAACATGTTTATAATATCATGTGGAACAACTTTGGTATTCATGACTTGGACCAATTTGGCCTCCAAGTCATGGTTATAGTGTAAGTTATCATTTTCGTGTTGCATGATTGATCTAAGTTGAATTAGACTCTAGAGACTTTGCATGGTAGTGCACCCTTAAGCAAACTTGTAGTACTTGACTAGAGTAACAACTTTTATTTTTGGGTCAAGACCTAATTCGGTGCATAGCATGCTAAAAAATAGCTCACAAATAGCTAGAAATGTTGTTTTGAGGGCTTGAAAATTTTTCTAAGTCTAAACTGCATTTACAGTTTCAAGTGCTGCACTTTGGGATGATATTACTCATGAACCATTAGGATTTAGGCCAAAGTTCTTTTAGCATTGTTGTAGATCTTGTGTAGCTCTACAATTCGTGTTTATGAAGTTTTTGTAATCAGCGAATGTGTCGACACGGAATTTTCGTACCATGCCGAGGGCACACGAGCAAGCCGGAAGGGTCCGCTCGATGGAGCTAGAGAACCACCTAGCTTTAGCGCATGGGTGGTCGATCTTGTGTAGTCCTCCCGAGACATGCCAGTCAATTTGATCCTACAATTGACAAGGAGAGAAAGTTTATCAGTAATTTAGGATGAAACATGCCGGTGTTGCCAGACAGTTCCAAATGTGCGGCTCTGAGAGCCGATATGAAAGGAGATCGACTAAATAGTCGATTCCAGCATATTCATAAGAATAAATCGGTTAAAGCGCATGGGGTTGTGTAAGAAGAATTGGTTATCGTTCAGGATGAATATCATTCTTTAGACAAATATTGGTTAATGACAATAAGATATTAACAATAATTAGTTTATACTGAGCCAATGACTGCAAGTAACCAAACCTCTTTATAAAAGAAATAGTTCATCATCATTCAACCATTTAATACAGATAAATCTAATGAACATATTAGATCTCATCTATCGCTATGACCAAGGGGGCATGAGGCAGAATCATGCAGGCTGTAGAAATAACAATAGACTCGATGACCCTAACTTATTACTAATATTAGTGGGGCATGAGGCAGAATCATGCAAGCCGTAATACAATAATAAGATCATGGGGCTAACACATCTTTCAACCTATCTCTACTTCAACGGTCTCGTGATGTGAACTATTAGTGAAAGCACTCGATATCGGCTAAGACAACCGATTCAGGCATAACGCATAGTTAAGATCATGCCCTCTCAGAAACATATCTACCAAATAATGATCCCCACTCCACAGTGCTAACAGTGGGGTGTGAGGCAGAATCACATAGACCATGATAACGGGCATGGAACGGTTTTCGCTAGCCAATAGTTTTACTCAAGATCAGACACGTCTTAACCGCACGCTATGCATGATTAAGATTGATATAAAATAGCCGATAAAACATAACTCATCGTTTAAAGTGCAGATTAGATCAGATTTAGATTAATAAATGATGAGTTAAAAAAGATATAGGCCGATCTAGATTAATCCCAATCGAACGAAGTGATATTGCTGTAATTAAATAAATAATGGAAGCAATAAGCAATATCGGTAACTTAATGAATCTATCCGAAGGAACGCCACCCTTAGATAGAGCCAATAACTTGACCTTAATCTAGTTCGAGCAGTGGAGGTCGACTAGATTGATGTAGCCTTACTTGAACTAACTTATACCAGAGTCGCAGTGGAGGTCGACCGGATCGATGCAGCCGTATGAACAGAGGTATAAGCCATGACGGTACTTACAGACAAGCAGTGGAGGTCGACCAGATCGATGCAACCATACTTGCTGAAGAACTCACCGAGATCTACTCTACTCCTACTCCTATGGGGTAGCCAGAGCCGAAAAAGTAAGTAACTTGTATTTGATTGATTGTGTGTCCCTTTACAATAGCCGGGGTTTGATATTTATACCCAGAGCCTAAAAATGAATCATACTCGAGTATGACTCAGTACAATCTTTGGTATGAATAAAACATTCCTATTTTAAGATAACTTAGACTCTAATCTTTTCCCTTTTGTAGAGTCCGATATGTATCTTCTCAATACCAATCATATCTCATCATCGTTATCTGCTAACATCATTTAAAGAGAAAGGATCCCGGTGTCGCATTCGAACCGGTAGATATCAATCCTTATGCAATTGACTCCTTAATTGACACAATCTTAGAAGCCTACGAGTTCCTGTGCTCTTCTCCCAAATTTTGGTGTAAACACATGCCCCCCAATTTTGGGATAAAATGATTTTATCCCAAAATTCTAGTTCATTGGTTTACCATGCTGCAACTGTTCTATCCCGAGATACACGCATGACTCCTGACTTCCTGGCCTGAGTTATATATAACATCCCAATAGTATCTCTTCCAACCCACTTGGCATGTTTGTTTTCTCCTTCTTTCTCGAGCCAACCTTAACAACCGACGTCGCCATCGCCAAGGCCCCAAACCCTAGCAAACCATCTGTTCTAACAAGCCATCATCCAAGCGATCCTCGCCAGATTCAAATCAATTTTTTGGCTGTAATGGCGACCATTGACCACATCCCTGAGGTATGTCTCCATGTTTCCACTCTCCAATTATCGGCCGCTACCTTGTATTTCTTTTCTTCTCAATCTTATTTCGCCCGATTTCTTAGGAAATGAGGAACGAAATCTTGATTCCATCAGCTGTTGCCCCCAATATCTATTTTCTTGGGCCTATGGGCGATCCCAATTCATTTGATTTCATCTGCCAAGAAACCAACCAAATCCCCTTCAAACAATCTATAGTGGATTTGTCCTCTTGGAATACCAAAACTCTTCAGAAATTGGCCAAAGATGCCTAAGGGATAGAGAAATTGGTTCTGTATGGTGTCTGAGAAAAAGGGTAGAGATTGGGAGCTTTATGATCTAAATCAATGCCTGACCCTCTCGTTGTCCGGGATGGAGAGGAATGATTCACTCCTAATTTCTGCATCTTATTTCTGGTCCAATGCCTGAATGCCTTTGTATTCGGTCATGGTCCAATGACCATCACTTTGGCCAATGTTTACATATTGACTGGCCTTAGAATTACTAGATCAGTGTAGCCCTATGAGTACTTGAGTGCTAGCTCCAAGAAATTAGCCAAAATAGCAGACTGTATAGGATGGGCCAGTTACATTCTGAACCACATTGAAGATGGATCAGCTATCAGCGAAAGGAAATACGTGGCCTTTCTAAACATGTGGCTAGAAAGATTCATTTTCTGTGGGTCATCTTGTGGTCCAATCTACAATCACAAACTCATGGCGGAGCACCTAGCATTAGGCAAGGATATCCCTCTTGGAAAGTATCTGCTAGGAGCTGCTTATCATCTGATGTACCAGGTGGCTGCCCAATTACTGAAGAATAAACTAGTGCATACTGTCAGTGGCCCCTGGTGGTTAATACAACTGTGGCTTCAGCTGTATATGCATAAGTTTGTGAGGCCTGATCTCAAAATCCTAAGTTTCCCTTCTTCCAACTTTGATGAGGAATATAGAGGTGAAGAAAGAAGAACTCGGTAGTGCATGAGCTATGGTGAGGCTGCATCGGTCATAACAATTGATTTCAATATTGGCCATCTCTTCAAGAAGTTCTATAGAGGGTTTGGTGTACACATCTTGACTTGGCTACCATATGATGATGAGAATGATGAGCTAACCTTCCCATTCAAGTTTCAATTTGAGTCAGGTTGTTCGAACGATGTGGCGATTGCAATATTCCATTCTTTCATCAAGCCTTATGTTCTTCTAGCTGAGTTTTGTCATAGTCATGGCAAAATGGCTACAAGCTCTTTCATTCCAGGCAACCTCCCAATGTATGAATTTTACAACCCACCCTTTGTAGCTCGTCAGTTTGGTTTTGGCCAACTGCCTCCTCAGCTATTCTTCAAGAACATACTGAAGCCACGAGAAGATATCAGTGAAGCACTAGAAGCCGGAAGAGTTTTTTAACTAGGATCAGATCTTCCTTCCCTCTATTTGCATGATTGGATTAGAGTCAGCCTCTCTTCTACTCTCTTCGACTCTAGGTGGCAAGAATGGCTCTTCCATCTTTTTTGTGGATCGGTCCACCCTTTGTGTATAGCCTTGGATGGAGAATTTGCTTTTGACGGAGAGGTAATTTGCTATTTCTTTTCAAGAAAAATGCTCGATGAATTCCTCTACCAATCATCCTAATCGACCTTTTTAGGATGTTGAATTTGATCCTCCAAGCTTGGATAGGAAGGGGCGACCTATAGATTACCAGCCACCATGCCCGGTTTCAAGAATGGGATTGGCTATGCCTTCACTAAAAAATTGATGAAAACTCATGCTGCCTCCACTATCGTGACGTATCAATCTTCAAAGCGCAAGGCAGCTCAAGGGACAACCTAGAAAACCACTACTAGAAAGAGACTCCACAGAACGAGGCCATCAACTGCTCAGATAAATAATTCATCTTCTTCTCAAAATGATATCCCATTGCTAATTTTGTTCCTTCATAGTTATCGAACATTGTGTCCCAACCTGCCCTGGGTGCGGAACTGCTATCCTAGGCATTTGACTCAGCATCAATAGAACCTCCATCGGCTGATCCACGAAAGGAGCCAATTTTGGTTGAAATAACCGATACTTCCACAACAACAGAAAATATGAGTTTTATCCATGATGCTTATTGGGGCATTTTTCTTTAACTTATTTCATTCAGTCTTTTACCCTTCATCTGACTTCTTACTGTGCCAAACACTTCCTGAGGAAACACCTGTGCAAGATTGGGAGCCTAATAGTCTGCTTAACGATCCTATCAACGTTGAAGGTGGTCTTGTTGCCGTCGACACTCAGACTGTTGATTCCCCAGTCCGATAAACAACTAATGGTAAGGGAGTTATTTGCTCAATTTATCTCTTCGCAATGAACATGAAAAAATCTTCTGATTTTTGCAAATGCTGATGTTGAGATCTCTGAGTCCAATTTATCTCATTTTACTTGTTCATTCTATAATAAACTGACCTAATCCTTCTAATCAAGATTTCCTCGTATATGTAGGCACCCAACCTTCTAGCTCTAAGCTATTCTTTCAACCTTGGGGAATATATTGATGAGGATGAGGTCAACTCATTAGCCACTTCCTCTAAGGAAGCTTTATCAGAGGAGACCAGTAATCGACTAAGAGATGTATTGCCAATGTTCGAGAAGAATATAGCCGATTTGGTCTAATATACCAATTCAATGCAGAGAGTCCTCTTGGTCATCAAGAGCAATCCATCCCCAGTTCTCTCTAGAGTCTTATCATCTTTATCCATTTTTGAGGTTCAGGCCCTGAAGGTGAAAAAGGCTTAGAGGAATCTGTCCGATCATGAAACTTTACTGGCCAAGAGGAACTTCAACAAGCAAGAAGCGAAGGAGCTAACATAGTTGATTGATGATCTGAAGAACTCCTCCCTCAGGACCGTTCCAAAATTGTCCCAACTAGAAATTAGGCTTGTAGAACTTGAGAGGGAGCTGGAAAACATGAAGGCTGCCATTGATCATCGCAAGTCCACCCTAGCTCAAATACCTAATGCCATCAAACAGAAGAAGCAAGAATTGCTGGCCAAAGTTAGAGAAGGCAGGGTCATCCACAACGGCCTTGAAGACATTCCTAGATCAACCAAAGAAGATAAGCAACACATTGTAGAGGCTGATACTTCTCGGCTAGAAGTATTGAAAACCATCTAGGATGTTGTAGACTTGTAATCTATATGTTGACATGTATCTTGTATAGAATCGATTATACTTTTCATCGCCTGAGTGTACCTCCTATTTTGGCTAAGGAGCCGATTTGAAACAACCATTCCTAGACTTCTAATCTGAACCCAATTAAGTCTAAAAACATGGCCTTCATTAAGGCCCTGTTTGGGAGAGCGTTTGCTCAGCTTCTAAGCAAGATAAGCCAAAAAGCCCGCACAAACGCCTTGCATTATGAGCCAACAAGCGAACGCGCTTCCGCAACTGACGATCGCCCGCAACGCTTCCCAGATCGTGAGCCAAACCCCACTTTTCCCAAATCGTGCAGGCTTTTCCTCTCCCTGCCCTCAGACCCGAGTGGTCCCGTGCTCGCTCCCTCCCCCGTTCGCTCCCTCCCGACGCTGCCTGCCTCTCTGCTGCCGCTTCCAGCCAGTGCGCTGGAGGCCGTCCCCTCCCCTCCTTTGGATCTCTAGCTAGGGCGGGCCTCCATTGCGGCTCCCCTTCTATGTTGCCGATTGTGTCAGGTAAGCAGCCACAGCGCTCGCTGTTCTCCGTTCCTCCTCTTGTCGAATCCTCTTCTGAGGTACTATAGCTAATGCATTTCTTCTCCGCACGGAGCGGTGCGCTTGGCCTGTAGGTGTTGGAGGGGGGTTCGAGGTGGTCGGATATGTGTTGCAAGGGAGCGGAGCTTGCGCCGGCGTCGCGTCCTTCCCTTTCTTCCCTCTATTGCGTCCGTCCGTCATCTGCGTCTCTCACTCTGCCCGTCCGTTCGCCCGTCATCACCAGCCTCCTCCCTCGCGCCCATCGCCAGGATCTGGCGCCCCGTCCGCGCCCGCCTCGGTCTGGATAAGGCTCTTTGTTTGGGATCCTAGCCGTGTTTTTGGCCATGGGTGGGCAGGAACTGGCTTGCCTTCGATGAAATTTGGGTGTTCCCCTTGTGATTCGGGCGCTGTTTCATTGGTTGCTTGTGTGGTGTCACACACTTGAGGGATGGCCTGCACCTTGCGCCTAACTTGAGTTCTTGAATTTTCCTGGTGGAATTGGGAACAGTCAGGCTAGGGATCTCACATGGGTGCACGAGAATTGATCCTTTCCGTGGAAATTTTGCCGCTCCAGTCAAAGTTTAGGCGCTTGTGGTTATGAATTAGTATCTAGTTTTAGGCTTTATCCTGATGAAGATAGCCAAGCAGTTCTGATCTAATAAAGCATTAGCTTGGCCTGTTTATTCTTCATACAATTTATCCATTTCATTGCTGTGCCAAGGCCCATCCATGTGCTAGTGCTAGCGATCTGTACTGGATAAGGGAGGACCAAGAGGAAAAGTTTAGAAGCTAGCTTTGCTTCAAATTCTTTCCTTGCACTAGTAACTTAGCATTTCTCAAAAGGGTGGAATCATTGGCTCAAGTGCAGAATCATTTGATTCCTTTAATTAAAAAGTCATCTGTTGTTGTTTTCCCTTCTAATCTGATAGATCTGAGATCAGGCATGAGGTGCTCCATGTGAGACTTTATTTAATTAGCAATGTAGATCACATCTAACATGCTCCAATGGTTTCAAAGGCATTTTATGTGCATACTCTTTAAGGGTTGCTTTTTTCTGTTGCTTGCCATATCTTGAATGATGTATGTTAAGGAATCTGTGGCATGATCTTACATGACATTTCATAAATTTACGTCAACTTTAAGTGCTTCTGTTCAGTAGAATTGGTGACTCCAATTGGTGACTCAACTTGATCTTACATGGAATCTGCTGTTTTTTTCTTTCATGTACATAGACATCCCAGTTTGCTTGAATAGATGGAAAAAGCATCAAAACCTCAAGCAAAATGGGATACTTTTGTCGCCAAAGTTTTCAATGAAATATGCGTAGAAGTGCTTGACCATAACAGGCCACACAATTGCTTGAATAGTGTGGGTTATGCTAATTTGGTGAAGAAGTTCTTTGAGCGAACAAAGAGGCCATATGACAAAGAGCAAATGAAGAACAGATGGGATGTACTGAAGAAGAAATATGCACAGTGGAAGACGTTGAACATGAGAGCCACTGGGTTGGGACGAGATCCTGTGACCGGATGTATTTCTGCTAGTGATGAATGGTGGACAGAACAAAATGCGGTGAGTAGTTGAGATGTCATCTTTTGTATTTTAGTACTCATCGGCATGTCATCCTCTAATTGTTATCATTTAATGTTTTAGGCTATGCCAGGATGTATAAGTTTCAAAACTGTAGTTCTTGAGCACGAGGAAATGATGCGGATAATGTTTGATGCTATTAGTGTGATTAATGAGACATCCTATGTTCCTAGAAGTGGTCCTGATGATGGAGAGGGTGAGGAGCATGAGGCCGGTCATGGTGATGGTGATAGTGAGAGAGTAGAAGGGAGAGGTTCACCACATGTCACACCAAATGCTAACAAAAGGCCAGCTGAAGGTTCCCCCTCTGGAAAGAAAAAGAAGACATATAGAGATCAACTTATGAAGAGGTTGGTCGACACATATGAGAAGAAGGCCCAAAGTAGTAAAAATTCAGCAACTTCTCATGCGGTTGATCATGTTAGAGATGAGATTGGGGCTATGTTGGAGCAAGTCATTAACGATGGTGCTGAAGAAGGGAGTGATGAACACTACTATGCCACCCAATTGCTTAAGAAAAAGGAAAACCGTGATGTGTTCATTACTTTGAAGACACCAAATGGGAGGCTCAATTGGCTGAGGTGGGCATGGGAGGACCAGAAAATTTAGTGTTGTTATGTAGTAGTAAAATAAATTGTTCAGTTCCAGACATTATTTGATGAAAATTTAGTGTTGTAATGGGTACATTATTTGATGATTTATGTCATGACTTTGCTTGTGCGAATAATTATTTCTGTGTATATGCTTCCTCTGTTCCTTTGCTCATGCTTCATAATGTGTACCTATTTTAGGTGCTGAAATCAATATGAGCATCTCCAGTGATGAGGATGCAAGTCAGGATGAATCGGGTACTAATGAGGATTTCATGGTTGCATATATTGCAATGGAATTGATGGGGTCAACTAGCAGTGTTGCAAAGAACAAGGAGGTGGTTCCAGATGTACCAGTCATGATAGGGATACAATGGGTTGAAATCCAACTAAATGATAGAGTGCAGTGCTACAACATGTTTAGAATGACAAGGTCAGTGTTCCATCGCCTTCATCGGACTTTGGTTCAGAATTATGGCTTGAGATCAACTAATGATATTTGTACCAAGGAAGCCTTAGGCTTGTTTTTGTGGACATGTGGTGCACCTCAATCGTTTAGACAAGTTGCAAATAGGTTTGGTCATTCTTTAGAAACTTTTAGTAGAAAGTTTAGTGAGGTACTTAACTCAATTTGTAGACTGTCTATTGACATCATAAGACCTAAGGATCCACACTTTGGTACAGTTCATCCAAAACTGCAGCAAGCTAGGTTCTGGCCTCATTTCAACGATTGCATAGGCACCATTGATGGTACACACATACTTGTAACTGTACCAAAAAGTGAACAGGCAAAATACATTGGATAACATGGTTATGCTTCACAAAATGTCATGGCGGTTTGTGACTTCGATATGCGGTTCACATTTGTTGTCACGGGTTGGGCTGGATCTGCTCATGACACTCGGGTATTTTTGGATACTTTAGTCACCTACAAGGATAAATTTCCACATCCACCTGAAGGCAAGTATTACCTTATTGATTCTGGGTATCCTAATAGAAAAGGATATCTAGCACCTTACAAGGGACAAAGGTATCATGTGCCCAAATGGCAACATGGTCGTCATGCAGTGGGATCGAAGGAGGTGTTCAACTATGCTCATGCATCCCTCCGAAATGTGATTGAGCGGTCATTTGGAGTTCTCAAGATGAAGTGGTGCACTCTCTTGCAGTTACCTAGCTATCCAATTGAGAAGCAATCAAAGATTATCGTTGCTTGCATGGCTCTTCATAATTTTATTAGAGACAATGCCATATATGATGAACATTTTGAAACCTATGTGGAAGATAGTAGTGGTGTTGGGTCCCAAGTTCCTTCAGCTGATGGTGCTGGTTCGGCGGATGATATGAATATGTGTGCTTTCCATGATGCTATTGCTAATGCGTTGGTTGGGTGATTCATTGTTAGAAACTTGAGTATTTTGTAGCAATTACAATACCCAAATGGATATTATTTACGACTATTATTGTACATTGCAATTTAATGGAACCATATTGCTATCTCAAACTTTAAAAATATTCCCACCATTGCCTTCTGATCATTGTGATGAATCAAAAGAGGTATCATCAGCCTCAGGGGTACATAGGTCAATTTACATCCAGAATAGATAATCTACTAGAAATAATCAGGACAGCCAAACGTCCAGCTTATTCAGACAGCAGATTCTCCAGATCGTGACTTATCAGATAAGCCTGCCCAGCTTATAAGTGAGACTCAGAAAAGCTAAAACAAACAGGGCCTAAGTGAACCCCTCAATTTTTTTGTCCTTAATCACCCAGCGCCGTATTCTCTTCGGCATTGGCGACGTGGCGCTTCACCTTCTATTAATTACGGTTGCCTTTTGCTTGTCCTGAGGCATCCACCTCTTTGCTTCATGTCTTCAAATACCAGCCGAGGGCTTCGGCCTCGAACACATTTCCATTCGCAACTGTTCCTTTGCTTTCCTCCACCTGTCAAAATCCTGTAGCGGTTTTCTTTCTCCCTTCCATAGATCTAATCATCCTTCATTGCCGGCAAAGACAACCAAGGCAAGCGCATGCTAGAGGAGATCCCGGAGGAGAACATGCCGATGAACTAGCGTCTCCGACATATGAGGTGAGATCAACATCTTCTGCTTGTAATGATGAACTGTTCTGATTTATCTATAGATTCATTTTGAATGACAGTCTCCATCCTCTTCCCAGGGCCAGTGAGCCCTCTGACGCTATGTCTTCTACACCGGCCTCATCGTCGAACTCCTTCGACTCGTACAACGGCGATGATGCTCGGTGTTTTCTCCAAGAGTGGAGGACAGCTTAGAACCACTATTCTAAGGCAACTCAGGTGAATGGCCAGCTTGAAATCCACCTTAGGGTTTCTCAAGCCGCTCTTCATGCGGCCGAGGAGGAGGCCAGCGCCGTTCGAGCGCGGCTGGCCGAGTCTGATGCCATGGTGGCGGGTAAGACGAATTCCAAGAACACTTTACTCCGATTTTCATTGTCTTTTATGTTTCTTCATTTTTTGAACTAGAGGTGATACCCTTCTGGTACTGGCTATTAGAGCCGATGACTAAACACATCGGCTATCAAGTGTTGATCAAATGCTAGGATAACGTCCCATTAAATATTTTTTGCCGTAGAACTTTTCATACCAAAGGTTAAACGATCGATCGATCTAGAGAAAGCATCTCATTAATTACAACAAAACTTTGTTTAAGAAATCCATCAATTCTGATCCACACTTAGGATTCCATTTAGCATTCATACGTTGGCCTAAACCCATACTCAGAATTAATGCTTATTTTTCTTTATTCCATTGGCTGACGTGAAGCCATGACTATTCACTAAAACAAACTCTCAGAGCCGATCGCTTGCATCAGCTATTGGCTTTATTTGCTAATCTTGATGAAGCCTCCTTCCCATAAATTGCCAGAAAAGCATTTGAAGTCTCCTAGTTCCTAGAATACTGGATTAGCTGTTGCGATGCTCACAGACTCATCAGCATAAACCAGTTTGACATCATCCCCATGCCATTGAATCAAACACTGATGCATGGTTGATGGTACACAATAGTTCGCATAAATCCAATCATGACCAAGGAGCAAACTATATGACCCTTTCCATCGACGACAAAGAATGTGGTGAGTAGAGTCTTACTTTCGATTATTAGTTCGACATTTATTGCCCCCCGGGTCTTAGTACATTACCTCCAAAATCCTTAAGCATCATGTCAATCTCCATCAGATCTCTTGGTCCTTTGCCAAGTTTATGAAAAGTGGTGTAAGGCATAAGATTGATAGAAGCACCTCCATCCACTAATATCTTGTTCATCAGCTTCCCATCAACAAAACCTTTCATATATAAAGCCTTTAAGTGCCGATGCTTGACTGGTTTATCAAATATTGCTTGTTGCACAATCGTCAACTTAGCAACTATCTCCTCATATTCCGATTCATCAAAATCTGAATAGACTTCTTGATCTACCAGAGCTCTAAATTTTGATGGCAACAGAAATGCCATTTGGACATTAGCCGATGGTTGCTTTCTATCGGCTGTTTGCTTAGTACGCCATACTTGAGGTTTACTAGATGCCTGAGCCTGTTACAATTCTTTATTCCTTAGGCGTTCACCCTTCTCTTCTGGCTTCTTGTCAAACTTCCTGGACACCATTGGCCTTCCTACCAAATATATTTTCTCTCGTTGCCCTCTTCTTCATAATCGACCTAGTCTTGATCAACCATTCTTTTTCCTAGCAGATTGTGAACACGTACATTTTTTAAGCGCCGATCCATGTTATTATGATGATATGCATCTTGAGCGTGGATAGACCAGCGGTTGGTTTGAGATTGCCTAAACTCCCAATATTGATTGCTGCATTCCACACACTCATGTCTAGTAGGCAACTTCAAACCTTCATTCCAGCAATGTCTGATTTAGCTTGCTTGACTCTAATTATAGACATGAGGATCTATATCTCTATGAATCCTTTGAATTGATGGTGCTATTTTTTTAGCTGACGACGGTATGTGGCCTGATGTGCCAAAATTGATCACCTAGTTCTGACCTTGTCCCGCCGGCTATTGCACATGCTGTACTAGTGGTCTAGGATTATACTGTATCTGATTTGTAGTAGTTCCTTGAGCTTGTTCAAATGAACCCTGAACTGCCTGGACATCATTATTACCAGCTGGTGCAGCTTCTTGATGGCTGGTACCGACTTGATTAGTCCCTTGGGTCAACTGATCTGGAATGTTGTAATAAGCCGGTCCACCTTGACCAACTGGAAACCCATGAATCGCCTCTTTCATGGCGTTGTGGAATATGTCCAAGAAAGCTTCGTTATGGCTTGATATGGCATCACAAACAAATTTCTCTACAACTTCTGTAAAGAAACACATGTCTTCAGCTTCAACTGTATCTGTCTACCCATGTAATAGAACTCTTAGTAGTGGAAATTTTTAAACAATTGTGTTGTCATGTGTTTTGGTGTAGGACAACAAACACTTGTTCTAAAACTCTTCTATAGCTTTTCTGATGACACCTTTATCTCCATCAGGTAGATCTTCATAATGTACCATAAGGATGTCATTGTTGTTGTGAACTGCCATGATGATTGTGGGGTCCCACCAGGCGTGCTAGAAACGTGTGTCGACATAGAATTTTCGTCCTGTGTCGAGGACACACGAGCAAGCTGAAAGGGTCTGCTTGATAGAGCTAGAGAACTGCCTAGCTTCAGCGCAGGGGTGGTCAATCCCGCGCACTCCTCCCGAGACGTGCCAGTCAATTTGACCCTATAATTGACAAGGAGAGAAAGTTTATCAGTAATTTAGGGTAGAACATGCCGGTGTTGCCAGACAGTTCTGAATGTGCGGCTCTAAGAGCCGATATGAAAGGAGATCGACTAAATAGTCGATTCCAGCATATTCATAAGAATAAATCGGTTAAAGCTCATGGAGTTGTGTAAGAAGAATTAATTATCGTTCAGGATGAATATCATTCTTTAGACAAATATTGGTCAATGGCAATAAGATATTAACAATAATTAGTTTATACTAAGCCAATGACTGCAAGTAACCGAACGCCTTTATAAAAGAAACAGTTCATCATCATTCAACCATTTAATAGAGATACATCTAATGAACATAATAGATCTCATCTATTGCTATAACTAGTGGGCCATGAGGCAGAATTATGCAGGCTGTAGAAACAATAATAAACACGACAACCCTAACTTATTACTAATATCAGTGGGACATGAGGCAAAATCATACAAGCCATAATACAATAATAAGATAGGGCTAACACATCTTTCAACCTATCTCTAATTCAACGGTCTTGTGACGTGAACTATTTGTGAAAGCACTCGATATCGGCTAAAATAGCTGATTCAGGCATAACGCATAGTTTGGATCATGCCCTCTCAGAAATAGATCTACCAAATAATGATCCCCACTCCATGGTGCTAACATTGGGGTGTGAGGCAGAAGCACATAGGCCATGATAACGGGCCATAGAATGGTTTTCGCTAGCCAATAGATCTACTCAAGATCAGACATGTCTTAACCGCATGCTATGCATGATTAAGATTGATATAAAACAACTGATAAAATATAACTCATCATTTAAAGTGCAGATTAGATCAAATTTAGATTAACAAATGATGTGTTAAAAAAGATATAAGTCCGATCTAGATCAATCCCAATCGGGCGAAGTGATATTGCTATAATTAAATAAATAATGGAAGCAATAAGCAATATCGGTAACTTAATGAATCTATTCGAAGGAATGCCACCCTTAGATAGAGCCAATAACTTGACCTTAATCTAGTTCGAGTAGTGGAGGTCGACCGGATCGATGCAACCTTACTTGAACTAGACAAGAGTCGATAACTAACTTATACCTGAGTCACAGTGGAGGTCGACTAGATCAATGCAACCGTACGAATAGAGGTATAAGCCATGACGGTACTTACAGATAAGCAGTGGAGGTTGACCGGATTGATATAGTCGTACTTGCTAAAGAACTCATTGAGATCTACTATACTCCTACTCCTAAGGGGTGGCCGAAGCCAAAAAAGTAAGTAACTTGTATTTGATTGATTGTGTGTCCCTTTACAATAGCTAGGGTTTGATATTTATACCCGGAGCCTAAAAATGAATCCTACTCGAGTATGACTCAATACAATCTTTGGTATGAATAAAACATTCCTATTTTAAGATAACTTGGACTCTAATCTTTCCCCTTTTGTAGAGTCTGATATGTATCTTCTCGATGCCAATCATATCTCATCATTGTTATCTGCTAATGTCATTTAAAAAGAAACGATCCTGGTGTCGCATCCGAACTGGCAGATATCAATCCTTATGCAATCAACTCCTTGATTTGCACAATCTTGGAAGCCTATGAGTTCCCACGCTCTTCTCCCAAATTTTGGTGTAAATAGAATGAATTTGGAGTTAGATGATCGCTAGGTCGCTCTGTCAGTCGCGTCGTCGGGGTCTTATGGCCATGGACGCCACGCTGTCAGTGGTCGACCAGGGTAGGCCAGGTGTGCCATGTGGCGACCGTACATTGGTGTTAGCCTAACCGGTCTAGCCAGCGTAGAGGGTTATGTCGTGCGCCTACGTTGCTCGCTCCACTTCACTCTCACGCCTCGCTTCTCTCTCACCCGCGCCAGAGCAAGCGCAGCACCACGGCACCGCGCCATTGCTGTCACTCCGCTGTGCTCACTTGCTATCATCGCCGCACCATTTCCCAATCGATCGCTCCAACGGCTCCACCATTGTCATGTCTTCCACCCCGACCAGCTTGCCCCTCTTGCCGAGCCAGTGTAAGAGCGTATTTTGCTTCACCGCCCCCGCACCATCACCGTAGCGCCGTCGAGCTCCATGCTCATTATGGCCTATCCATTCCACTATCCTGCATGCATACATCTCCTTGGCTCCAACACCCCGCTAGTGTCTAGTAGCTTAGGTCAAAGCGAGGGTTGATGCTACTGCATGTCGGTGCGGGAACGGTTCGCCGCTCCGCACGTGGCCACGCATTATTGTCGTGGCACTAGAGCTTTTCACCATCGAGCTAGTCGACCATGTACCTCTGTACTCTCATGCCTTTGGTAGGGTAACCCTAGGTCTAGCTAACGACATGATGGAGACCTCTCTTCCATCACCATCTCACCGGAACGAGGAGAGCACCACCGTGCTCCGTGCGTCGTTGCATGGGCATGCACACGGTCAGAGCTCGCCGTCACATCACTAGAACCCTAGCCACCTAGGTCAGCTTTGATAGGTTACCATGAAGCTATATAGCACCTCACCAGAGCATAGGGTGGCCGAAGGATGCTGACATACCACCGCGTGACCACCGCTGTCCACCATTGCCGCCGGTGAGCTACTTCTGGTGAGCTTCTGGGCTATCCGAGCACACCTATCGACGTGGCTTGATGAGCCAAGCACATAGGTGTTTCTTGTATTTTTCAAGGTGAATAAAATGTAGATAGAGAAATGCTTTTAAATTGTTTACAATCTTGTAAAATACATAACTTGAGCTAGGGAAGTGATAAAATTGTGATTCCAATTTTGTTGATCTTGTATTGACATGCTCTAGCTAGAAAAAATACTAAACTTGCAGTAAACTTGATTGGAGTAAGGTCTTTCTATTTATCTTTTAATAAATGTTGTTTTCTGAGGAAATTCATAGGGATAAAAATAAGTAACATATTGCCATGCAAGATTTTTGTATAGTATTATGGTAGTAGGATGAAGCTAAGAAAAATATAAAATCTATTGCTTGACACTTTTATAAAAGGTCAACTATTTTCACTAAAATAAACCTTGCTAGCTTGTCATTTTTGTTGAGGGTGTTATACATGTTCAAGTGTTATGAAATTTATATAGTAGCCTATGGGGAGTACTTAGAAGCTACTATAAGTTTTTGAGAATTTACTGTGCACATTTGGTATATGTTTGTTATTTCACCTAATTATCTAATTAAATTAATAAATACATTTAAATAAATAAATTGGGCTTGACCATTATATTTTCTAGAATGTAATTGATATTCCTAAACTATTGATACAGACGGTGTTGCTTAATTTGAGATTTTATGTGCTGCAAACATATTATTGCTCTATAATTCAATTTTAGAGGTTTCTGGACAGATTCTGTTGTTGGATATTTTGCATAGTCTAAATGAAGTTTTTTGTAAAAATGGTTAATAACAAAGTTGTAGGAAACTTATTTATCTAGCTTTTCTCAACATTTTAGGGCAATAGGCCAATTGGTTTAGGAGTTATAGCTATTTGAAATTGGTCTCCTGAAATGCTTGTTCTCTGGAATTTCTGGATAGAGCTAGAAATATTGCCTATTTTGGTTAGGATAGAGTTTGAATTTGTAACACCCTAGGTGTTTGGCTTCCACTAAATTGCATGTCATTTCATAAACATATGCATCATCTATGTCATCATGCCATTATCATTGAAACATACATATGCAACATTCGTATATTCTGTTTGTTTCGTACTTTATTGCTTATGAATGGTGGTAGTGCAACATGTGAATGCAACATGGATTTCTCATACCTTGAAACATGGCAACATGGTAGTAATGTGACAAGTATAAAATAACAACAAAGTCATGAAACATGTGAAACATTGCATTGCAACAATTGGGTGAAATGCTTGTTTTGTTGTTTCATCCCATGTGATCATTTGAATTGGTATAACAATTGTGTAAAGTGGTTGATCATGGTCTAATACACCTTAACTACAGTTAGGGTAATTGTTTGGACATTGTTCATGTAGATCAAAATGACAAATTTGCCCTTTAGGAGAGGTTTGACTTGAATTGACCCCTAGAGTGGCACTGTTTGACTAATTCAAAAGTCCAACTTAGGAATCTTGCATGGCTGTACACCCTGTTCTCCTCCCCTGCTAGTCTCTCTGTCACATGGGACCCGCATGTCAGTCACTGACGCACGCAGGCGAGAGCCTGGCTGGGCCACATTGTTGCTGGGCTGCGCTTGCGCACGTGTCACGGGCCGCCATTTCTTCAGGCCGGCCCACCAGTTGAATAGGTTTTCTTATTTTGTGTTGTTTTATTATTTCACAGATTTGTGTACATATTCAAAAATATGTAGCTCTTAGATGGTAGATCCAAATGTTGTGGTTCTGATTTTGTTGAGTTCATGATAATGTCTAGTTTCTACTAAAAATATAATGCATGCCATGTTCTGTTATGAAAATGGGAGTTACTATTTATCTCTTTTAATCATGCAAGAAATAGGGGTAATTATATCTTTTTCTAGGTAGCTTCAAATGGCATGAAATTTTTATGGTGTATTGATCATATCATGAATAGCTTGCAGTTAAATTTTTATATATTTTGGACATTGTATGTAGGAGATAGAAAATTATCTTGTTTGCATGAGTGGATCTTGAGTGAATTTTCATAATTTTTCTATAGATCCAGTTAGGGTAAAAATTGGTGAGTGCTATTCTTATGCTATAATGAGGCTAGGAAAAATAAGAAATCTGTTGCTTGACACTTTTTAATAGGGTTTCCTAATTATGCTAAAAATAGACATGCCACCTGTTATTTTGGGTACAACAAGTTCTTCTTGCCCAATGGCTTTGAAATTTTTATGGTAGTCTATGTGAAGCATAAGATAGCTACTGTAATTTTTGTAGATTTTTATGAATAGCTTGACTATATATTGCTTTAATCACCTAATTAACTAAATAAATTTAAAAAGGATATTAAATAATTTATTTAGAAGTTGGCACTATACTTTCTAGTGTTCCTCTGGTATGTGCAACAAGTTGGTAAACTTGGTTTGGTCAAATTAGGCTTTTGCATCATCATTTAATAATTCAGTTAGTAACCCTGTCATTTCTGGACAGATTCCAGATTTACTGGAATTCGATTTGGTTAACGTAAGAATCATGCTATGATGTTTACAATTGATTTGTAGATAATTTCGTGAGCTTTCCAGAATGTCCTTATGCAAGGCATTTGGAATTATAGAACTCTGGTTGTGATTTAATTAAGGGACTACTTGTGTGCATATGAACCTTTAAATGTTAATTTATGTATGCCTTTACTATTTCTAAGTTTGTGGTAGTGTTCCTAGGTGTTAGGCCTTTAACTGAAGATGAGCTTCTTTATCTTAGGTTATGCAAGTTAGGTAAGTAGATCTCATTCTTCAAGTTAAGTGAGATACATGTTTTAAAGTGATTTGAATAGAACTATTCTTACTCGGTAAACAAGTGTCCAGTGATGCTTTCGTAAACACTTACTATGAGTTATTCATCATGAGCATCATGTCATTCCTTATGCATTCATGATATTTATCTCATGCATCGGCATGCAATATGTGTACCAGAGGGAGTAACACTGCTGGAATTCAAGGAACCGAGCGAGCAGCAGCAGCCGACACCGGAGGTTCAGGAGGTGCCACCTTCAGGAGAAGTGCCAGACGAGGTCACCATTGAGTGCCCGGATCACCGTTCGTGCAACTTTGTGAAAGGCAAGCCCCGGAGCATATTAAGCCTCCTAATTTCCGAAATGTAGTTACAGTATTATTGTTACATATATTGTTGCATTAAGTTTAGGTGTTGGATGCAAGCACTTGCTGCATTGGTTATCCAATCGTTGTCCAGATATTGTTACCCGGAATCCTATGTAGCTCAGGCTCATGTAGTGCTTAGCCCTGCTTAAACACGGTAGAAATTAGGTGATTTCCTATCACCTACAAGATATAGGAAGATACATATGGCACGGTTGGCTATATTTGCTATCGTAGAAAAGAACCAGTCTTAATTTGAAATGAAGACCGGATGGAGGCTTGCTGGTTTGCAGTGACTCCATCTGTGTCGATTAAGGACTAAATCTTGGATCCTTTCCTGTTCATGTTGAACGCATGCCTCTCTCTTAGTTGGCCATGTTCGAAGACCGACAGCGAAGCCGAGTAGCTCAACTCAGGCCGGGAGTCAATAAGTATAAAGTATGCCTCGAAAGGGAGCCGTAGGCGTGAGTCCAAGGGCAGGTGATTTAAAAGTCCTGATCGTCCTAGCAGAAGGGTAATCCCTAAGACTGTTGGCACTGATCAAACCCGCGAATTTGGTTCCTGAGTTGTCCCAAAGGTGACCCACGGCTACCCTTGCTAAGTATGCCAGGGTGAGAGTTAGGAATATCCCCTCAGCTGAGTTGTAATTTGATTCGAGTCGTCGTCTCTCCCGGTTAGTGAGAACTTGACGGGCTTATCTCTAAAGTAGATACACTAAATAACATAATGGTTTGGAAATGATGATATGATGATGACAGCCTTATTATACCTGCTATGGTTAATATTGTTTGCTCCTAATAAGTGAGTGCTCTAGTATAGGTGCTAATCTAGTGGACAGGTAAATGATGATAAGCTTGATGCTAAGTTTAAATTGGTTACTATAATCATAAGCTCTTTTATGCAACTGTGTCAAGCTAGCCCACCTGAAAAGCCTTGCATGACCCTTGGTGTCTTTTATTTCTGGTTTTGACGGGTAAGTCTAGCAGAGTACCTTCTCGTACTTAGGGTTTATCTCCCACCTATTGCAGATGACCAGTTCTACTTTGGTTGCTGCAAGTACTGCCTTCTCCTAGCTGGGGATGAAGACTAGACCGTTGGGCACGGTCTCTACTAGCTCTCGTACCTGATAATGCTTTTGTGGGACATGACTTAGACTTGGCAATGTATTTGAAAACTATGATGTTTTGTACTAAACTATGTTGCTTCCGCACACTCAAACTTGGTTTGTAATATGTTATTTGAACTCTGATGGATGTAATTCGAATGCTACTTGTGAAATGTTGTAACGAATGATGTGTTGTGTTGAATCACTATGATCTTGGTTTGTATGTCGAGAGTTGGTTGAAATCCTTCGTGATTTCTAGACTATCGGGATTATGGGAGCTTAAGTACAGGAATTTGATCGCTTCGGTGATTGTTTTTGTACTTACGTTCTTATGATTTGGTCGGTTCTGTTACAGCTGGCATCAGAGCAAGATTCAACACTAAACATGTCATTTGTTTATTTAAAACAAAAGTATTTGTGAAAATCCTAAATTAAATACTAAGTGTTGCCAGTAGTCATATCCCTTATGCCCAAATAAGGAATCTTAGGTGGCTTATTAAAGTACTAACTTGGGGGTTCCTGCTTGTTTCTGTTTCATCATCCATACGACGTGCTATTGTATGGATGCCATCCGCTTGGGTGGTAATGTATGGATCAAAATACCTCTATGCTTTGGTAAGTGGGAGTTGTGAGAGCATGATCATCCAACCGTTGGTCTAGGGGAGAGTAGTTGTGGTTGCTCGCATACTTACATGTTCAATCATGTATCTATGAGAGTACTTAAATGTGGGTATCTCTGATGGGTAGCTGTGATACTAGAGTATATGCATCAGGAGATGCATGTATGAAAGTATTTAGTTTACTGCTTGCTTTTTATGCATTTTGGGAAATTACTGGGCTGAAATGAAATTTTCTACAGGTACACTAACAACGTATCATTGTAGATCGACTAGCTACCATATACGAGAGAACATATGTATGCCACCGTATATTTCACTAGCCTTTAAATTTTTCTAGGTTTGTGAGGACGTACGGATCGTGCATGCATCATGTTCAAGCATACATGGCATTTCTTGCATTACTCCCTCCCTTAAAATATGATTGTCCCGACTAATTAAATTTTGTATCCCTTAAATGATTCTCCCCTTACGTTGCAACTTTTTGCTATAGATGGCATGCACGAAACTTACTGCTCGCAAGTCTGCTGGAGGCAGGGCGCCTCATCACCGGTTAGCTCCTCGTGAGCCCTATCCTGAGCCTACTGAGGCGAAAAGGCTAAGGACAGAGCTAGCCTGGATGACTGCTGAGAGGAATGTGGCTCAGCACCGTTTGGAGCAAGTAACATAGGAACGGGACCAAGAGACCCTAGAGGTTCAGAGGTTGACAGTTGCTCACCGCAACTATGAACGCATGTTGATTCACGTGATGAACCAATAGAATGAAGCCTAGCACGAAGAGAATGTGTTGAGAGCGCGACAGGTGGAGCTAGAGCAGCAAGTGGCAGTTGCCGAAGAGTACAATGACCATCTCCATGAGGAGGTTCACCTGTTACACAATCAACTTCACCCTCTCCTGCCACCTGATGATGAGGATGAGATGGGCTCTGGTGTCATCATGGTTGAAGATGATGATGGCATTGAGGTCAATGGACCTGAGGATATTCCACCTAATGAGGAGGAAGATGAGGAGTTAGAGCCTGCTAGTGATGAAGATGGAGGAGAGATCTTCGACACTGACTCCGAGGACGATGCGTAGTTTAGCTTACTACTTAGCTAATGCGCTAGAGCTAGTCTTTTGTTGATCATCATGCATGAACGAGTAGCTTTGTAATAAGTTAATCGTTGGGATGTAATATCGGGTCCTATGTTATTTTGGACGCAAGTGTGGAACCACTATGGCTTGGATGTAACTTATCAAACATGTTATGCTCCACGTATGTGAGCTTTTGCTGAATTTTGTCTTTGCGGTCTATGGATCTCGTTGTTGGTTAAGTTCATCGCATTTATGTGTCAATTGATGTGCTTGATGAGTTGTGTGATTGTGATGAATGATTGTGCCTCTGTTGATTATAAATACATTCTCTCCAATGGAATCAGTTTGGCATAATTATAAAATTCATCTACAAAAGTTTCCACATCGTTAGTGCTCATCGGCTATATCTTTTGCAGATGGCTTATAACCTTCATCGCAGTCGTAGCATGGGAGATGAGGAACAACCACCTCCTCCACCACCCACACCAGCTGAGCTAATGTAGACAGTCGTGGAAAGTCAGCGCATGCTAGCTGAGGCTATGCGCCATATGGCTAACCATGAGGATCGGCATGTCTACCAGGGACCTAAGCCGAACTAGTACAGCAGCTTTAAGGACTTCATGGACACAAAGCCTCCTATCTTTACAGAGATAGAAGAACCATTACAAGCTGATGAATGGTTGAGTACGATAGAGCAAAGGTTTGGATTGCTCCGTTTGACAGAAGGCATGAAGGCTTCGTATGTAGGACACCAGCTCCAAGGCCCTGTAGGCATCTGGTGGACCCATCACAGGACCACCTTCCCTGCTAACGTTGAGATCGTTTGGGACCAGTTCCAGGCAGCTTTTAGGGGACACTTTATCCCTCCTGGTCTCATGGCCATTAAGCATACCGAGTTTATGAAGCTAACCCAAGGCAACAAGAGTCTTAATGAATACCTCTAGGCATTCAACAACCTGGCAAGGTATGCTCCCGAGTTCATGGATATTGATGCCAAAAGAATAGCTAGTTTCAAGAGGGGACTGCAAGTGTGTCACCTTCAATGAGTTTATCAGTGACACCCTGACTTAGGAGAACAATGATAAGATATATGCTGCTTCCAAGACCTGTAAAAGAAACTTTGAGGCAGGTGCTTCTCAGTCTAAGGCTCCAATGGTATCCAAGACCTAGTACCATCCACCCAATGCTAATGTCTGGTACCGCCCACTTCAAAAAAAAGAATCAAGCTAAAACTGGTTTCCGCAAGGGGTACACAATTTCCTTGCCAAAGAATACCTCTGGGCAGGGCAGCTCCAATGCCCTACCAGCTAACATGCCGTGCTAGAACTGTAACCAGCCAGGTCATTGGGCAAATAAGTGTCCCTATCCTTCCAAGCAGAATGCTCAAGGAAACATCTGTCAGGGGCGTGTTCACTACACGACTGTGGAGGAAATTCCTGCTGGTGAAGTGGTCACCGCTGGTAAGTTCCTTGTTAATGATCACCCTGCAGTTGTGCTCTTTGATTCGGGTGCTTCGCATTCCTTTATGAGTTCTACTTTTGCATCTAAGCATAAGATGAATGTGATTACAATTGTCAAGGGTGGTTATTGTATTAGTGCTGCTGGAAATAATATCCTAACTAACCAAGTAGTTAAAGATGTAAAGATTGAGATTGGGGATCGAGAGTTCCTTACGGATCTTGTAGTTCTATCGGGGGTAGGAATCGATGTAATCTTAGGAATGAAGTGGATGAGTGGGAATGGAGTGTTGATCGATACATCAACCCGTGTGGTAATGTTGAGAGATCCTATGGATAAGAAGGGTTTTCTAGTATAGTTACCTCGTGATATCTCTATCCACAATACAGGCAATGCTACCCTAGCCAAAGCCATTGAGGATCTACCGGTTGTCTGTGAGTTTCCAGATGTCTTCCCTGATGACTTGCCTGGGTTACCTCCAGACCGTGATGTAGAATTCAAGATAGAACTCATTCCAGGTATGACTCCTATTTCTCGAAGGCCCTATAGAATGCCACCCAATGAGTTGCTGAGCTAAAGAGTCAGTTGAATGAGCTATTGAAGAAAGGTTTGATTCAGCCTAGTTCTTCTCCTTAGGGTTGTCCGGCCATCTTTGTGAAGAAGAAGGACGAATCTTTGCGCATGTGCATGGATTATCGCCCCCTAAATGCTGTTACTATCAAGAACAAATACCCTCTTCCTCGCATCAATATTCTGTTTGATCAGCTCTCCAAAGCTAAGGTATTCTCCAAGATCGATTTGAGGTCTGGCTACCATCAGATCAAAATTCATCCTGAAGATATACCTAAGATAGCTTTCTCTACTCGTTATAGCTTGTTCGCATACCTCGTCATGTCCTTTGGGTTGACTAATGCTCCGGCACACTTTATGTACCTAATGAATTCAGTATTCATGCCGGAACTGGACAAATTCATCGTCGTGCTTTATGCTAAGTTCAGTAAGTGCGAATTCTGGTTGAACAAGATACCTTTTCTAGGTCATGTGTTATCTGGAGATGGAATTTCGGTTGACCCTACTAAGGTGCAAGAAGTCCTTGAGTGGAAGGCACCTACTACGGTCACAGAAGTCCAAAGTTTCCTAGGATTGGCTAGCTATTATCGTCGCTTTATCCTAGATTTCTCTAAAATCGCCAAGCCCATGACTCGACTACTTTAAAAAGATGAGAAGTTTGTGTGGACTCCGAAGTGTGAAGAGGCTTTCCACACTTTGCGGACCTTACTAACCTCTACCCCTGTATTGGCACAACCTGACATCGAGAAGCCTTTTGATGTCTACTGTGATGCATGTGGCACCGGTTTGGGGTGTGTTCTTATGCAGGAGGGCTGAGTAATTGCTTATGCTTCATGCCAGCTTTGAAAACATGAAGTCAACTATCCTACCCATGACTTAGAGCTAGCCACGGTTGTTCATGCCCTGAAGATTTGGAGACATTACTTGCTGGGTAATGTGTGCAACATCTATACTGACCATAAAAGCCTCAAGTACATCTTTACTCAACCCGAGTTGAACATGCATCAACAACGATGGTTAGAATTAATCAAAGACTACAACCTTCAAGTGCACTACCATCCTGGTAAGGCAAATGTGGTTGTTGATGCCTTAAGCAGAAAGGCCCATTGCAATTCCTTAGTTAGTGAAGACTTTCATCTGGCACACCTCCTTCATCCTATAGTACTCCACAATATCACTATGTATTGCTCTCTTAGAAGTTGAATTATCGAACTCCAGAAGACTGATGTGGGTGTGTTTCACATCAAGCGGAAGATGAAAGAGAAAGAGACCAAGCACTTTAGGGTCGATGACAAAGGAATTCTCTGGTTTAATGATAGGCTTGTGGTACCCAAAGACAAAGAACTTAGAAATCAAATTATGGCTGAAGCCCATTCTTCTAAATTGTCTATCCATCCTGGTAGCAGTAAAATGTATCAAGATCTCAAGCTGTATTATTGGTGGACCAAGATGAAGAAAGAAATCACAGCTTACGTGGCAAAGTGTGATAACTGTTGCAGAGTCAAGGCTATTCACATGAGGCCCGGATTATTGCAGCCACTCTCTATTCCTGGCTGGAAGTGGGAAGAAATTAGCATAGATTTTATTGTTGGATTACCCACTACCAAAAAGAGTTGTGATTCCATCTGGATTATCGTAGATCGTCTAACTAAATCCACTCACTTTATTCTGATCAAGTCTACCTATCACCCTCACAATTATGCTAAGATCTACTTTCAACAAGTGGTATGTCTCTATGGTGTACCCAAATCCATTGTTTCTAATAGAGGACCGCAATTCACGGCTCACTTTTGGGAGTGCTTACATCAGAATCTTGGCACTCATCTAATCCGTAGTTCTGCCTATCATCCACAAACATTAGGACAGATTGAGCGTGTTAATCAAATTTTTGAAGACATGCTTAGAGCTTGTCTTATCTCTTGCAAAGGCTCTTGGGAGGACTGGTTACCTCTCGCTGAATTCTCTTATAATAATAGTTATCAAGAGAGTATCAAAATGACTCCTTTTGAAGCTCTTTATGGCCGCAAGTGTAGAACTCCTTTGAACTGGGTAGAACCCGGGGAAAGAAGATTCTATGGTATTGACTTTGTAAAAGAAGCCGAAGAGCAAGTCCAAACTATACAGAAGAATATGACTACCGCATAGGCTGGACAAAAGAGCTACGCTGACAAAAGAAGAAAACCTATTGAGTTTAAAGTAGGTGATCATGTTTATCAGAAGGTATCCCCTATGAAAGGAGTCAAGCGTTTTGGAATTAAAAGGAAGCTAGAGCCTCGATATGTTGGACCTTACCGCATTATCGAGAAAAGTGGAAGAGTAGCCTATAAGCTCGATCTACCATGTGAAATGGGAGCTATATTCCTGGTATTCCATGTGTCCTAGCTGAAGAAGTGTCTTCGTATTCCCGAGGAAAGAATAGCAACAAGGAAAGTCAACTTGAAATCTGATCTTTCTTATGAGGAGAAGCCTGTGCAAGTTCTGGATACTCAAGAAAGAGTGACTCGTACACGAATAGTTAAGTTATACAAGGTAGTTTGGAGTAATCATAGCGAACGGGATGCAACCTAGGAGCGGGAAGATTATTTAAAGGAAAACTATCCGGCTTTCTATGCTGATTGGTACGCTTTCCAAATCTTGGGATGAGATTTTTCTAAGGGGGGAGGGCTATAACACCCTAGGTGTTTGGCTTCCACTAAATTGCATGTCATTTCATAAACATATGCATCATCTATGTCATCATGCCATTATCATTGAAACATGCATATGCAACATTCGCATATTATGTTTGTTTTGTACTTTATTGCTTATGAATGGTGGTAGTGCAACATGTGAATGCAACATGGATTTCTCATACCTTGAAACATGGCAACATGGTAGTAATGTGACAAGTATAAAATAACAACAAAGTCATGAAACATGTGAAACATTGCATTGCAACAATTGGGTGAAATGCTTGTTTTGTTGTTTCATCCCATGTGATCATTTGAATTGGTATAACAATTGTGTAAAGTGGTTGATCATGGTCTAATACACCTTAACTACACTTAGGGTAATTGTTTGGACATTGTTCATGTAGATCAAAATGACAAATTTGCCCATTAGGAGAGGTTTGACTTGAATTGACCCCTAGAGTGGCACTGTTTGACTGATTCCAAAGTCCAACTTAGGATCTTGCATGGCTGTACACTCTTTACCAAAGTTGTAGCTAATTTATCAAGGAACAAAAGTTGTTTTATGATCATCTCATGAAAATGGCTAGAACATGCTCAAACATGACCCACAAGTCAGAATTTCATGCTGATTTCACACTTAGAAAATATTCTAAGTCATAACTACATTTTCAGTTGGATCAAGCCCACTTTGGCTTGATGTAACTGCTGATCCATGGTGAATTAGGGGATGGTCCTTGAAAAGAAGTTGTAGATGGATGGTAGGCCTACATTTTTCATGTATACTATTTTTGCAATAGATCAATGGATTAGCCGTGTTGACGCGTCGAATACGTGCTGTCAGTCATCACCATCGAGCACTGAATCGTGTTATTCAGAAAATGTTTTAGAAAACCATCAGGGTCGCCATGGCCGACCGGCTTAGGAGGTGATCACCGCGTGGCATGCATGCGCTGCCAACACCACCACGTTGCGTGTCCGCGCTCTAGAAGAGGGCCAGTGCCTACCCAAACGCACTCGCCAGCCCCATTGCTTCCTTCTCGCCTTCTCCGCGCGCAGCGCCGAGTCCGCAGCCGCCCTCCATTCCCGACCGAGCGTCGCCATCGTCATGCATGCTCGCCACCGCAAAAACGTGTTGCCCAGCTCGTCTGTGGCTTCGCAGTGATCTTCTCTACCTTCTCCACCCCACCGTCAATCCAATTGTGCCTTGGTAAGGGCGAATCGCCGTTTTCTTCCACCGCCGCCGTGGCTGTTCTCGCCGGAGATGGTGCTCCACGTGGCCAGTCACCACCGTGGCCTTCTTGTCCTATCTCTTTCTCACACTAGGTCCTAGGAGTGCTGCTGAAGCTCGTAAGGTCACCATTAGGGGCTGCGACGCCGTCATCTCGCCAGAGCCGACCATGCCGCGGCCGTGCATCGCCATGTTCGTCGCCAACCCCGATAGCCGCGCCAATAGCATCAATTGAGGACACTACTAGATGTGCATTGATGTAGTGAACACCATAGCATCGTCGGGTTCGCCGGAAGAGTCACCGGTGATGAGCTTCGCCGCCACCCTGTTCTCCTCCCCTGCCTGTCTCTCTGTCATGTGGGACCCGCACGTCAGTCGCTAACGCATGCAGGCGAGAGCCTGGCTAGGTTGCGCCATTGCTGGGCTGCACTTGCGCACGCGTCACGGGCCGCCATTTCTTCGGGCCGGCCCACCAGTTGAATATGTTTTCTTATTTTGTGTTGTTTTATTATTTCATAGATTTGTGTACATATTCAAAAATATGTAGCTCTTAGATGGTAGATCCAAATGATATGGTTCTAATTTTGTTGAGTTTATGATAATGTCTAGTTTCTACTAAAAATATAATCCATACCATGTTCTGTTATGAAAATGGGAGTTACTATTTATCTCTTTTAATCATGCAAGAAATAGGGGTAATTATATCTTTTTCTATGTAGCTCCAAATGGCATGAAATTTTTATGGTGTATTGATCATATCATGAATAGCTTGTAGTTAAATTTTTATATATTTTGGACATTGTATGTAGGAGATAGAAAATTATCTTATTTGCATGAGTGGATCTTGAGTGAATTTTCATAATTTTTCTATAGATCCAGTTAGGGTAAAAATTGGTGAGTGCTATTCTTATGCTAAAATGAGGCTAGGAAAAATGAGAAATCTATTTCTTGACACTTTTCAATAGGGTTTCCTAATTATGCTAAAAATAGACATGCCACCTGTTATTTTGGGTACAACAAGTTCTACATGCCCAATGGCTTTGAAATTTTTATGGTAGTCTATGTGAAGCATAAGATAGCTACTATAATTTTTGTAGATTTTTATGAATAACTTGACTATATATTGCTTTAATCGCCTAATTAACTAAATAAATTTAAAAAGGATATTAAATAATTTATTTAGAAGTTGGCACTATACTTTCTAGTGTTCCTCTGGTATGTGCAACAAGTTGGTAAACTTGGTTTGGTCAAATTAGGCTTTTGCATCATCATTTAATAATTCAGTTAGTAACCCTGTCATTTCTGGACAGATTCCAGATTTACTGGAATTCGATTTGGTTAACGTAAGAATCATGCTGTGAGGTTTACAATTGATTTGTAGAGAATTTCATGAGCTTTCCAGAATGTCCTTATGCAAGTCATTTGGAATTATAGAACTCTGGTGATTTAATTAAGGGACTACTTGTGTGCATATGAACCTTTAAATGTTAATTTATGTATGCCTTTACTATTTCTAAGTTTGTGGTAATGTTCCTAGGTGTTAGGCCTTTAACTAAAGATGAGCATCTTTATCTTAGGTTGTGCAAGTTAGGTAAGTAGATCTCGTTCTTCAAGTTAAGTGAGATACATGTTTTAAAGTGATTTGAATAGAACTATTCTTACTCGGTAAACGAGTGTCTAGTGATGCTTTCGTAAACACTTACTGTGAGTTATTTATCATGAGCATCATGTCATTCCTTATGCATCCATGATATTTATCTCGTGCATCAGCATGCAATAGGTGTACTGGAGGGAGTAACACTGCTAGAATTCGAGGAACCGAGCGAGCAGCAGCAACAGCCGACATTAGAGGTTCAGGAGGTGCCACCTTTAGGAGAAGTGCCAGACGAGGTCACCGTTGAGTGCCCAGATCACCATCCGTGCAACTTTCTGAAAGGCAAGCCCCAGAGCATATTAAGCCTCCTAATTTCCAAAATGCAGTTACAGTATTATTGTTACATATATTGTTGCATTAAGTTTAGGTGTTGGATGCAAACACTTGCTGCATTGGTTATCCAATCCTTGTCCACATATTGTTACCTAGAATCCTATGTAGCTCAGGCTCGTGTAGTGCTTAGCCCTGCTTAAACACAGTAGAAGTTAGGTAATTTCCTTTCACCTACGAGATATAGGAAGATACATATGGCATGGTTGGCTATATTTGCTATCGTGGAAAAGAACCAATCTTAATTTGAAATGAAGACCGGACAGAGGCTTGCCGGTTTGTAGTGACTCCGTCTGTGTCGATTAAGGACTAAATCTTGGAGCCTTTCCTGTTCATGTTGAACGCATGCCTCTCTCTTAGTTGGCCATGTCCGAAGACCGACCGTGAAGCTGAGTAGCTCAACTCAGGCCAGGAGTCGATAAGTATAAAGTATGCCTTGGAAGGGAGCCATAGGCGTGAGTCCAAGGGCAGGTGATTTAAAAGTCCTGATCATCCTGGCAGAAGGGTAATCCCAGAGAGTGCTGGCGCTGATCGAACCTGCGAATTTGGTTCCTGAGTTGTCCCAAAGGTGACCCACAGCTACCCTTGCTAAGTATGCTAGGGTGAGAGTTAGGAATACCCCCTCAGCTGAGTTGTAATTCGATTCGAGTCACCGTCTCTCTCGGTTAGTGAGAACTTAACGGGCTTATCTTCAAAGTAGATACACTAAATAACATAATGGTTTGGAAATGATGATATGATGATGACAGCCTTATTATACCTGCTATGGTTAATATTGTTTGCTCCTAATAAGTGAGTGCTCTAGTACAGGTGCTAATCTAGTGGACAGGTAAATGATGATAAGCTTGATGCTAAGTTTAAATTGGTTACTATAATCATAAGCTCTTTTATGCAACTGTGTCAAGCTAGCCCACCTGAAAAGCCTTACATGACCCTTGGTGCCTTTTATTTCTGGTTTTGATGGGTAAGTCTAGCTGAGTACCTTCTCATACTCAGGGTTTATCTCCCACCTATTGCAGATGACTAGTTCTACTTTGGTTGCTGCAAGTACTGCCTTCTCCCAGCTAGGGATGAAGACTAGACCGTTGGGCACGGTCTCTACTAGCTCTCGTACCTGATAATGCTTTTGTGGGACATGACTCAGACTTGGCAATGTATTTGAAAACTATGATGTTTTGTACTAAACTATGTTGCTTCCGCACACTCAAACTTGGTTTGTAATATGTTATTTGAACTCTGATGGATGTAATTCGAATGCTACTTGTGAAATGTTGTAACGATTGATGTGTTGTGTTGAATCACTACGATCTTGGTTTGTATGTCGAGAGTTGGTTGAAATCCTTCGTGATTTCCGGACTACCGAGATTATGGGAGCTTAAGTATAGGAATTCGATCGCTTCAGGTGATTGCTTTTGTACTTACGTTCTTATGATTTGGTCGGTTCTGTTATAGAATTAGCTTTTGGTTATTAAATAATAGTTGTAGAAAATTTTATAAGCTTTCTAGAAAGTCTAAGATCACAATATTTGGATAGGTAGAACTATAGTTATGATTTAAACTTGTAACTACTATGGGTAGCTCAGAAATTATCTTGTGAAGAATATTGGAAATGGATAGAGAAGAGTTATGCACCTACTCAGTAAACAAGAAATTAATGTGGTTATCATGTAAGTAACTTAACATCATTATCACAGCATCATATACATTCCCATGTCACATCATCCATGATCCTTCTTATGCATTCATGGAATTTACTTATGCATATGCGTACAATAGGTGCAACCGAGGAGATCACATTGGTGGAACTCAAAGCTGATCCACAAGAGGAGAACCAAGAGGTGCAGCGCTAGGAGATTCCTAGAGAAGGAGAGCCTAAAGCTGATCATCTTCCTGAGTGCCCAGATCACCAGCCTTCCACGTTCGTGAAAGGAAAGCCCTGGAGCATTATAAGTCTCCCTATTTTATTAATGTCACTTAAGTTATTCATATTGATGCATTACATGACAGGAGTTGTTTGGAAACACTTGTTGCATATTACTTTTCCTTGAACAGAATATCTACCCTGAATCCTATTTAAGTCTAGGAACACTCCTTATGCTTAGCTATGCTTAAACCGGTAGAAGTTGGGGGTTTTCCTATCACCTATGAGCCATAGGCGATAACTTGATCACGGTTGGCTATATTGTGCTATCGTGGAACATAACTTGGTGTTATTGAATAATTGGAGACCAGATGGAGTCTTATGATGGTGGTGATCATAGTGATTCTAACTATGTCATTTAAGGATCGGTCCTTGGAGGTCTTCTTGTCATATTGAACGCATGCCTCTCACATAGTTGGTCGAATAAGTCATTCCGACCACGAAGATGAGTAGCTCAATTCAGGCCAGGACCCGATAAGTGAAAGTGCGCACCCTAGAGGCAGTAAGGATGTGCAGAGAGCCAATGGTGTGAGCCCAAGGGTGGGTTAGAGTCCTAAGTTTCCTGGTAGATTGGTAGTATCTCTGAAGGTGTAGCGCTGATTGGACCCACAATTTGGACCTAAACTGTACCAAAGGTAACCTGAGGTAGCCTTTGATTAGGTTGTCTAGGTGAGTGTTAGGAATATTTCCCCAGCTAGGTAGGAATCAATTCGAATCACTAGTCTCTCTCGGATAGTGAGAACTTGATAGGAGTACGCTTCATCATAGTAATTGATGGAAGTGTTGGTTATGAGATTATGAAAGAGCTCAACTTGATATGGTGTCTTATGTGATAGGATTAATCACTGGTGATTCACAGTTTAAAAGATATTGGGCAACTAATGCTTTTTATGCAAATAATGTTTGCCAACTCTACTTATAAAGCTGTGCATACTCTTTGGTGTCTTAGTATTTTAGCTGATGACGGGTAAGTCTAGCTGAGTACCTTCTTGTACTCAGGGTTTAATTCCCATTGTTGTAGATAATGTTATGTACCATGACTACTATAAGCACTGCTTTGCTCCTATAGTGGATGAGGAATAGGACCATGGGCATGGTCATTCTATATATCATCTCACCCTTGTGCTTTTGTTGGAGATGACTATGAACACTAGATATGTAATTAAACTACTGTTGATGTCGTTTAGAACTATGTTGCTTCCGCTACTGTTAAACTGATGTCGTAATAACCATGTTGGAACTCCAATGTATGATAACTATTTGTGAACTTGTTATAACATGTGGCTTGTATGTTGAATCATGTACGATCTTAGTTTGTATGTTGGTTGATTTGAGATCCTTCGAGATACTCAACGGACTACTAGATTTATATGGGCTCAAGTGTGATAGTTTGACTCCTTTGGTGGTTGCTATTGTACTTATGCTCTTATAAATTAGACGGTTCTGCTACAGCTAGTATCAGAGCAGGATTCAACACTAAACTTGTCACATGTGTAATTAAAACAAAGGTTTTTATTTTATCAACTTAATTTCTACAACAGTAGTAATAAGTTTATAGTGTTAAATATTGAACTTGAAACTATAGTGTGCTAGTGGTCATCTTCTTTATGCCCAGTTAAGGACTATTAGATGGCTATTTAAGTATTAACATGGGGGATTTTTACTTTCGTCATCCATATGGCGTGCTATTGTATGGGTGCCACTCACTTGAGTGGTAATGTATGGATCAAATGCCTCTACGCTAGGTAAGAAGGTAAGATGATGAGTGGCATGACTGCAAGAAGTGAACATGCAGTCGGGGAGAGCTAGTGGTGATATGGTTGTATATGCATGCTTGCATGTGTATATGGTGCGTATTTAATTGTGGGTAGTGTATTGATCATCGGGTAGCTTTGATATAGAAGTATATATATGGGATATATATATATGGAAGTATTTAGTTTACTGCTTTCATATATATCTTGCTATCCTTGATAATCAACTTAGTGCCCAGATTTACCTTTCTGTACATATAATTGTTGGGTTGGGCTTAAATGAATCTTCTACAGGTACACTAACAACAAAACATGTAGTTCATTTAGTTATGATTATATTGAGAGAACGTATGTATGCCACTGCATATGTTGTTAGGAATTTTTTTTCTAAGTTTGTGAGGACGTACAGACGAGCATACATCATGATACATCATTCATTCATATTATTGCATTGTTCCTCCCCTTGCAAGATCTTAGTGTTAAGTAACTCTTTTCTATAATTGCATTGTCTCAATAAATTGTAACATTTTGCTATAGATGGTAGCCCTAGGAGCCCCTGTTGCAAGTGATGCCTTTTTGGCATTGTTTGGGACTCCCACCCTACTGTGGTGGGTACTGCACTCTATCGGGTATTCTGAACCGCCTCACTATTTTTAGAGAGAAGTGGTAACTGAGGGACATCGGTGGTACGATGTGTGGGTTACTGTCACCACCCATGTGGACAATCCTTAGTGGCAAGAATGGAGTATTGAGTCAGATGGATAGACCCCTTGGGAGGGTGCCCAAGTAGCCGCTTTTGAAGTTCTCAGCAAAATATGTCAGGAATTCGGTGATGAGCTTGTCAATGGGCCTATTGGATTTTTTCCCTCGAGTGGATGCATCATAGACCACTTGGACCCAGCTAGGCAGTAATGCTTTGGTAAGAGACTAGGATGAAAGAGTAGGAAGTAGTAATGCTGCTATGAGTGCCATGCATGCTGTTATGAAGATGTTTTACTCTTTCCAGGATAGCTATATCAGCTGTATGCAAGAGCTCCAAAGAGCACAAGCTGCACAGCGTAGGATGCAGGGACATGTGCGTAGGGACCGAAGGGCAATTAGAGCAGCTCAGAATGAAATAGGTAATTATATGACAACCTTGGATGCCCATCGGAGGTAGTTTGTCCATGCTATTACCAAAAGAGATGTAGCTAGGGCTGAGTTACAGGACGTTCGTGCTGAGAGGGATGAGGTCATTTGCCTTGCTAAAACTAGGGAGGCAGCTAGGATCAATACTATGTTTTAGGCTACTAGGCAGGCAATGGAGATTGATTGCAGAGAGTAGAAACTCATACGCCAGATTGAGAAGCTTTAGCTAGATGTTCATCGTCTCAACAACATGGTGAACCCAATTCTTCCTCCAGCTCCAGCGGTGGAAGAAGATCCCAATGTGTTAGCTACTGAGGACGATGGCATGGAGGTGGACGTCAAGGAGGAACCTAAAGATGAAGAGGTTGGGCCTTTTGAGGATGACCATGGTGATGGTGTGTCCGACATTGTCAGCGACCACCACGAGGAGTAGCTTAGCTATAATATCTAGCTAGATGCGTTAGCTCTTTATCTTTGATCCTTATGTAATAAACTCATAATGTAGGTTTGATTTCATGATGTACCCATTTTTGTGGTTATTGGAACCGTGCATGTAATACATGTGGTGATTGCACTTTTTAATGAATTCCTAGTTGTTATTGGCAAGAAAAATTTGGTATGTACAGAACGCATTGTGGGTTCGACAAGTGGTTCTTTTGGTGATGTTATGTGGTGGAAATGAATTATTGTGCCTCTATGTTATTGTATGAATTTAAGATTCTCTCTAGTAATTATAGTATGATATGATTATACAATTCTTCTGCAATCTCTTGACATCATTCAATAATCACTTATTGTTGCAACTTTGCAGATGACTCGCACCCGTGGAGGGACTGATACTAGTCATGATGGTGATGATGATCTCCCACCACCACTACACCCCATGCCAGTGGAAATATGGCACAACTTCTAGAGACCCAACGGTCTATGGGGGAAGTACTACATAGGCTTGCGTAGAATGCTGGTCGTGGATGGGGACGGAACCAACACCAGGGACTCGAACCAAATTAGTTCAGGTGATTTCATGGACTTTTTGGACACTAAACCTCCTATCTTTAAGGAGGTGGAGGAGCCATTGCAAGCCGATGAATGACTCAATACCATTGAGCTAAAGTTTCATCTCTTGAGAGTTACAGAGCATATGAAGGCTGAGTATGCCTTACATCAGTTGCATGGTCCAGTAGGTATTTGGTGGACTCATTACCTATCTACCCTCCCTGCTAATGCTCAGGTTACATGGAATGAGTTTAAGACTACTTTCAGGGGGCATCATATTCCCTAGGTCTTATGAGCATGAAACATACAGAGTTTATGAGGCTTACCCAGGGTACCAAAAGTCTCACTAAGTACTTGCATGCCTTCAACAATCTCTCTAGGTATGCGCCTGAGTTTGTGAATACCAATGCTAAGAAGATTGCAAGTTTCAAGAGAGGACTAGGTCCAAAGTTGATGAAGACTCCAGCAAATAACAAGAGTGTGACCTACAGTGAATTCGTGAGTGATGCGCTCACACAGGAGAATCATAATAATATTTATGCTGCATCCAAGAGCCGCAAGAGGGACTTTGAAGCTGGTGTATCTTAGCAGAGAGCTCTAGTGGTGGCAAGAACCCAATACCACCCACCTACTCCAAAATATCGGCCACCTCAGAAGAAGGCCCTGCCAAGCCAAGCAAATAAAGGGTATCGTCGGGCATACTATATTGCTCTACTGCCTAAGGGTGGTGTAGGACAAGGCAACTCAAAGGCACCACCTAACAATCAACCATGCTTCAACTACAACAAGATTGGTCATTGGGCAGGGGAGTGTCCTTACCCCAAGGAGAACAATAAGAAACCAGCAGCTACAAATGCATGCCCAGGATATGTGCATTACACCACCCTAAAAGAAATCCCCTCTAGCGAGGTAGTCACAGCTAGTATGTGTCGCAAAACCAACCAATTTATAAGAGTACAAGTACAATGGCAGCCCACAAGCGGTCGCACTATCATACTTGAACCCATATAAACCCGGTAGTCCGTCGAGTACCACGACGGGTCTCGAATAAACGATTTACAACAACCAAGATCGTACATGATTCAACATATATGTGACATATTACATAAAGTTCACAGATACATTTTCATCATCAGAGTATGAAACCAAGTTATTACAAACCGAGTTTGATAGATAAAAGCGGAAGCAAATTAAGTTTGAAAGTAAAGTTTCCAACATAGTTTAGTACAGTGCCAAAGTAGGATCACAGTCCACAAAAGCAAATAGAGGGATTAATAAAGAAGCCTGCCCAAGGCTTACTCCTCATCCATGGTGGGATAGAAGCAACTTTTGCAATAACCATGATACATAGTGCCATCTGCAATAATGGGAAATAAAACCCTGAGTACGAGAAGGTACTCAGCTAGACTTACCCATCATAAACCAGAAATAAACTGACTTCAAGGATTATGCAAGCCTGTATAAGTGGAGATAGCTTGGCAACATTTTGCATAAAAGCGATTTACTCAGTTATACAATCATGATTCCATTATCAAGTTAATTATAACTATCCATCTCTAGATTAGCAACTATCCTATGCCAAACATGTGGTATATCAATTTAAAAGCATACAATAGTAACCATAGCAGGTATTGTAATTCCATATTCATCCAAACCATCATGTTCCACAACACAGTTACTACGATGTTGGGACTAGCCAAGTTTCTCACTATCCAGGAGAGACGGCGATTCAAATCAATTTCAACCAGCTGGGAATTTATTCCTAACATAAACCCAGGCATGCCGCGTGAAGGCAGCCTTAGGTCACCTTTGGTACAACTCAGGTACACATTTTGCGGGTTCGTACTGCGCCGCACAATTGGGGACAACCAGTTGCTAGGACATTCAGGACTACCCTACCCTTGGGCTCATGTCTGGCTCCCCGCAAGGAGCGCACAACAGAATGAGGCCTAGCCTGAATTGAGCTACTCGGCTTTGCGGTCGGAACGATTTATTCCGGCCAGCTAAATGATAGGCATGCGTTCAATCTTGTCAGAAGCACCAACAGCGGTACGGTCCTTAACTACCACAGATGGAATCACATGAGTCAGCCTATGCATAGACTCCAGCCGGCCTCGATTTACATCACCCCATGGTTCTGTTCCACGATAGCAAATATAGCCAACCATGCTCCTGATATCCACCTATATCTCGCAGGTGACAGGAAATCACCCGACTTCTACCGGTCTAAGCATGGCCTAAGAATATGTTCGATCCTGGACCTACATAGGGTTAAAAGCATAATATCTGGACAAGAGATTTATATGCATCAAGTGGTTCCATTCAACTCTTATCACCTAATGCATCAATCATAAGTACTTAAGTAATCATTTGTAAAATACTGGGAGACTTAAAATGCTCCGGGGCTTGGCTTTCAGAAAGGACGTGGAGCGGTGATCAGGGCACTCCGGAAGCTCTTTAGGGTGCTGCTCCTTGCCTTCGGGAGCTACGACTGGAGGATTCTCCTGCTGGTCCCCTTCCTCTACTTCGTCGAATTCCAGCAACGTTATTTCTTCCTCCGATCCTAGATGCATGGATATGGCATAAGGTATTGCGAATGCATATATGCTGATAAGTATAACATGATGAGACATGATGGATGCATTCTTGTATGTATTCATTAACATCATGGTGCTGAAATAATAACAGGCGTATCGTGTTTTTACTAAGTAGGTGCATATCTCTTCTTAATGATTCAATAAAACATTTCAGCAGTTCATGTACCACACTACAAAACAGCAGCTACTTATTTTACTCATAACTGCAGTTCTACTTATCCAAATGTAGTGATCCTAGACTTTCTGGAAAGCTTATAAAATTACCTACAACTTTTATTTAATAATAAAAAGCTAATTCACAATTTATCTTAGCCAAAACAGACAAGTAACTCAGTGCTGTCCAGAAATTCCAGAGATTAAGCAATTTAGAAATACTAACTTTGAACAGCCATAACTCCCAAACTCTTTAGCCTATTACTCTGCAATTTTAACACAAGATACATGAAGAAGTTCTCTACAACTTTGTTATTAACCATTTTTACAGCAAACACCATTCTTACCATGCAACATACCAAACTACCAAATCTGTCCGAAAACCCGCTCAATTCAAATTATAAAGCAACAATACTTCTACTTCATATAAGTATTCAAATTTTTACAACACAAAGTCTATCAACAGTGCAAGCATACCTAATACACTCAAGAAAACATAATGGTGAAGCCCAAAATATTTATTTAAAAGCATTCATCATTTTATTTATATACTTAGGTTAAATAATAAACATATATTAAATATGCATCATAAATTCTCAAATATTTACGGTGCCTTTCTAATGCTACCAAAAGACTACTATAAATGTTTCATGCCATTTTACCAAGTAAAACATTCTATGCAAAAATGACAAGGCAGAAAGGCCCATAATGGCAAAAATAGAAAACCCTAGTGAAACGTGTCAAGCAACAGATTTCCTATTTTTTGTCATCATCCATATGGTACTAGGATAACCTCCAACAAATTTCATGAATAATGGATTCATAAATAATTTATAAAAATTCATACAAGGATTACTTATATATAAAAGAAAAATCTATAACTACAAATCTACACATGCACTGATCCTAAACTTTTTACCAGAGCTCATACATGTCAAGAATACCTTACCACAAAAATTTCATAATTTTTGGTGCATAGGAACTCTAGATATAAAATAAACAAGTATGCATGCAGTCAAAATCACCTTTCAAGTTTCAATTTAAATCTTCCAAAATTTCTACTGTAAGTGTCAAGATCATATTTTTATTAAATACTATACTTCCTAAGGAACACTACCAAATTTATTTCACAATTTTTGAAGCTATACAACTAGAGATATAAATATTACAAAACAGCATGAAATCTTGAATCAAATGAACTATCCTACTCTCTAACTGTCGCTGATAGCTGGGTCCCACCTGACAGAGGACACCAATCGTCAGTGACCCAGAAGTAGAGCAGTGACGCTGCGTGAGGCTTGCACGGCCAGAGCTCAATGGCGTCGAGTTCGCCGGCGGTGACATCAACACGCGACGACCCTTACGACCTAACGCATCGATTGCACCACTTGGCTGGCCCTCTCGTCGGCGCTAGCGACGGAGGTGGCAACCATGGCGGCTCGGAGGAGCAGGACGGCGGCGCTACGACGGTGGAGGCCACGACGAAGCAAGCTCAAGCGCTGACGAGCTTCTATGGACTCAGGCGAACCTAGCACACAAGCTATTGTGTGGAACGGTGGACTGTGACAGCGTGGCCACAATGACGGACTCGGTGGCGGGGCTCCGACGAGCTTGTGCATGGTGCTGGAGCTTACCGAGCACGGTTAGCGGACACGGGTGGATGCGGCGGGTCACGAGGGTGCTGGTGGTGCAGCTGTGGTGGTAGAGAAGTGGCGAGGGCGAGCTGGCTCTGAAGATGGCTACAGTGGCGCTCGGTGTGGAGGCGGCTGCTGCTGCGGGCGAGGAAGGAGGCTGAGGCGAGGCGAATGGCGTGTGCGACTGAGTGCGGGCGGTGGCTGGGAGTGAAGTAGCGCGCGTCGGCCTGCCTTAGGCCACGCTGGGCTGGGCGCCGGTGATGTGTGGCCATCGCTGGCCACCATGCGGTGTGCGAGCCCAGACGGTTTCGGCCACTGAACGGCGTCATTATGTTCATTCAGTCACCCGACGGTGGCCTGACATCGTGTTTTGACAACGGATTAACTACTAAACTGTAGCTCTTTAGTTCAAATGACCCAAATGACTTTTGTAGATCTATGTACTAGCTCCATTTGTTGTTAAAGAATCATGCTCTAATTCGCAACCGAAATCGAGTTATGTCACCCTAAAGGTCAGCTTGTCAGGCTGTTCATCATCCACACTTAGAAAAATAATGTTAAGTGTGGAAATGGTTGTTTTGCTGATTCTTGTGAGACAAATTCAAGTATGTTAGGAGCTAAACCAGTCAATGACCCAAAAATAAAAGTTGTTCCCTATATCAAATACTACAACTTTGCTTTAGTGACCACCTCCATGCAAGGTGTCTAACACATAGTTCAGATATGGTCAATCATGTCACATTCAAATGATGGTCTACATTCAAACTAGGGCTTAAAGACCTATTTACCCCGAACCATGAATATCAAAGTTGTTCATAATGATACTCTAAACATGTTTAAGCTAATTGCAAGGTCACATAATCATTTACATGTATTCACTCATGATCATATGCATATATTCTAAGAAACATGAAATAACAAGCAATGTTGCCTATGTTTCAATTAAATGTTTCAAGTGTAAATGCTTATATATGAATGCTTGATGAATCATGCTCATGCTATGCAAGTCAAGTTATGCAAGGCTAACACCTAGGGTGTTATAGCCTCTCCCCCTTATAAAAATCTCATCCCGAGATTTGCAAGACCTACCATTCTTGGAAAAAGGTGGGATAAACCTCTCGTAAATAATCCTCTCGTTCCCATGTAGAATCTTGTTCACTGTGATTGTTCCACACCACCTTATAGAACTTAATAATCTTACTCCATGTTACTCTGTCCATCACTTCTAATACTCGTATTGGTTTTTCCTCATAGGTCAAATCCGATTGAAGTTGTACATTGGTGGGTGCAATAGCTTCTTCAGGTACTCGAAGACATTTCTTGAACTGAGAAACATGGAAGACCTCAAATATTGCACTCAGTCTTAGGTGGAAGTTGTAACTTATAAGCAACATTCCCCTTTCATTCCAGAATCTTATATGGCCCTACATATCTAGGTGAAAGCTTCTTCTTCATCCCAAATCTCTTCACCCCTTTCATGGGTGATACTTTCAAGTATACATAGTCACCCACTTCAAAAGTCACTGGTCTCCTTCTTCTATCCGCATAACTCTTTTGTCTCGATTGAGCTGCCTTCATATGCTATTGGATAACATGTACTTGCTCTTCAACTTCATTGACAAAGTCAATACCAAAGTATCTCCTTTCACCGGGCTCAATCTAATTAAACGGAGTTCTACATTTTCCTGCCATACAAAGCTTCAAATAGAGCCATCTTGATACTTGCTTGATAACTGTTGTTATAGGAGAACTCATCTAAAGGTAACCATTTCTCCCATGAACCTTTGGAAGATATAACACAAGCTCTTAGCAAATCTTCTAAGATTTGGTTTACTCGCTCTGTCCGTCCTAAAGTTTGTGGATGGTATGCCGAACTTCTGATTAGCTTGGTTCCCAAAGCCTGGTGTAAGTGCTCCTAGAAATGAGCTATGAACTGTGGTCCTCGATCTAAGATTATGGTCCTAGGCACTCCATGTAGTCTCACGATCTGAGAAACATATATCTCAGTGTATTTCCCAACTATATACCTTGTGTTCACTGGTATAAAATGTGCTGACTTGGTGAGACGATCAACAATAACCCATATTGAATCATGACCTTGTGGTGTCATTGGAAGGCCTGTGATAAAGTCCATACTGATTTCTTCCCATTTCCAACCTAGAATAGGCAATGGCTGAAGTAATCCGGTAGATTTCATATGAACAGCTTTTACTCTGCTGCAGTTGTTGCACCTAGCGACATAGGCTGCGATCTCTTTCTTCATCTTAGTCCACCAGAAACGGATTTTCAAATCTTAGGTACATCTTACTACTACCCAAATGAATAGACAATGTGGACGAGTGAGCTTCATCTAAAATTTAGTTCCTAAGCTCACGGTCTTTCGGTACCACAAGTTGGTCCTCAAACCATAACACACCTCTTTCGTCCAATCTGAAATGCTTGGTCTCTTGCTCTTGCATTTTTCTCTTGATGTGACTTATTCCTACATCTGTCTACTGCAGCTCTATGATTTTGCTCTCAAGTGAACAACTGATCATGATATTGTGTAGTACAGCAGCGTGTAACAAGTTGAATCCATCTTCCAATAATGCTTCTATAGTGTTGCAATGAGACTTTCGACTGAGTGCATCTGCTACTACATTAGCTTTTCCTGGATGGTAGTGCACTTCTAAATTATAGTCCTTAATCAATTCTAACCATCTTCGCTGTCTCATGTTCAGCTCTAGTTGGGTAAAGATATACTTGAGACTTTTGTGGTCAGTATATATATGACATATATTGCCCAACAAATAGTGTCTCCATATCTTTAATGCATGAACAACTGCTGCAAGTTCTAAATCATGTGTAGGGTAGTTGAGTTCATGTTTCCTCAACTACCGAGAGGCATATGCAATAACTCTTCCCTCCTGCATAAGCACACACCCCAAACCTATTCCTGATGCATCACAAAATACATCAAAAGGCTTTTCGATGTCTGGTTGTGCTAGAACATGTGCTATAGTTAACAGAGTTCTGAGGGTGTGAAATGTTGCTTCACATTCTAGTGTCCATTTGTACTTCTCATCTTTCTGAAGTAGTCTGGTCATGAGCTTAGCTATCTTTGAGAAATCTGGAATGAAACGATGATAATATCCTACTAACCCTAGAAAACTCCAAACTTCATGAACCGAAGTCATGGCTTTACAATCCATGACCTCTTGCACTTTTGATGGGTCTACAGAGATTCCATCTCTTGATAAGATATGACCTAAGAAAGGTACTTTGCTCAACCAAAATTCACACTTGCTAAATTTAGCATATAGCTTATGCTCCCTCAGTCTAGATAAAACAATCCTCAGATGCTCTTCATGATCTGACTCATTTTTTTTGAATAAATCAATATATCATCGATAAACACGACCACAAACTTGTCGAGCTCAGGCATGAATACCGAATTCATTAGGTACATAAAGTAGGCAGGAGCATTTGTTAGTCTAAAAGACATAACCAAATACTCATATAAGCCATACCTAGTAGAGAAAGCAGTTTTAGGTATGTCCTCTAGCCTGATCTTTATCTGATGGTAGCCTGACCTCAAGTCAATTTTGGAGAATACCTTTGCCTTTGCTAGCTGATCGAGCAAAATGTCGATGTGGGGCAATAGGTATTTGTTCTTGATGGTCACAACATTGAGTGGTCTGTAATATACACACATTCTCAGTGACTTGTCCTTCTTTTTCACAAACAATGCTGGACATCCCCATGGAGATGAGCTAGGTTGGATAAGACCCTTGTCCAACAGATTCTGTAACTAAATCTTAAGTTCTGCTAACTCATTAGGTGGCATTCTATAGGGCCTTCTTGAGATGGGTGCCGTACCTGGCACTAACTCAATCTTAAATTCCACCTCCCTATCAGGTGGTAAGCCTAGTAATTCCTCTGGAAATACATCTGGAAACTCACAAACCATGGGGATATCACAAAGGGTGGTGGTTTGGATAGCACAAGCTAAATGTTGGAGTTCAAAATTGTGGGAGAGTAGTACTAGAAAAGCATTCCCTCTTGTGGGTTCTCTCAACATAATAGTACAAGTGCTAGTGTCAATGAGAACACCATGATCCTTCATCCAATTTATGCCTAAGATTACACTTATCGATAACCCGGGCAATATTATCAAATCCGTTGTATACTCCCTCCCTTGTATAGGGACAAGCACATTTTTGACTATCTTATTTGTAGAAATAGTTGCCCCTGCTAAACTTATATTATAACCCCCTTTGCTTACTTCAATTATTTCCTGATCATGTCTAGATGCAAATGCTTGACTCATAAATGAATGAGAAGCTCCCGAATCAAATAAAACAATAGCGGGATGCTTGTTGACAAGAAACATACCAGTCGTGACAACTTCTCCCGCGGGCACTTCCTCCACAGCGGTATAATGCACGTACCCTGGACATGCCCTTGTGTTTGCTTGCCTCTGATTGTTCTGATTTGGATTGCCATTCTTCTTGGGTGGGGGCATTCCTTGGACCAATGCCCCACCTAGTTGCAGTTGAAACATGGCTGATTACTCCTAGGTCCTATGGAGCTCCCCTAACTGCTAGTTCCTTTTGGTAAGGCAATAGTGAATGCCTTACGGAATGGTTTCTGAGGTCTGCTGTTCTGAGCTTTAGGTGGTGGAGGCCTAAACTTGGGTGCAGGGGGATGGAATTGTGGCCTAGCTATGATAGGTGCTCTGGACTGTGAAGATCCGAAGGCACCTACCTCAAATGCTCTCTTGCGACCCTTAGCAGCCGCATGCATGTTATTGTGGTTTTCCTGGGTCAGAGCATCGCTGATAAACTCATTGTAAGTAGAGCACTTGGAATTGGCCATGGTCTTCATCAGTTTGGTGCCCAGACCCCGCTTGAAGCTCTCTATCTTCTTCTCCTTGGTGTCCACGAAACCTAGGAGCATACCTGGATAGGTTGTTGAATGCGTGCATATATTCTATGAGGGTCTTCGTTCCTTGAGTGAGCCTCATAAATTCATCTGCTTTCATGCGCATCAGGCCCGGGGGAATATGAGGTCCCCAAAAAGCCAACTTGAACTGCTCCCATGTCACTCGCGCATTAGTAGGTAGTGATGACAAGAAATGTGCCCACCAGATCCCTGCTAGTCCTTGTAGCTGATGAGAAGCATACTCAGCTTTTAGATGCTCAGTGACCCTTAGCAGACTGAAACTTCTGCTCAATGGTGTTGAGCCACTCGTCAGCCTATAGTGGTTCCTCAGCCACCTTGAAGATAGGAGGCTTTGTATCTAGAAATTCCTTGAATGTACTGTGCTGATTTGGCTCGGCCCCTTGTTGATGTGGGTGGCCATGAGCGGTGTTCTGCACGATGAGGCGAAGAGCTTCTTCCATTGTCCTTTGGCTCCCCAAGAACTGAGCAAAGAACTCCTAAGCGGACGACGGTGGTGGTGGTGGTAAGTCATCACCATTGCCAACCTGGCTGCTACTAGCTCCTACATGGGTGCGCGTCATCTGTGAAGTTGCAACAATAAGCAATTATTGGTTGATGCCACAAGATTGTAGATGAATTATAATCATGCCAAACTAAAATTACTGGAGAAAATTCTCAAATTCACAATAAAAACAGAGGCATAACAATTCATTCTCGCAATATGACACCACCAATTTGATCGCTCATCAGACTCATAGCGCGTTAAGTATCCAAATCATGAGCTCAGATAGATCAACTAGGAATTAGCATGTTAACCGAACGTGCGATAGTCATGCAAATAACAATATTACATGATAGTTCAAATCACCAACACCAAACTCAAACTACAAGTTCATTACATAACCAACAATGATACATTAAGTACTTCTACTAAGTACTATGCGATCTAATCCTCGTCATGATCACTATCAAGGTCAGAGATAGGATCATCTCCTTCCTCAGGCTCCACCTCCTCCTCTTCCTCATCCTCATCATCATCTTCTTCTATATTTGGACCATCCTCTTCCCCATCCAAGATTGGGTTCAGCTGGTTGTTCAAATAGTGCACTTCATGCTGAAGGTTCATTACTTGAAGTTGAGCTTGTGCAAGCTACTGACGTAGGCCCCTTTCGGCATGATCCTAGGCAGTTACTCATGTCGCGGTGCCTATCTCACTCTATCCTTATTGTAGCAACATAGTTTTCTGCTGCATCATGCTGACGTCTAGCTGTGGACACCTCCGCACTAGGCGGTCTCCAACTGCTCCCGTAGTCTTGCAAGTACTGCCTAATCATTAGCTCTAGCTTCTTGAGCTGCTGCTCTCTGTTGATCCACTTGCTCCATTTGGGCATGAAGAGTGCCCAAGGCTGCATAGGCTTGGTCATATTCCCATCGGGCTTTACTTGTGGCTTTCTTTTGCTTGCGTACACACTTCTTGAGCTTGTTTTGCACGGCTTCAGCTCTCATGAGTTTGTCCATGCAGGTGGTGTATGATTCCTGCTAGAAATCCCTAGTGTCCTAGTGTGCACAAAACATCTTCATCACCGCAAACATTGCACTCATGGAGGGACTAGAGCTACCTGCTCGCTCATCCCGATCTCTGATCAAAGCATTTTGGCTACGTTGTTTCTAATTTGTGGTGGATGAATCCACCCAAGGAAACATACTCGCTTGCACTGCCAGTGAGTGCATTCCCATGCTATTGGCATATTTGCCTCAAAACCTCAAAGGCCACAACTTGGACAGCCTCCCAAGGAGCCTTCCCTTCTGATTCTGCCTTCCACTCTTACCAGAAAGGCGGTTGTGTGCAGGCTGGTATAGTGAGCCGCACCTCATACCATGGTTGTCCTTCCAAGTACTCTTCAATCCAATGATAAAGGGGTGGTTCATGGTACCCCGCAAAGTGCAGAACTCTCCACAATAGGGTAGGTGTTCTGAAAACCATCAGGAAATTCTCACATCCAACTGGTGCTGCCATCTGAACCATCAATATGTACACTTGGTGAGACAAGGCCATAATGGATAAGAGTTACATAACCAAGTAAGAAATTTATAAGGGGAGGAACAATGTAATTATGTGAATGATAGTTATCAGTGATGCATGCTCATTCCGTACGTCCTCACAAACTTAAGAAAAAATTGTTTCTAACGGTAGACACGATGGCATACATACGTTCTCTCATATATAGCGTAACTAGTCGAGCTACACGTTTCGTTGTTAGTGTACCTGCATAAAAATTTCATTTCAACCCAAACCCATAATGAAATATGCAGAATGTAAATTTAAATACTTTCATATATGTATACCCATACATATACTTCCATATCAAAGCTACCCGGTTACAGTTTAAACCCACAATTAAATACGCACCACATACACTTGCATGCATGCATACTTAGCCGTACCACAGCTAACTCTCCCCGACCGCACGCTCACATCTTGCAGTCATACCACTCATCATTTTACCTTGGCGTAGAGGCATTTGATCCATACATTACCATTCAAGTTAAGGGCATCCATACAATAGCATGCCGTATGGACGACAAAGTAAAAACCCCCATATTAGTACTTAAATAGCCACCTAATAGTCCTTAATTTGGGCATAAGGAAAGTGATCACTGGCACACTTTAGATTTCAAATACCTATTTATATAGCTATTAGTTGCTAGAGAAGGGTTTTTGGAAAACAAAAACTTTTGTTTTAAATACACATAGTGACAATTAACGTTGAATCTTGCTCTGATACCAGCTGTCGTAGAACTGACCAATTTATAAGAGTACAAGTACAATGGCAGCCCGCAAGCGGTCGCACTGTCATACTTGAACCCATATAAACTCGGTAGTCCATCGAGTACCACGATGGGTCTCGATAAATGATTTACAACAACCAAGATCATACATGATTCAACATACATGTCACATATTATATAAAGTTCACAGATACATTTTCATCATCAGAGTATGAAACCAAGTTATTACAAACCGAGTTTGATAAATAAAAGTGGAAGCAAATTAAGTTTGAAAGTAAAGTTTCTAACATAGTTTAGTACAGTGCCGAAGTAGGATCACAGTCCACAAAAGCAAATAGAGGGATTAATAAAGAAGCCTGCCCAAGGCTTACTCCTCATCCACGGTGGGATAGAAGTAACTCTTGCAATAACCATGATACACAGTGCCATCTGCAACAATAGGAAATAAAACCCTGAGTATGAGAAGGTACTCAGCTAGACTTACCTGTCATAAACCAGAAATAAATGACTTCAAGGATTATGCAAGGCTGTATAAGTGGAGATAGCTTGGCAACATTTTGCATAAAAGTGATTTTCTCAGTTATATAATCATGATTCTGTTATCAAGTTAATTATAACTATCCATCTCTATATTAGCAACTATCCTGTGCCAAACATGTGGTATATCAATTTAAAAGCATACAATAGTAACCATAGCAGGTATTGTAATTTCATATTCATCCGAACCATCATGTTCCATAACACAGTTACTATGATGTTGGGACTAGCCAAGTTTCTCACTATCCGGGAGAGATGGTGATTCAAATCGATTTCAACCAGCTGGGAATTTATTCCTAACATAAACCCAGGCATGCCACGCGAAGGCAGCCTTAGGTCACCTTTGGTACAACTCAAGTACACATTTCGCGGGTTCGTACCGAGCCGCACAATCGGGGACAACCAGTTGCCAGGACGTTCAGGACTACCCTACCCTTGGGCTCATGTCTGGCTCCCCACATGGAGCACACAACAGAACGAGGCCCAGCCTAATTGAGCTACTCGGCTTCGCGGTCGGAACGATTTATCCGGCCAGCTAAATGATAGGCATGCGTTCAATCTTGTCAGAAGCACCAACAATGGTACGGTCCGTAACCGGCACAGGACATAATCACATGAGTTAGCCTACGCATAGACTCTGCCCGGCCTCGATTTACATCACCCCATGGTTCTGTTCCACGATAGCAAATATAGCTAACCGTGCTCCGATATCCACCTATATCTCGTAGGTGACAGGAAATCACCCGAATTCTACCGGTCTAAGCATGGATAAGCATATGTTCGATCCTGGACCTACATAGGGTTAAAAGCATAATATCTAGACAAGGGATTTATATGCATCAAGTGGTTCCATTCAACTCTTATAACCTAATGCATCAATCATAAGTACTTAAGTAATCATTTGTAAAATACTAGGAGACTTAAAATGCTCCGGGGCTTGCCTTTTAGAAAGGACGCGGGGCGGTGACCAGGGCACTCCGGAAGCTCTTCAGGGTGCTGCTCCTCGCCTTCGGGAGCTAGCGACTGGAGGATTCTCCTGCTGGTCCCCTTCCTCTACTTCGTCGAATTCCAGCAACGTTATTTCTTCCTCCAATCCTAGATGCATGGATATGGCATAAGGTATTGCGAATGCATATATGCTGATAAGTATAACATGATGAGACGTGATGGATGCATTCTTGTATGTATTCTTAACATCATGGTGCTGAAATAATAACAGGTGTATCGTGTTTTTACTGAGTAGGTGCATATCTCTTCTTAATGATTCAATAAAACATTTCAGCAGTTCATGTACCACACTACAAAACAGCAGCTACTTATTTTACTCATAACTGCAGTTCTACTTATCCAAATGTAGTGATCCTAGACTTTCTGGAAAGCTTATAAAATTGCCTACAATTTTTATTTAATCATCAAAAGCTAATTCATAATTTATCTTAGCCATAACAGATAAGTAACTCAGTGCTGTCCAGAAATTCCAGAGATTAAGCAATTTGGAAATACTAACTTTGAACAGCCATAACTCCCAAACTCTTTGGCCTATTGCTCTGACATTTTAACACAAGATACATGAAGAAGTTCTCTATAACTTTGTTATTAACCATTTTTACAGCAAACACCATTCTTACCATGCAACATACCAAACTACCAAATCTGTCCGAAAACCCGCTCAATTCGAATTATAAAGCAACAATACTTCTATTTCATATAAGTATTCAAATTTTTACAACACAAAGTCTACCAACAGTGCAAGCCTACCTAATAAACTCAAGAAAACATAATGATGAAGCCCAAAATATTTATTTAAAAGTATTCATCATTTTATTTATATACTTAGGTTAAATAATAAACATATACTAAATATGCATCATAAATTCTCAAAAATTTATAGTGCCTTTCTAATGCTACCAAAAGACTACTGTAAAAGTTTCATGCCATTTTACCAAGCAAAACATTCTATGCAAAAATGACAAGGCAGAAAGGCCCATAATAGCAAAAATAGAAAACCCTAGTGAAAAGTGTCAAGCAACAGATTTCCTATTTTTCTCATCATCCATATGGTACTAGGATAACCTCCAACAAATTTCATGAATAATGGATTCATAAATAAATTTTAAAAATTCATACAAGGATTACTTATATATAAAAGAAAATTCTATAACTATAAATCTACACATGCACTGATCCTAAAATTTTTACCAGAGCTCATACATGTCAAGAATAGCTTACCACAAAAATGTCATAATTTTTGGTGTACTGGAACTCTAGATATAAAATAAAATTTTGCATGAATTCAAAATCACCTTTCAAGTTTCGATTTAAATCTTCTAAAATTTCTACTGTAAGTGTCAAGATCATATTTTTATTAAATACTATACTTCCTAAGGAACACTACCAAATTTATTTCACAATTTTTGAAGCTATACAACTAGAGATATAAATATTGCAAAACAGCATGAAATCCTGAATCAAATGAACTATCCTACTCTCTAACTACCACTGACAGGTAGGTCCCACCTAACAGAGGACCCCACTCATCAGTGACCCAGAAGCAGAGCAGCGGCGTTGCGCAAGGCTTGGGTGGCTAGAGCTCAACGGCGTCGAGTTCGCCGGCGGTGACATCAACACGCGATGACCCTTATGACCTAACGCATCGATTGCACCACTTGGCTAACCCTCTCATCGGCGCTAGCGATGGTGGTAGCGACCATGGTGGCTCAGAGGAGCGGGACGGCGGTGCTACGCCAGTGGAGGCCACGACGAAGCAAGCTCAAGCACTGACAAGCTTCTACGGACTCAGGCGAACCTAGCGCACAAGCTATTGCGTGGAACGGTGGACTGTGACGGCATGGCCATGACGCTGGACTCGGCGGTGGGGCTCCGGCGAGCTTGTGCATGGTGCTAGAGCTTACTGAGCATGGTCAGCGGACACGGGTGGATGCAGCGGGTCATGGGGGTGCTGGTGGTACAGCTGTAGTGGTGGAGAAGCGGTGAGGGCGAGCTGGCTCCGGAGATGGCTACGGTGGTGCTTGGTGCGGAGGCGGCTGTTGCTGCGGGCAAGGAAGGAGGCCGAGGCGAGGCGAATGGTGTGTGTGGCTGAGTGCGGGCGGTGGCTGGGAGTGAAGTAGCGCACGTTGACCTACCTTGGATGCGTTGGGCAGGGCGCCGGTGACGCGTGGCCATCACTGGCCACCACGTGGCATACGAGCCCTAACGGTGTCGGCCACTGAACAGAGTCGTTCAGTTCATTCAGTCACCGACGGTGGCCTGACAGCGTGTTTTGACAACGGATTAACTACTAAACCGTAGCTCTTTAGTGCAAATGACCCAAATGACTTTTGTAGATCTATGTACCAGCTCTATTTGTTGTTAAAGAATCATGCTTTAATTCACAACCTGAAATCGAGTTATGTCACCCTAAAGGTCAGCTTGTCAGGCTGTTCATCATCCATACTTAGAAAAATAATGTTAAGTGTGGAAATGGTTGTTTTGCTGATTCTTGTGAGACAAATTCAAGTATGTTAGGAGCTAAACTAGTCAATGACCCAAAAATAAAAGTTGTTCCCTATATCAAATACTACAACTTTGCTTTAGTGACCACCTCCATGCAAGGTCTCTAACACATAGTTCAAACTTGGTCAAACATGTCACATTCAAATGATGGTCTACATTCAAACTAGGGCTTAAAGACCTATTTACCCCGAACCATGAATATCAAAGTTGTTCATAATGATACTCTAAACATGTTTAAGCTAATTGCAAGGTCACACAATCATTTACATGTATTCACTCATGATCATATGCATATATTCTAAGAAACATGAAATAACAAGCAATGTTGCCTATGTTTCAATTAAATATTTCAAGTGTAAATGCTTATATATGAATGCTTGATGATCATGCTCATGCTATGCAAGTCAAGTTATGCAAGGCTAACACCTAGGGTGTTACAGTATGTTTCTTGTGAACCATCACCCTACAGTTGTTCTATTTGATTCTAGAGCTTCACATTCATTCATGAGTCCAACATTTGCATCCAAGTATAAATAGAAGGTAGTTACTATAGAAAAAGGGGGTTATTGTATAAGTGCAGCTGGGAGCCAAATCTCCACCAATCAAATAGTTAGAGAAGTACGTATCTTGATAAGTAATAGGGAGTACACGGTCGATCTAGTGGTATTGCCTGGTTTGGGGATAGATGTAATTTTGGGAATGAAGTGGATGAGTGGTCATGGAGTTCTTATTGATACCTCCACTAGAGTAATTATGTTGAGAGAACCCAAGACCAATGAGGCATTTCTGGTGCCCCTTCCTAGAGAAATTGACCTTCATAATATAGCTAATGCCATCCAGCTTTCGACAATTGCTGATATTCCAGTAGTATGTGAGTTTTCGGATGTCTTTCCTGATGAATTGCTAGGATTACCACCTGACAGAGAGATAGAGTTCAAGATATAATTATTATAGGGTACCACACCCATTTCCCAAAGGCCTTATAGAATGCCACCTAACGAGTTGGTAGAACTAAAGATTCATCTATAAGAACTATTAGAGAAGGGTCTCATTCGCCCTAGTTCATCACCATAGGGATGTTCGGCCATATTTGTGAAAAATAAGGACAAGTCTTTGTGGATGTGTGTGGAGTATCGACCACTCAATTCTGTGACTATCAAGAACAAATACGCCTTACCTCGTATTGATATCTTATTTGATCAATTGGCAAAGGCAAAGGTTTTCTCTAAGATTGATTTGAGGTCAGGTTATCACCAAATCAAGATTAGGCCGGAAGACATACCTAAGACGACTTTTTCCACTAGGTATGGTCTATATAAGTATTTAGTCATGTCCTTTGGCTTGACCAATGCTCCTTCCTATTTCATGTATTTGATGAAATCGGTGTTCATGCTCGAACTTGACAAGTTTGTGGTTGTGTTTATCGATGATATCTTGATTTATTCAGAAACTATAGAAGAGCATGATGAGCACTTGAGAGTGGTGTTGTCGAGACTAAGAGAGCATCGGTTGTATGCAAAGTTGAGGAAATGTGTGTTTTGGTTGAAGAAAGTACCTTTCCTAGGTCACGCATTATCTGAAGATGGAATTTCTATAGACCCATCCAAAGTGCAAGAAGTGTTGGATTGGAAAGCCCCAACCTTCGTTCATGAGGTTCGGAGTTTTCTAGGCTTAGTAGGATATTACCATCGGTTTATTCTGGATTTCTCCAAAATTGCCAAGCCTATGATGAGGCTACTTCAGAAGGATGAAAAGTTTGTATGGACACCAGAGTGTGAAGCAGCTTTTCATGCTTTGTGGACTCTGTTAACTACTGCTCCTATTTTAGCACAACCTGATATTGAGAAATCATTTGATGTATTTTGTGATGCATCAGGTATTGGTTTAGGATGTGTTCTAATATAGGAAGGCTGAGTCATTACTTATGCCTCATGGAAATTGAGAAAGCGTGAATTTAATTATCGAACTCATGATTTTGAGCTAGCAACAGTTTTCTATGCTCTAAAAATTTAGAGACATTACATGCTTGGTAATATTTATCACATCTATACTGATCACAAAAGCCTTAAGTACATTTTGACTCAACCAAAGTTGAACATGAGGCAGCGTAGATGGTTGGAATTGATCAAGGATTACAACTTGGAAGTGCATTATCATCCGGGAAAGGCCAATGTGGTTGTAGATGCCTTAAGCCAGAAGTATCATTGTAATTCTCTATTAGAAGATGGCTTTAACCTATTGCATCTGGTAGTTTTACACAATATCACTGTTAGTTGCTATCTTGAGTAAAAAATCATTGAGCTCCAATAGATCGATGTGGGTATATTCCATATCAAAAGAAAGATGAAAGAAGAAGAAAGTAAGCATTTTTATTGGATGAGAATGGTGTTCTATGGTTTAATGATCGGTTGTTAGTACCAAAAGATAGAGAGCTTAGGAACCAGATCTTGGATGAAGCTCATTCTTCCAAGCTATCCATTCACCCGGGTAGTAGCAAGATGTACCTAGACTTGAAAACTTGATTTTGGTGGACAAAAATGAAGAAAGAAATTGTGGCATACGTTGCTAGATGTGATAATTGTTGCCGAGTTAAGGCCATTCATATGAAACTAGCAGGGTTACTTTAGCCACTATCTATTCCAAGTTGGAAATGAGAGGCCATTAGTATGAATTTTATTGTCAGACTTCCAAACACTCAAAAGGGTCATGATTCTATATGGGTAATTGTTGACCGTCTCACCAAATCTATACATTTTATTCCTATCAATGTCAAGTATCGACCTCATCAATATGCAAAGTTATACATTGATCAAATTGTAAGATTGCATGGAGTACCAAAGAGTATTGTATCAGATCAAGGGCCCTAGTTTGTTAATCATTTTTGGGAACACCTGCACAAGTACTTAGGTACCACATTGTTTAACAACTTTGCTTATCACCCCCAGACAGCAGGTCAAACTAAACATGTGAATTAGATCTTGGAAGATATGTTGAGAGCATGTGTGATTTCTTCCAAGGGTTCATGGGAAGATTGATTACCTTTGGCTGAATTCTCCTACAATAATAGCTATCAAGAGAGCATCAAGATGGCTCTATTTGAAGCTTTATATGGTCGCAAGTGTAGGACCCCTCTAAATTAGATGGAGCCCAATGAAAGGAGATATTATGGTATTGACTTTGTCAAAGAAGCTGAAGAACGAGTTCAAATCATTCAACAACATATAGAAGCTGCTCAATCAAGACAAAAGAGTTATGAAGATAAAAGGAGAAGTCCTATTGTGTTCTAAATTAGAGATTCTGTGTATCTGAAGGTATCCCCTAATGAAGAAAATACAAAGGTTTGGAGTAAGACGAAAACTTGCTCCTAGGTATATAGGTCGCTATTAAATCATTGCACAAAAAGGACCAGTGGCCTACAAACTCCAGTTACCTCCAGAAATGAGCACCTTATTCAATGTATTCCATGTCTCCCAACTCAAGAAATGTCTTTGTGTGCCCGAAGAAGCTATTGAACCCGCTAGTGTCAAGATTTAGTAGGATTTGACCTATGAAGAAAGTCCTATTCGAGTGCTTGAGAAAATGGAAAGAGTGACTCATAGCAAAGTCATTAAGTTCTACAAGGTGATTTGGAATAATCATAGTGAGCAAGACGCTACTGAAAGCTCTAGTTTGGTTTTGGTGAATTGATGAAACCCTAAGTGCTAACCTAGTTTATCAAGTGATCATGAGATACGTAGCACACTCCAAGTGGTGAAGCAAATGAAGATCATAGCATGATGATGATGATGCCATGGTGATGATCAAATGCTTGGACTTGGAAAGAAGAAAGAGAAAAACAAAAAGCTCAAGGCAAAGGTATAAACCATAGGAGCTATTTTATTTTGGTGATCAAGACACTTAGAGAGTGTGATCACATTTAGGTTGGATAGTCGTACTATTAAGAGGGGTGAAACTCGTATCGAAATGCGGTTATCAAAGTGCCACTAGATGCTCTAACTCATTGCATATGCATTATGGATCTAGTGGAATGCTAACACCCTTGAAAATGTTTGTGAAAATATGCTAACACATGTGCACAAGGTGATACACTTGGTGGTTGGCACATTTGAGGAAGGGTGAAGAAGTTAGAGGTGAAAAGGAGTTAGTCTCGCTAGTCACAAGGTGATCGGATGCTGGTCTTCGGTAGACTGGCGTGTCCGGTCAATTGTAACAGCGAAGATGCTGGCATCGGTCAAACGACCAGATGCTGGGTCGCTCAGTGACCGGATGCTAGTGAGGTGTGTCTGGTCCTATTGTCGGGCAGCGCTCAGAGGCTAGGGTCTCTGACTAGACAATGGCAGGGTCCGGTCATGCATGACCAGACGCGTCCGGTGGGCGAAATGCATTTTTGGAACCTTACTGGAAATGACCGGACACTGGTGGCTCAGCGTCTGGTTAGTTATAGCACAGCGTCCGGTGAACTCAAGTGACCGTTGAAGTCAAAACATGTGGCTATCGTCGGGCGACCAGACGCTGAGGTTCAGCGTCCGGTCAGCCCATGTTGTGCCCATTGAAGGGGTACAACGGCTCTATTTCATGGGGGCTTCTATTTAAGCCCCATGACCGATTGAAGATCATACCTTTGGCCATTTTCATTGACATAGAAACCTTGTGAGCTTAGCCAAAGCCCTCCCACTCATCTCCATCATTGATTCATCATCTTTGTGAGATTGGGAGAGAATCCAAGTGCATTGCTTGAGTGTTTGCATCTAGAGGCACTTGGAGTTCGTGTTTCACTCTGGATTTCACTTGTTACTCTTGGTGGTTGCCACCACCTAGATGGCTTGGAGCAGCAAGGATCGTTGAGCGGAGGGTGGTGATTGTCTTTAGCTCCGATCGTGGTGATTGTGAGGGGTTCTTGACCTTTCCCTGGCGGAGAGCCAAAAGGCACTCTAGTGGATTCCTCGTGGCTTGTGTGATCCTCATCTTGTGTTGGTTGTGTGGCACCCTATTGAGGGTTTGGCATGTGAAGCCAATTAGCGCATGAACCTCCAAGTGAGTGAATCACCACAACGAGGACTAGCTTGCCGGCAAGCAAGTTAACCTCAGTAAAAATCATTGTGTTCATCATTGATTCCGAGGTGATTGGTCTTCATTGTTATTCATCCTTGTGATTGATTGGTTCCTTCATCTACATGGCGGTATAACCTTCTTGATCACTCTCTTTACATTACCACAAACTAGTTGTCAAGCTCTTTAGTGTAGCTAGTTGTGAGAGCTTGCTTGCTTGGTTGGTGTGGCTCTTTTGTTAGCCTTTGAGAGCACACTAACATAGAGTAGTGCTATAGCTATTGTGTGAATAGATACTACTTAAACTAGAATTGTGGTAGGTGGCTTGCTTTTTAAGTAGGCTAGCTGCAACACTTGCTTTGCCTCATAATTGTCTTACCATTTTGTTAAGTGTTGTTGTAGAAATTTTTATTAGACTATTCACCCCCTCTAGCCATTAGGACCTTTCAATTAGTATCAGAGCCAAGGTCACCATGATTTGAGGCTTAACAACCTTCGATGTAAAAATGGCTCAAATCAACAACACCAAAAAGCCACCTCAATTTGATGCACAAATTGTCCTTATTGGAAGTCAAAGATGACCACACACACATCAAGTCAATCAATAGGAAGGTGTGGAAGGTGGTAGAAACCAAAATTGAGATTGGTGATCTAGAGAATCCCACCGCGGCCGAAGTAGTACTTCTCCAAAACAGTGGCATTGCTCTAAGTGCTATTCATGATGCAATTGATAAAAGAACATTTGAGCAAATCAAGAATATTGAGATGGCACATGAGGCATGGAAGAAGTTGGAAGAATCATTTGAGGGCACTCAAGCCATGAAGGGTGCAAAGGCCTACATTCTCAAGGAGAAGTTTGCAAGCTTCAAGATGAAGGAGGATGAGAGTGTGCCGGAGATGTTTCATAGGCTTCAAGTGCTTGTTAATGATCTAAAAGCACATGGAGAAGAGGTGAAGGACAAGGACTTCTCCCACAAGTTCTTGAGATGCTTACCCTCAAGATTTGGCACATTGGTTACTATTCTAGTGAGAAGCGGTTTGGACACCAGTGACACCAAACCAAGTATTGGGGGATATAATGATCGATGACACATATAGAGATGATGATGAGAAGGAAGAAAAGAAGGAGAAGAAAGATGACAAGAAGGATGACAAGAAGAAGAGCATGGCATTCAAAGCCACATCATCTAAGGGCAAAGCTAAGCAAGAAACATCAAGTGAAGAAGATGAATCTTGGGATGATGATGATGATGAGAAGATGGCTCTCTTTGTCAAGAAGTTTGGCAAGTTCATGATGAAGAAGGGCTACCAGGCTAAAAGAAAGAAGTCTTCATCCAAGAACAAAGAAGAGTCAAGAAGGTGCTTGAAGTGTGGTAGCAAAGATCATCTTGTTGCTTAATGCCCATACAATAGCAACAATGATGACGATAACAAGAACAAGAAGAAGGACAAGAAGGAAAAGAAAGAGAATAAGGACAAGATGGCATTCAAGAAGAAGAAGGGTGGTTCATATGTAGTCACTTGGGATAGTGATGCCTCCTCAAGTGATGATGATGATGATAGTGATGATAACAAGACCACCAAGAAGAAGGTTCTTGCAAGCATTGCCATCAATGAGAAGCCTTCTCTCTTCGAATCTTCATCATGCTTCATGGCTAAAGCCACTAAGGTACAATCTTGTGATGATGAAAGTGATGAAGAACATGATGATGAAAATGATAGTGATAGTGATAATGATGAACCTACTAAAGATGAATTATTTGACATGCTAGAGGATGCTAGAGAACACTTTGACATCAAGAGAAGAGAATGCAAAAGCTTGCGTAAGGAACTAAGAGACCTTAAGCAAGCCTTTGATGAGCTCAATGCATCTCATGAGAGGCTAGAGGAAGCCAATGAGAAGCCTGGCAAAGCTCACAAAAAGCTTGAAAAGGCTCATTCCTCTTTGCTTGATGAGCAAAATAAAAAGAAGCATGTTGAAACTTGCAATGTAGGTTTAACTTGTGATATAATTGATGAATCACTATCCATGCCTATCATTATTTCTCCTACTAACCCTTCTTGTAGCACTTCTACTTCTACCTCATTTAGTAGTGATGGTCTCACTTGTGATGCCTCACTAGTGGTTGAGAATGAGAACCTCAAGAAAGAGGTCAATAAGCTCACTCACACCTTAGCTAAGGCCTATGGTGGTGAGGACCACTTTCTTATGTGTTTGGGTAACCAAAGAGCTTCTCTCTACAAAGAGGAATTGGGCTATACCCCCAAGAAAGGTAAGGCGGCCTTTTGCTCCTCACAAGACTAGTTTTATGAAGAATAATAGTCGGTTTTGCACTAGTTGCAAGCAAGTTGGTCATAAGGAGCATGAATGCAAAAATAAGAGCAAAAATGCTAATATATCCTTCATAAAGCTAGATTCATGCTATATGCTTACTAAGGGTACAAATGGTGTGAAGGCTAAGTTCATTGGTAAACCATGGATGGGCTCAAAGAAGAAAGCCATTTGGGTACCAAAGAGCTTGGTAACTAACCTTCAAGGACCCAAGCAAGTTTGGTTACCTAAAAAGAATTGATCTTCTTTTATAGGTTAATTACAAAGCTAGAGGAAGGCATTGGGTTCTTGATAGTGGGTGCACTCAACACATGACCATGCAAGAATGTCCAACTCGATCAACACCAATGGCAATGATGGTTATGATAGTATCACATTTGGTGACAATGGCAAAGGCAAGGTCAAAGGGCTTGGTAAGATTGCAATATCCAATGACATGAGCATATCCAATGTGTTGCTAGTAGAGAGCTTGAACTTCAATTTACTATCCGTGGCTCAATTGTGTGATCTTGGATTCAAATGCATATTTGGGGTAGATGATGTAGAAATCATAAGTGTAGATGACTCTAATCTGATCTTCAAAGGCTTTTGATATGAGAATCTATACTTGGTTGATTTCAATGCTAGTGAAGCTAGATTATCTACATGCTTGTTCACTAAGTCTAGCATGGGTTGGTTATGGCATAGGAGGCTTGGTCATGTTGGAATGAAACAATTGAATAGATTGGTTAAGCATGACTTGGTTAGAGACTTGAAAGATGTTGTGTTTGAGAAGCATAAACTTTGTAGCTCTTGTCAAGCTGGCAAACAAGTTGGAAACACCCATCCTAAGAAAAGCATGATGAGCACTAGCAAAGCATTTGAGTTATTGCACATGGATTTGTTTGGGCCAACACAATACACTAGCATCGGTGGTAACAAATATGGTTTTGTGATAGTGGATGATTACACTAGATATACATGGGTATTATTTCTAGTGGACAAAAGTGATGTATTTGCAACATTCAAATCATTTGTCAAAGGCATTCACAATGAGTTTGAAACAACCATCAAGAGAGTTAGAAGTAACAATGGTAGTGAGTTCAAGAACACTAGAATTGATGTGTTGTGTGATGATTTTGGAATTAGACATCAATTCTCGGCCAAGTACACTCCATAGTCAAATGACCTTGTTGAGAGGAAGAATAGAACACTCATTGATATGGCAAGGTCTATGCTTAGTGAGTACAATATGAGTCAATCTTTTTGGGCCAAAGCTATCAACACGGCTTGCTATTGTAGCAACTGCCTCTATTGTCACCGATTGAAAGAGAAGACACCATATGAGCTCTTGAATGGTAGAAAGCCCAACATTGCATATTTTAGGGTCTTTGGTTGCAAATGCTATATCTTGAAGAAAGGCACAAGATTGCGCAAGTTTGATAAGAAATATGATGAAGGATTCCTACTTGGCTATTCCACTACAAGCAAAGCATATAGAGTTTGGAATTTGGATAGTGGTACTCTTGAGAAAGTTCATGATGTTGAATTTGATGAAACCAAGGGTTCACAAGTAGAGAATAAGAACTTGGAAGATGCTAGAGTCATTCAACTTTCAAATGCCATGAAGAACATGAATATTGGTGAATTGAGGCCTAGGCAAGTGAATGATGATGAAGATGATCAAGTGCAAGTGCTCTCTAACTCAAATGTGCAAGATGATACAAATCAAGTTAGTGCAAGTGGATCTCATGATAATGAACAAGATCAAGTGGCTAGTACATCATCTCAACCTAATGACCAAGCAAGTACAAGCAATCAAGTTCCAATCCTCTAACCAACAAATGTTGTAAGAGATCATCCATTGGACACTATCATTGGTGATATTTCAAGAGGTGTACAAACAAGATCAAGATTGGCTTTATTTTGTGAGCATTTCTCATTTGTGTCATCTATTGAACCAAAGAAGATAGATGAAGCATTAAAGGATATTGATTGGGTGAATGCTATGCATGAAGAATTGAATAACTTTACAAGAAATCAAGTATGGGAATTAGTAGAAAGACCAAAGGGACACAATGTAATTCGAACCAAATGGGTCCTTAGAAACAAGCAAGATCAAGATGGGATAGTAGTAAGGAACAAAGCAAGATTGGTAGCACAAGGCTATACACAAGTTGAAGGTCTTGACTTTGGAGAAACATATGCCCCGGTTGCTAGATTGGAAGCAATTAGAATCTTGCTAGCCTATGCTTGTGCCCACAACATCAAGCTCTATCAAATAGGATGTTAAGAGTGCATTTCTCAATGGTTACATCAATGAAGAAGTATATGTTGAGCAACCTCCCAGTTTTGAAGATGATAAGAAGCCCAACCATGTGCACAAGTTAAAGAAAGCTTTGTATGGCTTGAAGCATGCACCTAGAGCATGGTATGAAAGATTGAGGGATTTCCTACTCTCTAAAGGGTTCACAATGGGTAAAGTTGACACCACTCTTTTCATCAAGAAGATTGGTAAAGATCTATGTGTTGCAAATATATGTTGATGACATCATATTTGGATCAACTAATCAAGATTTTTGTGATGAGTTTGGAAAGATGATGGCTAATGAGTTTGAGATGTCCATGATTGGAGAATTGAGTTACCTCCTTGGTCTTCAAATCAAGCAATTGAAGAATGGTACATTTGTAAGTCAAGGCAAGTACATCAACGACATAATCAAGAAGTTTGGAATGATTGATAGTAAAGCCATTAGCACACCAATGGGAACCAATGGCAACTTGGATAGTGATGCAAGTGGAAACATGGTGGATCAAAAGTTGTATCAGGTCTATGATTGGAAGCCTACTCTATGTGACCGCATCAAGGCCAGATGTCATGTTTAGTGTATGCATGTGTGCAAGATTTCAAGCCTCGCCAAGAGAAAGTCATTTGAAGGCTACAAAGAGAATATTGAGATACTTAAAGCATACACCAAATCTTGGTTTGTGGTATCCCAAAGGAGCAAAGTTTGAGCTAGTTGGTTACTCCGACTTGAATTATGCGGGATGCAAGGTTGAAAAGAAGAGCACCTCAGGGCACATGTCAATTAGTAGGAAGATCACTTATTTCATGGTCATCAAAGAAGCAAAATAGTGTTACATTATCAACCACCGAAGCCGAATACATATCTGCCGGTAGTTGTTGTGCACAAGTACTTTGGATGAAGGCCACTTTGAGTGATTTTGGAATCAAGTTCAAGAAAGTGCCATTGCTATGTGACAATGAGAGTGCAATCAAGTTGACCAACAATCCGGTTCAACATGCAAGAACAAAGCATATAGATGTCCACCATTATTTCATAAGAGATCACCAACAAAAAGGGGACATTTGCATTGAGAGTGTAGGCACCGAAGATCAACTTGTCGATATATTCACCAAGCCATTGGATGAGAAAATGTTTTGCAAGCTAAGGAATGAGTTGAACATATTGGATTTCTCAAATATGTGTTGATGCACCCCCACTTATATGACATGCCTCTCCTTCGAGCTATTCAAGGTAAAAGTTGATTGGCATGACATACATTCTTGCTAAGGACATGTTTAGTGCATCTAGTCACATTTTCAATTCTTATTAGGACTTTCAAATGGTCCTATTTTATTAGGCTCATTCATGAAAATCAAATGAATTTGATGTTTATATGGTATCACTATTGCTTCTATGCTTGACTTGATCTAGTGATAGCATATGACATGTTTATGGGCTTGTAAACCTAGTGTTTAACCTAGAAAATGAACTCTAAGTGTTTAACTCAACATGGTACAAGATAACCCTTACTTGGAGGAGTGAAGAAGCTTGTCCTTGGATCAAACCGAGTTAAATATCTTTGGTAAATGATCTAGATTAGACCAAATTTGGGAAAATGATCCTTACCCCATTGATTGACATTGATAATCTCAACCCTACAAGTGGTACTATTTATATTTTAAGCCTTTATGGTCATTGATGACAAAGGGGAAGAAATAGTGGACAAAGATAGTGAAAGGGGAGAGAAACAAAGATATAAGTGATAGGGGAAGAAATAACAAAGATATTAGTACAAAGGGAGAATTTGACATAAGGGGAGAGATATGACAAAGGAAAGGGATCAATTAAAATTTTGAGCACACAAGTAGGGGGAGCAAGCTCATGAACTTGTATGGTGCATTTGAATGTGCATTTCATATGTTTGCTTGCATGGCACAAGTTCTAAATTTAAAATATCCATGCTTGTGTGATGTACGCTAAGTGTAAGATTGTATGATGAAATAAAATCACTAGATGACTTTCATTCCAAGCAAGTTTTTCCAAGTGGTATCTTTTCAAAGTATGATTTCAAGTAGTATAAAGCAAACCATGGTGCTAAGGATGGTATAATGGTGCACTCTGATTGGTATCATGCTTCAAAGGTAAATCTTTTATACCTTAGCATCATTTGGTAGACATTGACTCCTATATTTTCTATCTAAGCATATGTGCAAGCTACAATCCAAACTCTTAGCACATATGTAGGGGGAGCAATTGCTACCATATGGAGTTCATGAAACTTGTCCATATCCTTTTACACATGGTAAATATGCTTGGGCAAGCAACATGGATTCAATTGAATTTCAATTCATATCTTTGTGAAAGGGTTGTCATCAATTACCAAAAAGGGGGAGATTTATTTTTTGGGTGAATTAAATTAAGCAAGATAAGTGCTTTTAAAGTAATTTATATCTTGTAAAATGCATAACTTGAGCTAGGAAAGTGATAAAAATGTGATTCCAATTTTATTGGTCTTGTGTTGACATGCTCTATCTAAGAAAAATATTAAACCTACTGTAAACATACTTGTAATATGGTCTTCCTATTTAATCTTAATTAATTGCTAGTTTCTAATGAAATTAATTGGAGTAAGAATACATAACATATGATCATACAAATTTGTACACAATATTCTCATGCTAGGATGAAAGTAAGAAAAATATTAAATCTATTTCTTGACTCTTTTCACTATGCTAAACTATTTTTGCTAAAATAAGCATATGTAACTTATCATTTTTGTAGAGGTAGCTACACTTCTCTAAATGGAATGAAATTTGTACAGTAGAATACTAAGGCATTAGTAGGCTACTATAATTTTCTCATAATTTATTGAGCACTGAAAATATTTATCCTTTAAATCACCTTATTATCTAAGGGAATTCATAAATGAAAATAAATAAATTAATTGGGCTTAACCATGATGTTTTCTATGGTGTGTGTGATGTATATAATCTATTGATACTATTAGTGAGGCTTAGAAGTATTTGTTTATAGGCAACTAGTTAATTATTGCTTTATAATTTAATTAGATGACTGTATATGTAGTTTCTGTTGTGGTGATGATTCCATGATGATAATGATCCTTTCTGTAAAACTTATTAATAACAAATTTGTAGATAACTTACTTATCTACCTTGTATTAAATTTTCATAGTCATAGGTCTTTTGGTTTAAGAATTATGGCTGTTAGAAGTCTGCTATCAGAAATGTTTGCTCTCTAGACAGATCTGAAAGATTGAATTGTTTGACCTAGATAACTACTGAATCACATTAAGATGATTAAAAACAAGTTGTAGCCAATTTCACAAGCTTTCCATAATGTCCATAACCATATTATTTGGATGTGTATAACTTCAGCTATGCTCAAAACAAGTGGTTGTTGTCTTGTAGTCCAGAAAATTGCTTAGATGAGAATTTGTTTAGTTACTAGAGAAGAGATATGCACCTACTCAGTAAAATAAGATGTAACTTGTTATCACCTTAATGCAATGCTATCGAGAATACTTATGAGGATGCATTCATCACATCATATCATATTATACATGTCATTATATATGCATCCAAGATATCTTATTTCCTGCTCATGCATATAGGATCATCAAAGGGGATAACTCTTTTCGAGTTCAATGAAGAAGAGGAGGAACAACAAGAGACACCTCAGGCCATAGCTCTAGAAGGAGAGGAGTAAACTCTTGAGGACCTCCCGAAGTGCTTAGATCATAGGCCAACCTCTTTCCTCAAAGGCAAGCCCTAGAGCATTCTAAGTCTCCTATGTTTTACAAAACTTCACTTTAGTCCTTTTATGTTTGACGCATTAGGTTATAAGAGTTGAATTGGAAACACTTGATGCATAGAACTACCTTATCTAGATATATACACCTTTAACCCTATATAGGTCTAGGATCAAATACATGCTTAGCCATGCTTAGATCGGTAGAAGTTGGGTGATTTCCTGTCACCAGCGAGATATATGTGGATACCGAAGCACGGTTGACTATATTTACTATCATGGAAAAGAACCATGGGGTAATGTAAATGGAGGCTGGGTGGAATCTATGTGTAGGTTGACTCATGAGAATCCTTCTGTGTCGATTAAGGACTGTACTATTGTCGGGAGCTTCTAACAAGATTGAACACATGTCTCTCACTTAGCTGGCTGGATAATTCGTTCTACCACGAAGCCGAGTAGCTCAACTTGGGTCGAGCCCCATTCTATAAAAGTGTGTAGTCTGGATGGTAGTAAGGATGTGTGGGGAGCCAGACATGATCCCAAGGGCAGGCCAGGCCTAAACGTCCTGACAGCTGGTTGTCCCTGATTAGTGCGGCACTGGGTGAACACACGAAATGTGGACCTGAGTTATACCAAAGGTGACCTAAGGTGATCGTTGATCTAGGTCTGCCTAGGTTTATGTTAGGAATAAATTCCCTACTGATTGAAATTGATTCGAATCATTGTCTCTCCCAAACAGTGAGAAACTTGGCTAGTACCAACATCGTAGTAACTATGTTATGAAATATGATGGTTTAGATGAACATGGAATTACTATACCAGCTATGGTTACTACTGTATGCTACTAAATGATATACCACATGTTTGGCATAGGTTAGTTGCTAATCTAGAGATGAATATATATAATTAACTTGATGACCGAATTATAAAATATATAGCTAAATTAGTGGCTTTTTATGCAAAATGTTGTCAATATAGCTCCACTTATAAAGCCTTGCATTATCCTTAGAGTCACTTTATTTTTGGTTTATGACGGGTAAGTCTAGCTGAGTACCTTCTCATACTCAGGGTTTATTTCCTATTGTTGCAGATGGTACAATTGTCATGGCTATTGCAAGAACTATTTCTGTCCCACCATGGATGAGGATTAAGCCCTGGGCAGGCATCTCTTATTAATCCCTCTCTTATGCTTTTGTGGAAGTGTTATCGGGAGCTGGCACTATATTTAAACAATGTTGCAAATGTTGGTTTCAAACTTTTAATTTGCTTCTGCTACTATCTTACCTGAACGTGGTTTGTAATAACTTTAATTCATACTCTAATGGATGAACTATATTTGTGAACTTTATATAGCATGTGACATGTATATTGAATCATGTATGATCTTGGTTGTATGTTGGTTGAATTGAGATCCTTCACGGTACTCGATGGACTACTAGGTTTATTTGGGCTCAAGTATGATAGTGCGATCACTTGCGGACTGCCATTGTACTTGTACTCTTATGAATTGGTCAGTTTTGCTACAGCTGGCATCAGAGCAAGATTCAACATTAATTGCCACATGTGTATTTAAAATAAAGGTTTTTGTTTTCCAAAACCTAGTTTCTAGCAACTTATTGCTATATATATAGGTGTTTAAAACCTAGAGTCTGAATCTAAAGTGTGCCAGTGATCACTTCCTTTATGCCTAGTTAAGGATTTTAGATGGCTAATTAAGTACTAACTTGGGGGTTTTTATTTTCGTCGTCCATACGGTGTGCTATTGTATGGATGTCATTCACTTGAGTGGTAATGTATGGATCAAATGCCTCTACACCCAAGGTAAGATGCCACTCATCATCATAGTGGTATGACTGCAAGATGTGAGCAGTGCGGTCTAATGGGGAGATTTAGCTTTGATACTAAAGTATATATGTCTCATATATATATAGAAGTATTTAATTGTGGGTTAGCTTTGATACGACTATATATGCTTATTTATATGTATATATAGGATGTATTTACTCTCGGGTAGCTTTGATACAGAAGTATATATATATGGGTATATATATATGGAAGTATTTAGCTTGCAACCTAGAGCCCAGATTTACATTCTGCATATATAATTATGGGGTTGGGCTGAAATGAAATTCTTGTGTAGGTACACTAACAATGAAACATGTAGCCCGACTAGTTACATTTATATATGAGGGAACATATGTGTGCCATCAGTATATGCTGTTAGTAGTTTTAAATTTCCTAAGTTTGTGAGGACGTACGAAATGTACATGCATCATGATCAATCATTCATTGCACACTTGCATTGTTCCTCTCCTTATAAGTCTCTTACTCGGTTATGTAACTCTTATCCATTATGACGTTGTCTCATGAGAGTTGCACCATGTTGTGGTATAGATGGCAGCACTAGCTAGAAGTGAGACTTTCTTGTTGATGTTTGGTACACCTACCTGACTTTGGAGAGTCTTATATTATGCGGGGTATTACAAACCACCCCTTTATTACTGGAATGAAGTATACCTAGAGGGACAACCATGGTATGAAGTATAGTTGACCATACCAGCTCATAACCAAGCACCCTTCTGATAGGAATGGAAGGTAGAATTTGAATGAAAAACTCCTTGGGAGGTTGCCCAAGTAGTGGCCTTTGAGGTGCTAAGTCAAATATGTCAGCAGCATGGGGATGAGCTTACCGGTAGTGCCGCTGGTACTTTTCCTCGGGTGGATCCATCCATAGTAGTTTGGGCATAGTGCAACCGCAATGCGTTGATTCAAGACCAGGATGAGCAAGCATATAGTTCTAGTCCCGCTATGAGTGCAATGTTTGTAGTGATGAAGATGTTCTATACTCATTAGGACACCAGGGACTTCTGGCAGGAGTCCTCTACCACTTGCATGGATAGCTCATGAGAGCCGAAGCTGCATAGCGTAAGCTAAGGAAGCATATGCGCAAGCACAAGAAGGCAGCAAGTGAGGCTCGATGGGAAACTGAATTAGGCATATGTAGCATTAGGAAATCTCCACAACAAAATGGAGAAAGTTGATCAGCAGAGAGCTGCTTGCCCAAGAGGCAAGAGAGAATGATTAGGCAGTGCTAGCAGGACTATGGTAGCAGCTAGAGGCCTGCTCATGTTGAGGCACTCATAGCTACATGCCAGCGGATCCAAGAAAATAACTGTGCAGCCCTAGTAGAAGCAGCATGAAATAGAGCCAAAGCCCTAACTAGTGCAGTAGGACTGGGTCGAGAGGGATTTGCGCCAGTAGCTTGCACAGACCTAGAACATGGTACTTGATCTTTAGTATGAGGTGCATTTTCTGAACAACCAACTGCACCTGATCCTTGATGAGGAAGAAGAAGATCTAGAAATGATGGTCAAAGATGACGGTTGGGAGGAAGAAGAAGTGGAGCTAGAGGATGAGGATGATGCTATCTCTGACCTCAATAGTGAGCATGCTGAAGATTAGAGTCGCCTAGTGACTAGTTAGATGTATCCCTATTATTCATGTAATGGACTTGTAGTTTGAACTTTAGTACTCGTGACGTAACTTTGGTGTAATATTGGTACTTTGCATGTTAATCCATGTTGGATTGAGCTTTGATGAAATTTCAGTTTCATTTTACTGGTGGATTATGACATGCATATTAACGCGTTGCAAGTACGATAAGCAATCTATTTGGTGATGTCATGTTGCAAGAATGGATGATTATGCCTCTGTTTTATTGTATGAATTTAAGATTCTCTCTAGTAATTTTAGTTTGGCATGATTACATAATTCATTTGCAATCACTTGACATCAACCAATAATCACTTATTGTTGCAACTTTGTAGATGACTCGCACTCATGATGGGGCAGGCACTAGCCAAGGTGGCAACGATAGTGACTTACCACCATCGCCGTCACATCTGCTGAATGAATTCTTCGCACAGTTCCTAGGTAATCAGAGAGCCATGGAGGATACATTACGCCTCATTGGGCAGAACACCGCTCATGCCCATCAGCAACATCAAGGACCTAAGCCAAATCAATATAGCTCTTACAAGGATTTCTAAGACACCAAGCCTCCTATCTTCAAAGAGACCGAAGAACCGCTCTAGATGGATGAATGGCTTAACATGATAGAGTAGAAGTTCTGTCTATTGTGGGTTGCTAAACATTAGAAGGCTGAATATGCTTCCCATCAACTATAGGGACCAGTCGGGATATGGAGGACCCATTTTCTGTCCTCTTTACCTGACAACTCATAGGTCACATGGGAGCCATTCAAGTTAGCCTTTAGGGGACATCACATTCCCCTAGGGCTAGTGCGCATGAAAGCCGTCGAGTTCATGAGACTCACGCAAGGGACCAAGACCTTTACCGAGTACATGCATGCCTTCAACAATCTATCCCAATATGCCCCAGGGTTTGTCGATATAGAGGAAAAGAAGATAGAAACCTTCAAGAGAGGCCTTGGTACTAAGCTAATGAAGACCATGGCCAACTTAAGGTGTACCACATACAATGAGTTTGTCGGTGATGCCTTGACCAAGGAGAACTAGAACAATTTGCATGTAGCAGCAAAGGGCTATAAAAGAGCAGCTAAGGTAGGCACCTTAGGATCTTCCTAGTCTACAGCTCCAATGGTGGCTAGGCCATAGTTTTGTCCACCAGTGCCTAAGTTTAGGCCTCCTCCACAAAAAGCTTAGGCCAATCGCCCCTAGAAGACATTCTGTAGGGCGTTCACCATTGCCCTACCTAAGGGAAACGGAGGGCAAGGAAGCTCAGTAGGACCAAGGAGCAACCTAGCCATTCTTCAACTGTAATTAGTTGGGTCATTGGGCCAAGGAGTGCCCCCATCCCAAGAAGAATGGCAATCAAAACCAAGGTAATCAGAAAATAGGCCAATCCTAAAGCACATCCTAGATACGTACATTACACAGCTATGGAAGAAGTTCCTATGGGAGAAGTTGTCACTGTTGGTATGTTTCTTGCTAACAAACATCCCGCCATTGTTTTATTTAATTCTAGATCTTTTTATTCATTTATGAGTCAAGCATTTGCATCTAAGTATGATTAGAGAATAATTGAGGTAAACAAGGGTGGTTATAGTATAAGTTCAGTTGGGGCTACTATCTCTACGAATCAAATAGTCAGAGATGTGCTCATCTCTATACAAGAGAGGGAGTACACAGTGGATCTAATAGTATTGCCCAGATTAGCCATAGATGTAATCTTAGGCATGAAATGGATGAGCGATCATGGGGTTCTCATTAACACTAGCACTAGAACAATTATGAAGAGAAACCAATCTAAGTGCTAGAAGAAATGGAAAGAGTAACACGGAGCAAGGTCATTAAGTTCTACAAGGTGGTGTGGAATAACCACAGTGAACAAGATGCCACTGTGGGAATAGGAGGATTATTTACGTGAGGTTTATCCTGCCTTTTATGAGGAATGGTAGGTCTCTCAAATCTCGGGATGAGATTCCAATAAGGGGGAGGGGCTGTAACACCCCAGTGTTAAGCATTGCATTTGGTCATTGCATTTCATGAGCACAAGAATCATCCAAGCATTCAGTGAACATGAGCATATTGTCGACGAAATATGGTCGGTAGTCTACCTAGGGGTATGCCCAAGGTAGTAGATTGTCGGCAGACAGATGCGTAAGCTACAAACAAGACGGTGACACAAGATAGACATGAGGTTTTATCTAGGTTTGGCCGCCGCAAAGGCGTAATACCTACATCCTGCGTCTGATTGTATTGTTGTATGTCAATGAGAGATGTTTTTAGAGGGGTCCCCTGCCCGCCTTATATAGTCTGGGGGGTAGGGTTATAGATCTAGAAACTAATCCTAGCCAGTTACAATTGCCATAGGTGGTCGGATAAGGATTCCTATTCTAACCGACCAGGATCTTGCTTGATCTCCAAATCCGCCTTGATTCCTTGCGTGGGATTCCAAACAGGTTGGCTAGGCCACGCGTCATCTTCTAGTGGACTGGACCCCCTGATCTGGGCTGGCCCAAGCCTAGCCATAGGGGTATAGGGGTTAATACCCCCACAGCTAGTCCCCAAGCACCATGTATTATGCTGCGACACGCTGTTTAATCTCCTTCAACTAATGCGATCCATCTTCATGTCATCTCCAACTGAATGAAACATTGACCAACCGAATGTGCCAGCATTCTGCTCAGAACAGAGAGCAGTAGACTACGATTATAGCCAAAGATTCCGATTGTCCAAAGAATGCATGGTGCTCTTAAAGAAAAAAGAAAAAGATTTCTTTCCTTATCAAGTGTGCCCACTTGTATTTCTGATAAGAAATGTAAGTGACCCTTGGACAATAGTAATTCCGGCAATCAGTGAAAGCGTAGGGGTCGATAAAATAAACACATTCACCACAAGGTGAAGTGTGCCCACTTAGTCCCCAAGCCTAGTAGTAGGTGATGTAGGCACATGGTGCTAGGGTCTAAAAAGAATTTCCACTAAAGTTTAAGAATTCAATCGTCGTACAAGCAATACGAGATGCACTGGCAGGTGCATCATACCGATGTAGTCCCCAAGCTTGCTGGAAGGCGCAGTATAAGCCTTGTAGCAAGGTCCAAATAAATGCCTCTCGACTATATGTGAGTACAAATCACATGTAGCCGAGGAGAATGGTCTCCGAGCAGTGGTCTAAAAAGTCCCCGAGCACGGTAGTGGTCTGGGTAGTCCTCGAGCACGATAGTGGTTGGAGCAGTCCCCGAGCACGGTAGTGGTCTGGGCAGTCCCCGAGCACGATAGTGGTCGGAGCAGTCCCCGAGCATGGTAGTGGTCTGGGTAGTCCCCGAGCACGATAGTGGTCTAGACCATCCCTGAGCACGAGACGTGCGGCGAAGAACCAAATGCCACTTGTACTATTAGTTGGTGTATTTATTTATCTGCTTACTCTATCAAGTCCAATCTGACACGTCTGGTAAAAAAAGTAGATGGGTATAGCACGTCATACTGCCTTCTTGTCCTTTCAAGCAAACAGTCACTTGGCACCTGTAAGGAGGTGCGTCAGTGTGGGCCCTCTCACACTAGTAATGAAGAGGTGCATATACTGATAACAAAGAGGCACATATATTGGCATAGATCTCGAGGTTGTGAAAACAACTGTCTGTGGCGTGTGTGCATGTTTCCCTAGAATCTCGGGCAGATGAAACGGTGGAACTCTTGGCTATTTATAATATAGGATTGGTAAGTTACTTTTTACCGAACCCCATTACCATTCGCCGCCATAGCCTTCTTCTTCCTCTAGCCAACCCTAATATCCCCGAAATCATCACCAATCACTCCTCCACCATATCCACTTTCATCAGCAAGGCTGGATTCATGGCAAAAAGTGACGCCTAGAAGAAAGCCGGAGTCATGGCGAAGGAGTGGTGGAAGTCAAGAAGCAACGAGCAGACCATCGAAGACCTCGTCATCATGGGAGTACTCCACAACAAGGAACTTGCAGGATGGCATGCGCTAGAGGGTGAGGGGTACCCCGATCCACAACCAAGTGAGATTGTGGTTTTCGAAGATTTCTTCAAGTGGGGTTTTGGGGTTCCAGTGCACCCTTTCCTCAAGGGCTCTGTCTGTATTACGAGATTGGGATTTGCAATCTGCATCCCAACTCAATTCTTCTTGTCTCCACCTTCATTCATCTTTACAAAGCATATGGTAACTTCTAGCCCCATTTTGACTTCTTTCGCCATCTTTTCTATCTGTGAAAGAAAGGAAGCGGTGGCTCGAAGATAGCCAGAGGTGTGTACCTCAATCTTCGTGATGGGATGAAGGCCCAGTACCTGCACTACCCTTGGAACACGTTGCTTGATGACTGGTATAAGAAGTGGTTCTACATCTGCGAAGAGCCAAACACAATCACACTATGCGACGTGGGGTTCATTTCAGAGAAGAAGACCAGCTGGTCAAAGAAGCCCGAGCACCTGGAACAGATCCCAGAACTTCTTAGGATGATCCCATGGAAGAAACTGTATGATCCGAGTGTGGTCGGGAACTTCATCAGCCAAATGATCCAGCCCTGCTAGAGGAGGGTACATCCCGGCTATGAGTACCAAGGTAGTGCAGATCCAATGAGGATGAGGCAGGAGGCGCTTGACAAGATCGAAGTCAAAGCCTAAATTGGAGAGCTATTCAACTTAGCTGATCCAAATTATGTTAGATTGAGTGCCATCGAGCACGCTTTCAAGCTCGCCCGACCTCCCCCAAAGGTAACTCATCTTGCCTTGTACCCGTAGTCTCATATTGTAGTAGAAACTTACTATGTGATCGCTTATTTATTTCCTAGTTTAATGGTCAAGATAGAGCGACAGTGTTTGTGTCACCACCCCCTGGTGTAGATTGGCTGCTAGTTGCTAACCCGACCACCCAGACCAGCATCGGGGGTGAGGACGTGGACTGGGCCATGCTCAGAGTTAGAGAGGAGGCAACGGTCAGAGCTGCTGGTAAGCAGCCGGCGACCAGCAAGCGTCGTCAGGCAATCTTGACTTTGTCGGACGATGACATAGAGGATGCAGACATCTCTCAACTCATCCCTCGAAAGAGGAGGAGGCAACTAGAGTCGACAAGGCAAGGTGGCTCCTCTGTGCCGGTGGGACTCACATCACATACCACTGCAGCGCCAAGGACAAGCGGCGGAGGGGTCGAGCGCCAAGCCCCAGCGTCGGCGCTGGTCTTAGAGGGAGACCAGGTGTCACCCACAGAGCACGTGGAGCAAGCACGGCCGAAGAGACGTGCCTTTGCCACATCATTCCGTGCTTCCAACATGTAAGTATTTGTAACCTTGATGTAAGCTTACAATTTATATTGATTACGGTTGCCTTCTAAACTTATCTCGGACATATTAGGTCGGCATCCATAAAAAATCTAGACCAACTAGCCAGGAGCGACATGGCCCCACCAGCAATGTTAGAGAAGACTGCCCGACAGCCAGCCATGGAGGAACCCATAGCAGAAAGTCCACTAGAGCCTCAGCAGACAAGCGGCCAGACAACAGTCCCCGGGTAGGTGGTCGAGGGGAGAGCCAAGCCAAGCATAAGTCCTCCGAGCACCAACCCTGTAGAGGGCGACACCTCGGCACCAGGGGTAATGGGTCAAACCGAGGAGCAGCGGCCGGAGTCGAGAGCACAGAGCACCTGATCTTGCTATCCAGTCAAACTGTCTTACTTAGCTTTTTATGTGTAGGACTTAATGAAGACCGCAAGGTACTGAAAAGAAGTGCTTCGACCAGATTGAGGGGATCACAACGAGCAACAAAGAACTAGCGGTCAAAGTGGAATGCTTGCGCCACCAACTTGAAACCACCAACCATGAGAGGACAGAGCAAGAGGCGTAGAACCAGAACCTAGTCGTCCAGCTCAGTAACAAAGAGCAGGAAAGAACAAGTAAGTTATCACTTTATCACAACGAGTGCATGACAAGTGTTATTGCATTGTTGGTAGTAATAGCTATAGTGCAGGCTTAGAAGCCAAAATAGTCCGTCTCCAAGAGGAGAATAGTCATGTGGTCATAGAGTGTGATCGCCTAAAGGAGGATAACAAGAAACTAGCGCACGACCAGTCACAACTCTAGGACCACATGACCAAGATGAAGGAGGAACTGAAAAGTAAGTGTTTCAAACCCCCTTGCTCACTGTTGTTGCCCATCTTATCTTGTTGTGGCATGATGTTTTAATGTCTTATGCAATTTGTAGTTTTAAAAGTCAATGCCAAGAAGCATCTGGAAGCTGTGATGAAAGAACATGATGGCTGGAAGGCGCAGTGCTAGGAGATCACCAAGGATCGGGACGCATGGAAGAAACGGTGCCAGGAAGTGGCAACGGGCATTTTGCCAGTCCTCAACCTTATCGACCCAGCGCTTACAGAGGAAGTGCCAAGGATGCCGCAGCTTGGTCTGGTCGATAGGTGCCGAAAGGCATGGGGATGGTTCTAAGAGTTTGTGAAGGAGGCGGGTGAGTACACAGGTGCACATGTGCTAAGCATGGTGCGTGCTCACTACCCCTTGATCGATCTCAAGCGCATGGAGGCTGGATACCCGAAGGAGGTAGATCTAGACAAGGCTGAGGAGCTTTGGATGACCCAGCTGGACTTGTCTTCAAAGATAATTGGCGACATTAACCTGTGTGGAGGTGGGACAACACCTGTACAGGGTACGCCATCAACAAGTCAGCTAGAAACACCATCAGTTTTGAGCCAACCGGTGAAGCCTGTGGTCTCGACCAGCCAGGCATTGGTAGGGCCATCCTCTTTAGCTCAACCAGTACAAGAGTCCCCGAGACTCAAGCAAGATGTCGGAAGCAGCGAGCAGCAGGTACCGTGTGCCCCGACTAGCCAACAGGATAGGCTAGAGCTGTAGAAGAAGATGTAGTTGTGTTATTGTAAACTTGTACCTTTTTAGGCAAGCTTGTAATAACGTAACTGTATATCATCATAAGCTTGTTTATTTTGTACAAAACATATTTAAGCTTGGAACTCATGTTGGTGTAACTAAGTGAGAACATGTTAGCATTCTATTTAGTTGTACCAGTTTAGTCGACATGTCATCAAAGGTTTGTATGACCCTGGTTTGCCATGTGGTTGGAGTGTGAGGTGCGTAGCCTATGCACACGTAGACGCAGACAAATCAAACCAGAGGAGACCTGCCGATCACCCGTAGCGTAGAGAGCAGATCTCGTGCACACATTGGGAAGAATCGGAGACAGGGCCTACTCCGAAAACCCGAGAAGGAATAGTGGTCGGTTTTGACTGGTTGAGTTAGGATAACAATAGACTTCAAAGTGACACATTAGAGTGGTCGGAGAAATCATAACAGCTTTACTGAATTAAATCAAAAGTACAAGAGGAGTACATATCTTAGCAGTTAAGCATAGAAACGCCTAAGCTTGTCGATGTGCCATGAATTGGGTACATCTATACCGTCTAGGTGAGCTAACCTATAAGACGTTGGTCGTGTAACCTCCTTGATCATGAAGGGCCCTTCCCATGGAGTTGCGAGTTTGTGGACACCAGCCTGATTCGTCTTCCACTTTAGGACCAGGTCCTCGACCACAAAGGACTGCTCCTTAATGTTCTTGTTGTAGTACCTGCACAAAACAGCAAGGTATTTGGCTGTACATACGCAAGAATCGAGCCGCTTCTCTTTTGCACTATTCACTTCTAGCTCCCTTGCTTTATTGGCCTTGTCTTCATCGAAGTTCTCTACTCGTGCTGATCTGAAGGCTATATTTGCTGGGAGCACTGCCTCAGCACCGTAAACCATAAAGTATGGTGATACACCGGTATTGTGACTGGGCTGGGTTCTGAGGCCCTAGACCATGGCTAGTAACTCTTTGAGCCATCTTCTGGGAGCTTTGTCATTTTCTCTATACAACCTCTTCTTAAGTGCATCCAAGATCATACCGTTTGCCTGCTCGACCTGTCCATTAGCTCTAGGGTGCGTCACCGAGACGTATTTTACCACTATGATCCTTTCATCATAGAAGTCCCAAAAAGTGTTCTCAATGAACTGAGTACCCAGATCAGTGATGATGCTGTTGGGTATACTAAAGCGATGGATGACCTAGTCGATGAATGTGACGGCTTTTTCTGAAAATGCCTATACCAGAGGCATGTACTCTATCCACTTAGAAAATTTGTCGATCAGCACAAAGACACATGTAAATTTCCCAGGAGCCGGCTTGAAGGGCCTGATCATATCCAGTCCCCAGCATGCGAAAGGTCAAGAGGCTGGTATTGTCTAAATCTCATGTGCTGGTACGTGGATTCTCTTAGCGAAGAACTGACAACCCTCACAATGGCGGACTAGCTTCTCTACATCGGCTACAGCTGACGACCAATAAAACCCTACTCAGAAAGCCTTGCCGACCAGCATTCTTGAGGCCACGTGGTTGTCATAGGAGCCAGAGTGGATTTGGTCTAGGAGATGTTCTCCATCCTCCTGGGTTATACACTTCATCAAGATTTCCTTCTTTGCGTTCTTGCGCCACAATTTGCCATCGATGAGCAGATACTGCTTACTACGCCACATCAGGCATTCATTTTCTATCCGATCGGTGTAACCGCTACCATCTATCAGGTACTTGATGAAAGGTACTCTCCAGTTAGGCTTCTTAGTGGTTAGAGGTGGTTCGATGGTGTTTGACGCTGGAACCATAGCCACCAAAATCTAGTCTGGAGGCTTGTCGACTGTGGGATCTTCCTCTTCGATGGAAGGCGTGAGCAAGTCTTGAACAAATACGCCATGTGGGACTTTAGCTCGGGATGATCCTAACTTTGAAAGCGCATCTACTACTTGATTTTTGTCGTGGACCACATGTGTGTACTTGATGCCGTAGAACTTGCCTTCCAGCTTTCTGATCAATTTGCAGTATGCATCTATCTTTTTGCTGGTCGTGTCCCAGTCCTTGTTGAGCTAGTTGATGACCAGAGCCAAGTCTCCATAGACATAGAGACGTTTGACACTGAGCTCGACCGCAATGCGCAAACCATGTTGGCATGCTTCGTACTCAGTGGCGTTATTAGATGCTGGGAAATGAATCCTGAGGACGTACTAGAGCTGCTCCTTGGATGGTGACATGAAAAGGACTCCTGCTCCTATGCCGTCAATGTTGAGAGAGCCATCGAAGTACATCTTACAATACTCATCAGGCCCCTAAGTGGCAGGTGTGCTTAAGTCTGTCCACTCGACGATGAAATCGACAAGTGCCTGAGACTTGATTGTAGTATGGCTTGCAAATTCCAAGGAGAAAGGGCATAGCTCCATTGCCCATTTGACGATGCGCCCATTCGCATCCTTGTTGCTAATGATGTCTCGCAGAGGGTACTCAGTCATGACCACCACACGGTATCCATCGAAGTAATGTTTCAACTTTTGGGATGTTATCAGTACAGCGTAGATCAATTTCTGAATCTATGGGTACGTAGTCTTGGATTCATTGAGTACCTCACTGATCAAATAGATTGGTCATTGTACCTTGTAGACGTGGCCGGGCTCGTCGCGCTTGACCACCATGGTAGTGGAGACCACTCGATTAGTTGCTACAATGTAAAGCAGGAGGGTTTTGTCTTCTCTGGGAGCAGTGAGGACCGGAGGTGATGTAAGGTATTGTTTTAGCTGTGTGAAGGCAGCATCTGCTTCCTCCGACCACTCAAACTTCTCGGATGCTTTGAGCAGTTTAAAGAACGGTAATCCTTTTTCACCTAATCTTGATATGAAATGATTGAGAGCGGCCATGCATCCGGTAAGCTTCTAAACATCCTTCACCTTTTTGGGCGGCTTCATGTCTAAGACAGCTTTGACTTTCTCCAGGTTAGGGCGTATGCTGTTGTGACTGACGATGTTGTCAAGTAGTATGCCAGAAGGAACACCAAAGATGCACTTCTTTGGGTTTAATTTCCATTGGAATGTATTAAGGGCTGCAAAGGTGCGTTCTAGGTTGTCAACAAGGGTATGTGCTTCCTTGGTTTTGACAACTACATCATCAACATAAGCCTCGATGAGGTCGTCTTTTATCTCATCTTTGAGGTAGGCCTGTATAGCGCGATGGTAGATAGCCCCGGTGTTCTTGAGCCCGAACGACATGGTCATGTAGCAGTAGGTGCCGAAAGGCGTAATAAAAGATGTCTTGATCTAGTCGTCCTTTTTGAGAGCGATCTGGTGATAACTAGAGTAGCAATCGAGAAAGGAAAGCAGCTCACAACCGGCCGTTGAATCTACGACCTCATCTATGCGAGGTAAGCCGAAGGGGTCTTTAGGGCAGTGTTTGTTGAGATCAGTGTAATCAACGCATATTCTCCATTCATTATTCTTTTTGCATACAAGAACCGGGTTGGCTAACCACTTCGGATGATACACTTCTTTAATAAATCTGGCTGCCAAAAGCCATGTAACTTCTACCCTAATCGCCTCCTTTTTGTCGCGAGCGAACCATCATAGCTTCTGCTTGATAGGTTTGGCCTTGCCATCGACATTTAAGGAGTGCTCGATCAAGTTCCGAGGTACACCAGGCATGTCAGCAGGTTTCCATGCGAACACGCTCACGTTGCTCCTTAAGAACCTAACGAGCGCATCTTCCTATTTAGGATCTAGGTTGGCCCCGATAAGGATTGTTTTGCTGGGATCACCTTCGACTAGCTGGATCATTTTGTGCTCTTTGGACTTGACGTTCTTGCGTGGGGCCTCAAGATCTGGCGCACCACTATCGACGAAATATGGTCGGTAGTCTACCTAGGGGTATGCCCAAGGTAGTAGATTGTCGGCAGACAGATGCGCAAGCCACAAACAAGATGGTGATGCAAGATATACATGAGGTTTTATCCAGGTTTGGCCGCCGCGAAGGCGTAATACCTACATCCTGCGTCTGATTGTATTGTTGTATGTCAATGAGATGTTTTTAGAGGGGTCCCCTGCCCACCTTATATAGTCCGGGGGCAGGGTTATAGATCTGGAAACTAATCCTAGCTAGTTACAATTGCCATAGGTGGCCGGATAATGATTCCTATTCTAACCGACCAGGATCTTGCTTGATCTCCAAATCCGCCTTGATTCCTTGCGCAGGATTCCAAACAGGTTGGCCAGGCCACGTGTCATCTTCTAGTGGACCAGACCCCCTAATCTGGGCCGGCCCAAGCCTAGCCGTAAGGGTATAGGGGTTAATACCCCCACACATATGAAATTTCATCTCATTCTTATGCATTGTCACATGAAATGTTGATTATATATATGCTTATGCTTGTAATCATGTATGACTAATGTATGAGATGGTTGTGAGGTCATGAAAACACCTTAGACACATCTAGAGTGATAAATGGAACAATGTTTATATTCATGACATAGACCAAATTTGATTCTAAGTGTTGGTTTCATTTGAAATGCCATTTTCATGATACTAGTTTGACCAAAGTTGAATAGTAGCTTAGAGTGTTTGCATGGCTAGGTGACCTAAATAAAAGTTGTAGTTTACATCAAGGGTAACAAACTTTATTTAAGGGTCATGAGCTAATTTAGAGTCTAACATGGTCAAACAGAACTCACAAGTATCAACAAAATGCTATTTTCAAAACTTGAAAATTTTCCAAGTGTTGAAGTTGTTTTCAGTTTCAAAGTACCTCATTTTAGAGCTTTGTAGTTTGAAAACCATTGTGAATTAGACCAAACTCTATTAAGTAATCTTGTAGTACTCATGTAGCTCTACAATTTTTATTAAACAAGTTTTCAAAAATTTGCCACGGATTAGGAGATATAGAGGCACTAAAGTAGTGTTGTTAGTCAAGTAAATCGGACTTAACCGATCTGAAATCGGCCGGTGTCGTGGTCGACCGGCCACTAGGCCATAGCCACCGCGTGGCTGTGCACACGCTAGGGATGGGCCATGTCGCAGTCGAGTGTGTGCTGAAGAGGCCACCGCGCGTCCCTACCCTCACTCGCTCCCCTCACTCGCCGCAGAGTACTCAAGCATGTGCATTAAACCATTAAGAAAAACAACTTGATTTTGAACGTAGAACAATACTACCCTCACCCCATTTAGATTCCTTAAAGATCTATGCTACAATATTAGATGAGTAGATCTCCACACCTATGCATGCACCCACCTCAACAAATTCAATCACATGGAACTACGAGGACGTTGGGTCAAAACCTAAGCGAGCCTGACCAACAGAATGGATGCTACACAATAGTATAAGCCATTTGTGGGTCACTGGATTGCAGACAACATAGCAACGTAATCCATCAGACCTAGCGCACTAGCAAAGGATGAGGCCACTGCAACAATTTGAGACTAGGACTTTTTAGGGGGGAGGGCAAGAAGGATAAGGAGGGTCGTTCACCGGTGATGTTGGTGAAGTGGTGATTGCCCTTGCACTAGCTGCCATAGAAGAAGCCAATAATAGTCTATGAAAGCTTCTTACATTGATAGGAGTCAGAGATGGCATGCCTCCAGGAGCGACAAACACACTTGCAATATCACAAGGACCTAGCAGGGAGGTAGCTAAAGATGTCGGCAAGCACATTATCTGAGAGGTTGTCCACTATGTTCCTCATGTTGTGGGCCTCCTTCATCTGGAAGGACACCACCAGCCAAAGAGATGAGGCCACCCTACCATGGAATTGCATCAATAAACATTAGTAAGGAGATGAGTTTCGAGGAGAAGGGACGGCGATGAAAGTAAGGCCTTATTACACTTGCCTTTGGATCTAGCAAAGGTGAGCACGAGTGGCAATGCCAGTGACAGCAGCAGCTCATGTGCTGATGGATCTGTGCAGGCAAGCCGATGATGTGCACCGATGCAGAGCAAGAGCTAAGCAGTGGTGATAAGCAGGAGCGGCGATGATGATTAGCATCAATGAGGATAAGAAAAGCTATGTATGTGTGGGGACAAGAGGGGGACGGTGGGGGGGGGGTTAAGGGGGATGTTGGAGCAGGGTTGTTTGCTCTCTGCATAACTTTTACGCCACACAAGAATCAAACTTTCATCAGTTCCACGTGAGAGGGTTCAAACACGGGATTAAAAATTTTGCAACTAAGCAGCGGTGAATGCACAATACCATCACCGGCAGTTGCGTCCTATTACCACCCGAAGACCACCGTATGATATTTGTGGGGGTATTAACCCCTATACCCTTACGGCTAAGCTTGGGCTGGCCCGGATCGATGGGTTCAGTCCACCCGAAAAACGACGTGCGGCTCGGTCCACCTGATCGGAGTCCCGCACAAGGAATCAAGGCGGATTTGGCGACCAAGCAGGATCCTGGTCGGTTAGAATAGGAATCCTTGTCCGGCCACATATGGCAATTGTAACTGACTAGGATTAGTTTCCAGATCTGTAACCCTGCCTCCCGGACTATATAAGGCGGGCAGGGGACCCCTCTAAAAAACATCTCTCATTGACATACAGCAATACAAATCAGACGCAGGACGTAGGTATTACGCCTTATTGGCGGCCGAACCTGGATAAAACCTCGTGTCTGTCTTGCGTCACCGTCTTGTTTGGGGCTTGCGCATCTGTCTGCCGATAATCTACTACCTTGGGCATACCCCTAGGTAGACTGCCGACCATATTTCGTCGACAGTGGCGCGCCAGGTAGGGGGTGTGCGTACTGCTCGTCAAGCAAACAAGATGGTCATCGTCTCCGGCTCCATGGCTACGCCCAACGGCCTCACGTTCACCGTCGGCCAGATCACCTGGACCACCGGCCCCGACGTCTCCATCACCATGACCGCGGAGGAGGCATGGATTCAACCCGCGCCGACGACTACTTCACCTGCATCGGCTACGGCTCCGACCACGGTGAACACGATTCCGACCACGGTGAACACGGCTCCGACCACGACGAACGTGGCTCCGACCACGATGGATCTGGCTCCGACCACGGTACATCTGGCTCCGACCACGCTTACAGCCACGCCGACCACCCGTCGTCCGCTTCCCCGCTACAGAGGAAAACAGATCGACGACACCGACTTGCTCGACTCCATCGATCAGGGTCGGCATCAAACTCGCTGAAACCCTAGCTCTGGTAAGTACGATTCAAAGCCAACCTAATGAGCAGGTAACATCTCCCCACAACAGATCTATCCGACCAGCTCGGACCAGTCGTCCTGCACGACTCGGAACAGATCTTGTGGTCGTATCTACTCCTGAGGGGCGCTCCGCTCGTCGCCAGCCAGCCTTTGCGACGGGTCTCCGACTCTGCGAGTACGAAGCCCCGACGGAGAACCACCAGGTCCAGCCCTACGGCCTGCAAAACGCTGCCTCCAGCTACGCGTACAACCTGCGACGCCGCTCGGATCTACTTCCTGTGCACCAATCTCGGCCGAAGTCATGCAACATCGTCAACATGGTCCGGATTGAAGATTATCAGGAAGGATCCGTCCACACCGTCCGAGAGGGTGACTCCAGCTCCTCATCCGGCATCGCGTCTAACGCATCTGTCCACACCGAGCTTCAGCGTCACGAAGATGAAGGCGTCAAATACGATCTGGATCTACCAGACCACGCCCCGGGTTTCCCCCAATTTCCGTCTTTCCCGCCAAGACGGGGGGATTTGATCCATGTTGTCAGCAACGACGAGCCGCCAGCAGTTGGCGAAACAGAACAAGAGAAGACTGCACGCGAAGCACGCAATATTGACCGGTTTAATCGCCGGCAAACCGAAGCTGAGGCAGACCAGGAGGCACGACGCATAAGGGTCCAACCGCGTGACCTCAACAATGCTTTCGACAGGGTGGGGGATAAACAAGTCTTCAAGACCCCAAGTGCCAACGTAGCCGTCGCCATGGCGACAATGCAGCGGCTGCCCAACACTCCCGAGACTCAAGTAATCCGTGATGACATACAAGCTTATCTGACGGCTGCTATGGCTCAGACCGCAGAGATGAACCAAGCCCGGGCTCCATCAGTTTCTGTCGAATCAAGCTACAGCCGTCAATACTCAAGTCGCTCACAGCCACTCAACCAACGTGGCTCGCGCAATAACGACCCGTCAGACAACCGTCAAGGCGGAAACGGCGGTCGCGATGATGGTCGGGACGACAACCGCCGCCGGGAGGATAACCGCCACGACGTTCGGGGAGACAACCGCCGAGATAACCGCGACAATCGCCGCGATAACCACGGTCGCAAGGCTAATCCAGATGGCAATCGAGATCGCCGCGATGGCAATAACGATCTCCGCCATCACCTCGGTGGACGTGATCTGCGTGCCCGCATCAACCAGAGAGCCGACGATCGTGCATCCCACGAAAGCTATCGCCGTATGGAGTATGACACCGCCCACGGTCCGCCGGGTCTGAAGCAGTTCACTCCACACCTGCGCCAAGTCATATGGCCCAAGAATTTCAAGCTCGAGAAGCTTCAGAAGTACGACGGCAAGGAAAACCCAGAATTATGGGTCATGCTCTACGAAACTGCGTGCCGCTCAGCCATGGCTGACGAGCACGTCATGTCTAACTACTTCCCAGTCGCTGTTGGTCATGCAGGTCACCAATGGCTGGTTAGCTTGCCAGCGAACTATTTTGACTCTTGGCAGGAGCTCAGGCAGGCCTTCATCGACAACTTCATCGCTACTTGTGAACAACCCGGCAACAAGTACGATCTGCAACGGATCCGAGATCGAAAGGATGAACCACTACGCGAGTACGTTCGGCGTTTCTCGGAGATGCGCATCAAGGTCCCATCAATATCCGACAATGAAGCAATCGAGGCTTTCGTCACCGGCCTCCGCTTCCACGACGCCCTAAGAGACAAGCTCCTCCGGAAGAGACCCGAATCGGTCACAGCGCTTTTGGCCACCGCTAAGAAATATGCGGACGCTGACGACGCTAAAAAGATAATCGTTGAAGAAGCAGCAAGAGTTACACGACCCGACCACCCCCCACACCGCGACGATTACCGTGGCAATCGTGGTCGGAGCGATAATTTTGACCGCCGCAACCAGCGCAACGATCCCCGCGACCACCGTGATCAACGTAATCAGCGGCGTAACCGCCGTGACGATTACAGGAGCAAGCGCGCTCGGGAAGACGACGGCGAGGTCAATACTGTGAAAAAGGGCAGCGGACGTCGAAACTACGAGGACGACTACGCCAAAGCATTGAAGGGACCCTGCCAGCTCCATCCTAAGTCAAACCACACCATGGAGAATTGCCGCGTCCTCAAAACTATCTACACGCGTCAACAGGCTCCGGATACGTCCGACAAGCCTAACGACGCGGGGGAACAGCGCAATGAGGACAACGACGACGACGATGCAGATCCTCGTCATAAATACGTCAAGCCGACTGATCGCGTGCACACCATCATCGGCGGCAAGGTGTCCATTGAGACCAAACGAGAACGCAAGCTGCTCGCCCGCGCTTGCTTGAACGTGGCAAACACCGACAACCTTCTCACCGATCCGCGGCTTCCTCCGTGGTCTCACCGTGAAATCTACTTCAGCAGGAAAGACCAATGGGCCGCCATACCCGAGCCAGGGCGTTTTCCCCTGGTCCTCGATCCCTGCATCAACAAGGTTCAATTCGACAGGGTACTGATCGACGGCGGCAGCTCCATTGATATACTGTTCAAGAACAGCCTGCCTGCTCTGAAAATAGCCCAGGCGGACCTGAAGCCGTACGAGGCACAGTTCTGGGGCGTTCTCCCCGGACAGAGCTCCACACCTCTCGGGCAGATCACGCTACCGGTGCAGTTTGGGACTCCGGACCACTTCCGCACCGACTACGTCAACTTCGTGGTCGCTGATTTCGACGGCACCTACCATGCTATTCTTGGTCGCCCATCGCTCACCAAGTTCATGGCCATACCTCATTACAGGTATCTGGTGCTCAAGATGCCTACTGAGAAAGGAGTTTTAACCCTCAGGGGCAACGTATACGCAGCTTACACCTGCGAGGACGACAGCTTCAAAATAGCAGAGGCCCACGACCTCTCTATTCGCATGGCCGAGACCATTCTCGACGCTAAGAAAACCCCGACCGACCACCTGGAGATCCCAGAGCTCGAGGTTCCGCGCAAGAACATCAGATCCAAGGAGCACAAGACGATCCAGCTGGTCGAGGGCGATCCCAGCAAAACGGCCCTCATCGGGGCCGACCTGGATCCCAAATAGGAAAACGCGCTCGTCAGGTTCTTGAGGGGCAACGTGGATGTGTTTGCATGGAGACCTTCCGACATGCCCGGTGTACCTCGGGACTTGATTGAGCACTCCTTAAATGTCAACAGCAAAGCCAAACCAATCAAGCAGAAGCTACGACGGTTCGCTCGCGACAAGAAGGAGGCGATTAGGGTAGAAGTTACACGGCTTTTGGCAGCCGGATTTATCAAAGAAGTGTATCATCCGGAATGGTTAGCCAACCCGGTTCTTGTACGCAAAAAGAATAATGAATGGAGAATGTGCGTTGATTACACTGATCTCAACAAACACTGCCCTAAGGACCCCTTTGGCTTACCTCGCATAGACGAGGTCGTAGATTCAACCGCCGGTTGCGAGCTGCTTTCCTTTCTTGATTGCTACTCTGGTTATCACCAGATCGCTCTCAAAAAGGACGACCAGATCAAGACATCTTTCATCACGCCTTTCGGCGCCTACTGCTACACGACTATGTCGTTCGGGCTCAAAAACGCCGGTGCTACCTACCAACGCGCTATACAGGCCTGCCTCAACGACGAGATAAAAGACGGCCTCGTCGAGGCTTACGTCGATGATGTAGTTGTCAAAACCAAGGAAGCACATACCCTTGTTGACAATCTGGAACGCACCTTCGCAGCCCTTAATACGTTCCAATGGAAATTAAACCCAAAGAAGTGCATCTTTGGTGTCCCTTCTGGCATATTGCTCGGCAACGTCGTCAGTTACGACGGCATACGCCCTAACCCGGAGAAAGTCAAGGCTGTTCTAGACATGAAGCCTCCAAAAAAGGTGAAGGATGTCCAGAAGCTCACCGGCTGCATGGCTGCTCTAAGCCGTTTCATATCAAGATTAGGAGAAAAAGGACTACCGTTCTTCAAACTGCTCAAAGCGTCCGAGAAGTTCGAGTGGTCGGAGGAAGCAGACGCTGCCTTCATGCAGCTGAAACAATACCTCACGTCACCTCCGGTACTTACTGCTCCCAGAGAAGACGAAACTCTCCTACTTTACATTGCGGCAACCGATCGGGTGGTTTCCACTACACTGGTGGTCGAGCGTGACGAGCCGGGCCACGCCTACAAGGTACAGCGGCCAATTTATTTCATTAGTGAGGTACTCAACGAATCCAAGACCAGGTACCCACAGATTCAGAAACTGCTCTACGCCATACTGATAACATCCCGAAAGTTGAGACATTACTTCGACGGATATCGTGTGGTGGTCATGACCGAGTATCCTTTGGGGGACATTATTCGCAATAAGGACGCGAACGGGCGCATCGTCAAATGGGCAATGGAGCTATGCCCCCTTTCCTTGGAATTTGCAAGCCGTACTACAATCAAGTCTCAGGCACTCGTCGATTTCATCGTCGAGTGGACAGACTTAAGCACTCCCGCCTCTCCGGGATCCGACGAATGTTGGACGATGTACTTCGACGGTTCTCTCAACATTGACGGTGCAGGAGCAGGAGTTCTTTTCGTATCACCATCCAAGGAAAAGCTCCGGTACGTCCTCAGAATTTATTTCCCGGCATCTAATAATGCCGCCGAGTACGAAGCATGCCTGCATGGTCTACGCATTGCGGTTGAGCTTGGAGTTAAACGTCTCTATGTCTACGGAGATTCGGCTCTGGTCATCAACCAACTCAACAAGGACTGGGACACGACCAGTGAAAAGATGGACGCATATTGCAAATCGATAAGAAAGCTGGAAGGCAGGTTCTATGGCATCGAGTACATACACGTGGTCCGGGACAAGAATCAGGCAGCGGATGCGCTGTCAAAATTAGGATCATCCCGAGCCAAAATCCCACATGGCGTATTCGTCCAAGACCTGCTCACGCCTTCCATTGAAGACGAAGATTCAATGACCGACAAAGTTTCAGACCAGCAATTAGTGGCTACGGTTCCGGTGCCGAGCACAACCGAGCCGCTTCCGACCACTCAAGAGCCGGACTGGAGAACGCCTTTCATCAAGTACTTGACAGATGGTAGCGGTTATATCGATCGAACAGAAAATGAGCGCCTGATGCGTCGTAGTAAGCAGTATTTGATCGTCGATGGCAAGTTATGGCGCAAAAACGCTAAGGAGGAAATCTTGATGAAATGTATAACCCAGGAGGAAGGCAAGCACCTCCTAGATCAAATCCACTCCGGCTCCTGCGGCAACCACGCGGCCTCAAGAACACTGGTCGGTAAGGCTTTCCGAGCAGGGTTCTATTGGCCGTCAGCAGTGGCCGACGCAGAGAAGCTAGTCCGCCGCTGTGAAGGTTGTCAGTTCTTCTCCAAGAGAATCCACGTACCAGCACATGAGATCCAGACGATTCCAGCTTCCTGGCCCTTTGCATGCTGGGGACTGGACATGATCGGGCCTTTCAAACCAGCTCCTGGGAAATTTACATGCGTCTTCGTGCTAATTGATAAGTTTTCTAAGTGGATAGAATACATGCCTCTAGTACAGGCGTCCTCAGAGAAAGCCGTTGCATTCCTCGACCAGGTCATCCACCGTTTCGGCGTGCCCAACAGCATCATTACTGATCTGGGTACTCAGTTCACCGGGAACGCTTTTTGGGACTTCTGCGATGAAAGGAGCATAGTTGTAAAATACGTCTCGGTGGCGCATCCTAGAGCTAATGGACAAGTCGAGCGGGCAAATGGCATGATCTTGGACGCATTGAAGAAGAGGATGTACAGAGAAAATGATAAAGCTCCTGGCAGATGGCTCAAGGAGTTACCATCCGTTGTCTGGGGCCTCCGAACTCAGCCCAGTCGTAACACCGGTGTCTCACCATACTTTATGGTTTACGGCGCTGAGGCAGTCCTTCCACCAGATATAGCTTTCAGATCAGCACGGGTAGAGAACTTCGACGAAGGCAAGGTCGACGAAGTACGGGAGCTAGAAGTCAACAGCGCAGAAGAGAAAAGGCTTGATTCCTGCGTACGCACGGCCAAATACCTTGCTGTTTTGCGCAGGTACTACAACAAGAACGTTAAAGAGCGTTTCTTCGTGGTCGGGGACTTAGTCCTGAAGTGGAAGACGAACCAGGCTGGCGTCCACAAACTCGCAACCCCATGGGAGGGACCCTACATGATCAAGGAAGTCACACGTCCAACGTCTTACAGGTTAGCTCATCTAGACGGCACGGACGTACCGAACTCATGGCACATCGACAAGCTTAGACGTTTCTATGCTTAACTGCTGAGATATGTACTCTACTTGTATTTTCGATTTACTTTACTAAAGCAACTATGATTTCTCCGACCACTCTAATGTGTCACTCCGAATTTTATGGTTATTCTAACTTAAGGCAGTACAAGCCGACCACCACTCCTTCTACGGTTTTCGGAGCAGGCCCTGTCTCCGGTTCCTCCCAACACGTGCACGGGATCTGCTCTCTGCGTTGCGGGTGATCGGCAGGTCCCCTCTGGTTTGACTTGTCTGCGTCCACGTATGCACAGGTCATAGTACCTCATACTCCGACCACATGCCAGACTGGGGCCGCACAAACTTTTCAGGATGACGTGTCGAGCAAAACGGTACAACTAAAACAGAGCGTTAACACGTTCCCACTTAGTTACACCAACAAAAAATTTCAAGCTTAAAGTGCGTTTTGTATAAAACAAATAAGCTTATAATGATATACAGTTACGTTATTACAAGCTTGCCTGAAAAGGCTCAAGTTTACAATAACACAACTATGTCCTCCTTCTACAGCTCTAAGCCTATTACATTGGCTGGTCGGGGCGCATGGCATTTACTGCTCGCCGCCTCCGATACCCTACTCGATTCTCGGGGACTCTAGAGCTATTCAAGCTGAAGGGGATGGCCCCGCCGGTGCCTGGCTGGTCGAGACCGCAGGCTTCGTTGGTTGGCTTGAAGGTGATGGCATTTCCAGCTGGCTTGTCGATGGCATACCCTGCACAGGTGCTGTCCCACCTCCGCACAGGTTAATATCGCCAATTATCCTTGACGACAAGTCCAGCTGGGCCGTCCGAAGCTCTTCGGCCTTGTCTGGGTCTATCTCCTTCGGGTACCCAGCTTCCAAGCGTTTGAGATCGATCAGGGGGTAGTGAGCACGCACCATGCTTAGCACATGGGCGCCCGTGTACTCACCCGCCTCCTTCACGAAGTCTTGGAACCATCCCCATGCTTGCTTGCATCTCTCGACCAGTCCGAGCTGAGGCGTCCTTAGCTCTTCCTCTGTGAGCGCCGGGTCGATGAGGTCGAGGACGGGCACAATGCCAGTTGCCATTTCTTGGCACCGCTTGCTCCACGTGTCCCGCTCCTCGACGGCCTTAAGGCATTGTGCTTTCCAGTCGTCACGCTCCTTGATCACGGCCTCAAGGTGTCTCTTGGCATTGACTTTCAAAACTGAAAACATTACAAGACATCAAACGTGATGACACGACAAGGCAATGTGGGCAGTTGAATGAGCAAGGCGGTCTGGAGTGCTTACTTTTCAGGTCGTCCTTCATTCTGTTAGTGTGGTCTTGGAGTTCCGACTGGCGGCGTGCCAATTTCTCGTTGTCCTCCTTCAGGCGACCACATTCTGCAAGCGCGCGGCTGTTCTCCCCCTGGAGGCGGGTCACTTCAGCTTCTAAACCTGCATTACAGCTATTACTGTCAAGAACAAAAAAAAAAAACACAAGTCCAGCACTTGCTATGATACGGTGAACACTTACATGTTTTCTCCTGCTCTTTGTTTTTGAGCTGGCCGACCAGGTTTTGGTTCTGTGCTTCTTGGTTTGTCCTCTCCTGGTCGGTGGCTTCAAGTCGGCGCCGTAGGCGTTCCACTTCAGCCGTCAGCTCCTTATTGGTCTTCATGACTACTTCTATCTGGTCGAAGCACCTTTTTCGGTACCTCGCAGTTTTCATCACGTCCTGCATACAGACAAGCTACGTCAGACAGCTTGACTACACAACAGGTTTAAGGACTAAAGCCAAATATACCTGGACTTCAGTCACCAGGCGTTTGGCCGCTCGCTCAACTCTTAAGGTTTCCTCGGCCTCTGGGATCTCCTCGTGCATGACCCATTCGTCGTTCCGATAGCGCGACACATATACATGTTGTCGTCTATCTTGGGGACGGCCCAGGACTTCTTCCACTTCATCCTCTTCAGCCTCCTGTTCGGGAGGCGGCAGTGGTCCGGAGTTCGCAGACTCCACGACCACCAGGGCTTTCCCACGAGCCGTCGCGTCGGCACCCTTGTTCTGGGCAACTTCTGGCTGCTGCCCCTCGGCTAGATCCAGCTCCTGTGGTGCTGTGGTATCCGCCTCATCAGGGTTTGTGCTCGGAGCACTTGTATTCTGCTCGGGGACTGGCGTCTGGTCGTACGCCTGCTGAGGCCCAGGCAGAGTCCCTGCCATGGGCTCCTCCACGGCTTGTTGCTGAGCAGTTTGTCCCGCCGTTTTTGGAGAGGACGTTCCGCACCCAGCTAGCTGGTCGGGGCCTTCGGTGGACGCCGATCTAATACATTCAGAGACAAATTCATAAGACAATAGCATCCAATGCAAAATGAAAAGCTTACATCAAAAATATATATACTTACAGTTTTGACTTGCGGAAGGATGTGGCGAAGGAACGTCTCCTCGACCGCCCCTGCTCTGCTTGCTCGGCAGTTTCTACCGGGACTTGTTCAACCTCCGGTACGGGCGTCGGAGGATGATGCGGCATGTTCCCTTCGTCTGTGCTCTGTGTTGCCGTGGTCGGTGCTGTGACCACTGCTGGCACAGAGGAGCCACCCTGCTCCGACGGCCCCACCTGCCTTCTCCTCTTTCGGGGGACGAGCCGGAAGATGTCCGCATCCTCTGCTTCGTCGTCCGACTGGGAGATGATGGCTTGGCGTCGTTTGCTGGCAGCCGGACGCTTGCCGGCGGCTCTGGTCGAGGCGTCCTCAACGGTCTCGAGTACCGCCCAGTGAACGCCGTCGGTCCTGGCGCTGGTCTGGGCGGTTGGTCCAGTAACTTGCGGCCACTCTACACCGGGGGGAGGCGACACAAACACTCCTGCCCGGTCACGGCCATTATACTGAGACGCAAAATGAAGGAAAAGACAGTTATTTTCTTGATGCAACATGACTTTACAGTTAAAAGGAGGCGTCATTTACCTTTGGGGGAGGGCGAGCCAGCTTGAAGGCGTGTTCAATGGCGTTCAGTGCAACATAATTGGGATCGGCCAGGTTGAATAGCTCTCCAATCCTGGCCTTGATCTCCAGCTTGTCGAGCGGCTCCTTTCTGGTCCTCGTCGGATCAGCGCCTCCTTGGTACTCGAAGCCGGGGTGAATCCTTTTCTGGCACGGCTGAATTCTACGGCTGATGAAGTTGCCGACAACGCTCGGGCCGTCAAGCCTTCCCCACGGAATCAACCCGAGTAGTTCGGCGATCTGCTCCAAGTTGTCGGGTTTCTCCGACCAGCTGCTTTTCTTCTCTGGAATCAGTCCCACATCGCACAGAGTGATGGTGTTCGGCTCTTCACGGATGTAGAACCACTTCTTGTACCACTCGTCCAATGAGGTGTTCCAGGGGCAGTGCAGGTATTGAGCCTTCATGCCGTCCCGCAGGTTCAGGTAGACGCCTCCGGCGATCTTCGAGCCACCGCTTCCCTTTTTCCGAAGGCAAAACAGGTGGCGAAAGAGGTCGAAATGGGGCTGGAAGCCACCATACGCCTCGCAGAGATGGATGAAGGTAGAGACGAGAAGAATCGAGTTGGGATGCAGATTGCAAATCCCAATCTCGTAGTACAAGCAGAGCCCCTGAAGGAAAGGGTGCACTGGAATCCCAAAACCCCGTTTGAAAAAATCTTCAAAGACCACAATTTCACCTGGTTGTGGATCGGGGAAGCTTTCTCCTTCGGGTGCACGCCATCCCGCAAGTGCCTTGTTGTGGAGCACTCCCATGGCGACGAGGTCCTCGATGGTTTGCTCGTTGCTCCGCGACTTCCACCATTCCTTCGCCATGACCCCGCCTTTCTTCTGGGCGTCTCTCTTCGCCATTAGTTCGTCCTTACTAAGTGGGTGGATGCGGGAGACCGAGGGGATTGGTGATGATTTTTGGGGAATAGGGTTTGGCAGGAGGAAGAAGAAGGTTGCGGCGGCGGATGACAATGGGGAATGGTGAGGGTAACTTACCAGACCTACATTATATAAAGCAAAAGGGCACCGTCGTTTCGTTCGCCCGAGAATATTGGGAGTCGTGCGCACGCGCCGCAGACGGTTGTTCACACAACCTCGAAATCTGCGCCAATAAACGCGCTCCTTCGTTAACAGTGTACGCGCCTCTTCGTTGATGGTGTAAGAGGGCCCACACTGACACACCTCAATACAGGTGTCAACCGACTGTTTGCCAAAAAATAAAAAATAAGAATAAGAAGACAGAATGACGTACTATACCTATTTACTTTTTTGACCAGACGTGTCAGACTGGTCAGACTGGACTTGGCAGAGAGTAGAGAAAAATAAATACACCAAATAATAGTACAAGCAGCGCACACGATCGTGGATTTGCTCTGATTGTGCTCGGGTACTGCCCAGACCACTACCGTGCTCGGGCACTGTCCGGATCACTTTTGTGCTCGGGGATTGCTCCGACCACGGTTGTGCCCGGGGGCTGCTCTGACTATTACCATATTCAGGAGCTGCTATGACAATTGCTGTGCTCGGGGACCCTCCCGACCACTTCTTGGAGTTTTGCTCTCCTCGGCTACATGTGATTTGTACTCACATACAGTTGAGAGACATTTATTTTGGACTTTGCTACAAGGCTCATGCTTTGCCTTCCAGCAAGCTCGGTGACTACGTAGGTACGACGCACCTGCCGGTGTATCTTGTTTGGCATGTACGGTAATTGGATTCTTAACTTCAGCGGAGTTTCTTTTTTAGACCCTGGCACCACGTGCCTACGTCAACTACTACCAGGCTCGGGGACTAAGTGGGCACACTTCACCTTGTGGTGAATGTGTTTGTTTAAATCGGCCCTCGAGCTTTGAATGATTAAAAGGATTATTAATATGCTCGGGGACTGTCCCGACCACTGCTTGAATAATGGTTCTCCTTGACTACATGTGATTTGTACTCACGTACAGTTAAGAGACATTTCTTTAGACCTTGCTACAAGGCTCAGGCTTTGTCTTCCAGCAATCTCGGGGACTACGTCGGTACGATGCACCTGCCGGTGCATCATGTTTGCCTGTATGGCAACTCGGTTTTCAACTAAACTATGAATTCTTTTTAGACCCTGGCACCACGTGCCTACGTCACCTCCTACCAGGCTCGGGGACTAAGTGGGCACACTTCACCTTGCGGTGAATGTGTTTGTTTTTTCGACCCCTACGCTTCTGATGTTCAAGGACGCTATGCTTCAAGACCACTTACATTTCTTTTCAGAAATACAAGTGGGCACACTTCTCAGGACAGAAATCTTTTCTTTTTTTTATAAGAGCACCATACATTCTTCGGACAACCTACTTCTCCGGTGATGACGGTGGTCGGAGGCGTCAAGGTTCCAAGCCTCGCTTGTCGGAGAAGGTGAAAATGGCGTGTCGCAGCATAATACATGATGCTCGGGGACTAGCTGTGGGGGTATTAACCCCTATACCCTTACGGCTAAGCTTGGGCTGGCCCGGATCGATGGGTTCAGTCCACCCGAAAAACGACGTGCGGCTCGGTCCACCTGATCGGAGTCCCGCACAAGGAATCAAGGCGGATTTGGCGACCAAGCAGGATCCTGGTCGGTTAGAATAGGAATCCTTGTCCGGCCACATATGGCAATTGTAACTGACTAGGATTAGTTTCCAGATCTGTAACCCTGCCTCCCGGACTATATAAGGCGGGCAGGGGACCCCTCTAAAAAACATCTCTCATTGACATACAGCAATACAAATCAGACGCAGGACGTAGGTATTACGCCTTATTGGCGGCCGAACCTGGATAAAACCTCGTGTCTGTCTTGCGTCACCGTCTTGTTTGGGGCTTGCGCATCTGTCTGCCGATAATCTACTACCTTGGGCATACCCCTAGGTAGACTGCCGACCATATTTCGTCGACAGATATGATGATGAACACTAAGGCACACAATCTTAATGTTTGGTATTGAAACAAAGCAAAACTATGCACTTAGAAAACTAAGAAAAGCACAATTCCAGTACTCAGATTGAAAGGAAGCCAACTTGAGTTTGATGGTGAATAATAAGGCACACAGATTTGGGTCTATTTGGTTGGTGACCAAAACTTGCCACGTCTAACCTTCGGCAAACTATGACTGCCAAAGAAAGTTTGGTGAGCAAAATTGAAGCCACAATTGTTTCAAAGTTTGGCAAGAAAATGAGTCTATGATGTTTGGGATAGGGTGCTAAGAAAGTGTGGCACACCGTAGTTATGGCAGCAAACCAAACAGCTGCTAGAAAAACTATGACATGACTAACTTGTGGCATGGCACATTTTGGTCATGAACCAAACATGTTACATTGAAAGAAAGCCAAATTGTGCACTTAGAAAACATAAGGAAAGCACAATTCCAGTACTCTTGGATTGAAAGGAATCTTACTTGAGTTCCATACATTCATACCAAATATGTGTCTGCCTTGTCAGTACTAAGCTAACAAGCATGCTAAAAACTAAAATGCAGATACTAATTAGGCCAACACTACGTGTCGGGGACCAATATTAGGGTACCCGAAGAGGAGCTAATAACCATCAACGTTGATTCGTTCGAGTGGTCGAGAGCGCAACTACACCTCTTGCTGGGCTCCACCTCGCCCGACATCTAAGGGATGGCTCTGCCTTGTCCAACCCCTGAGGGTTGGCTCTACCTCGCCCAACATCCAAGGGATGGCTCCACTCATCCGACCACCAAGGGTTGGCTCCACGTCACCCGATGTCTGAGGGTTGGCTCTGCCTCGCCTGGCCCCCGAGGGTTGGCTCCACCTTGGCCCACTCCTGAGGGATGGCTCCGCCTCGCCTAACCCTCAAGGGTTGGCTCCACCTCTCTCGATGTCTAAGGGATGGCTCTGCCTCATCTAACCCCTGAGGGTTGGCTCTACCTCGCACGACATCTAAGGGATGGCCCTGCTCATCCGACCCCCAAGGGTTGGCTCTGCCTCGCCCAATGTCTAAGGGTTGGCTCTACCTTGGCTAACTCCTGAGGGATGGCTCTACCTCACCCAACCCCCGAGGGTTGGTTCTGCCTTGCCCAATGTCTGAGGCCTGGCTCCGCCTCACCCAATCCCTCCTGCATGGCTCCTAATAGAAGCCCACGTCGCCGCCAACCACTATAGCTAGAAAGTACGACCCAAGGTCAAACTTCTGACATCGTGCAGGGAGTGGTCACGTCTCAACATGACCCATCCCCGCGACATGTCATTCTGGGGGACCCATGATGCCCACAGTGATGGATGCATGGTCACTGTGCTACCTGCTCCCTGTATGGTTGCTGATCAGCACGCTGGTTCACTACACCGCCCGCCGGGGCAGAGTGGGACGTTACGACCCAACTGACAATGGTAGGGCATGGCATCATCAAGCAGACAGGAGCCCAGTGTGGGGCGGTCCCTATCACCACCTGCCATGTCAGCAAAACCCACACAAAGGAAAAGGAAAGCCTAGCGGCCTTGAAGGACTCTCTTTGTCTCTCTCTCTCGTTCTCCTCTTTTCTCTCACTCTAACCCATGCTTTCCCTTGGCTTATAAAAGGGAAAGCAGGGCAACAAATCATAATAAAACAAGCGACCCATCACACATCAGATCAGACCATGGAGCCAGCATCCAAACTTGTCTGAGCTTGAACTCATCACCACACACACCACCAGAGACTTGGGACCTATACCTCTCTCTCCCGTTTGTAACCCCTACTATGAACTTTCTAGTGCTAGTAACATGAGCAGCCCAAAACAAGACGTAGGGACATTTAGCCTGAACTAGTATAATTCTTCTGTCCTCTTAGCACACCATCTAGGTCAAATGTGCAATAATACAAATTTACTCATTGGTGTTTACTCAAAACATCGATAGTTGGTGCACTAGGTAGGGGCCTTTGCGCGTCTTGACATCAACACTAGGCCTTGAATGGCTAGTCACAGCATTAGCTGGGTCCTGGGCGCACACGTGCGCTTTGGGGACCTAGACTTCATCATCATAGTAGAGGGAGAGTTGGCGCGGGTTCCCATCGTCATTCAACCCCTCTGCTCTGTCAGCCTTGACACAATCACCGAGGCACTCAAGGAGCTATGGCTGCATACACCGGAGGCCTACGTCCCTAGGAGCGGCTAGCTCCTCAACTCTGACTATGAGAGGTTGGAGCGTCAACTCAACATCTTCCTGGGACCTCAACCATCCTAGGAAGACCTGCGCCATCTCATCTTCTCATTTACCAATGTCATGGCATAGCTTACTAGGGGAAATCCACTCTTCTAGGAATACCTCATCCAAAGCGCCCCGACAATGCTCTCGTTCGGTCTCTGCCTCATCTAGAGCAGCAAGGACCACCACAAGCTCTCCCCTCTATGGGAGAGATCGTACGTCGTCGCGGAAGTGCTCCGGCCAGGCACCTACAAGCTCAAGACCATCGATGGCGAAGTATTCGCCAATGCCTAGAACATCAAGTAGCTACATCGCTTTTACCCTTAATAAATGCACACTTTCTCTTGTCAATTTCATTATCAAACCCCCTGATCTTTCATGAAACCCAACCCTAGCAATGGCAGGGGGTCGGGCCTCACTCGGTGGTTAATAAGAGAATATCTATTTAGTAGATAGTCTCAATGTCCGACCCCTTCTCACGTTAAGACCTAGGAGCTAGTGTCATGGGAACAGGCTCTGATTATAACTGGTCACCCAGCGGCTATGGTGCCTTTGCTCACCAACGTAATCAGAGTTTTCTTTTCCACACCCCAGGCTTTTTGGCCTTAGCCATGGAAAGAGTCGGTACATGTTTAAGAGTCTATTCGCCTAGTAAACATTCTCTATGCCCGACCCCCTTCTCATGTTAAGACCTAGGAGCTAGGTTTGCGGGAACAAGCTCTAAGTATAATTGGTTGGACTATGAGAAACCTATGCCCCAGTGGCTGTGGCACCTTTGCTCACCAGCGTGATTAGAATTGGCTCACCAGCATTCCGAGCTTTTACGACCTTAATACCAGAAAGGGTCGGAATGCACTAACCTTTTTGTACAAAAAGAAGAGAAGAGCTAAAAAGCCATTTGCTATAACAAAATTTAGGAGCTTGTCCATTTTTGCACAAGTTCCCCACTTGGCTTATCTGCCATCTAAATTCTTGCGTGGGATATTCTCATCCTCTATCTTCGTAGGAAAGTCTTGTCTCAGTAGGTAACACAAGTCAACTGGATGATTTGGCCGCTACTGAGAGATAGGTCACCCTTACTTTTCCCATTAATTTCGCTACCAAGCCTTCGACCCTAGCAATGGCAGGGGATTGGACATCGCTCGGGGGCCGGCAAGAGTGTCTATTTGGTAGATATTCTCTTTGTTCGACCCCTCCTTACGTTAAAAATGGAGGCAGGGTGTGCAGGCATGAACTCTGTGTAGACCTAGTCAAATTGCTAGGACCCTATGCCCTAGTGGCTATGGCATCTTCGCTCACCAGCATGATCAGAATAGTTGTCCCTGCACACCGAGCTTTAACCCCCACCTTCTCAGGAAGGGTTCAGAGGGACCCAACTATGGAATCTCTGTCGAGGAACGACCGATAGGTCGCCCAGGTTGATCGAATGGCTTGGGTCACTACTGAGAGATGGGTACAAAAAATGGGATGCCTCATGCAGGTTACATCAGCACTATCATGTACATCGGGCCCAAACCCCACACGGACATATCCGGTAAGACCTCCCTGAACCCATCACTCAAACCATCGAGGTAACTTTACCAATTCCCACCTTTCTTTTTCCATTGCATGATCATTCATCCATTCTCATACATACATTCATACATTCATTCATACATACATACATTCATACATTCATTCATTCATCACATGCATCCAAGCATTGCATATGTAATTGCTGCATCACAATGCTTTGTGTCGTGTCATGAAGTGGTAGTTGTCTCATTCAATATGAGCGGCAGATGATCGAGGTTTGAAGGCTAGCCCACGGAGGGCTCAAGGCCGCCTTGCATCAAACAGAGCTAGGGGAGAAAAAATGAGATGAGCCCTAGCGGCCTTGCCTGACCCTGCTTAGAAGCAGACAGGGACATCTCGACCTTTCTCATTCGATTCTAACCTCAAGCCAAGCCCATAGAATCTCTATCGAGGAGAGGCCCATAGGCCACCTGAGTCGCTCTTTAGAGTAACATGGGCATCTATCGGGAGCTAGGTTAAGGAGCAGTGGAATGCCACATGAGGGCTTTGCCGACCCCGTTAGTGGATCATGGACCCAGATTCTACTCGAACATGCCCATTAGCGAGCTCATCGAGCATGACACTCGAGCCATCAAGGCAAGTATCGTTAGCTCAACCCCTTTGATTGTAGAAACCAAAGATGGGGTGACACATGAAACACGACCGACCCCTATCGAGCTTCACAAAGCTTGGAGGCTCGGGTCACCTGATCATAAAATCAGGAGGCTAGGGTTCGAATGCTAGCCCATGGAGGGCCTGAGGCCACCTCACGTTGAACAAGAGCTAGGGGAGAAAATGCAGATGAGCCCCAGCGGCCTTCGCCCAACTTGCCTAGAAGCGGATAGGGTCATCTCGACTTTCTCGTTCGATCTTGACCTCCAGCCAAGCCCATAGAATCCCCATTGAGGGGGCATCTGTTGGAAGGTGGGTTGAGGAGCAGCGGAATGCCACATGAGAGCTTTGCCGACCCTGTCATGAACGACGGACCTAGATCCCACTCGAACATGCCCATTAGTGAGCTCATCGAGCATATCACTTGAGCCATCGTGGTAAGTGATGTTAGCTCAACCCCTCTGGTTGCGGAAATCATGGATAGGGCAACAATCACAAGGACGAGCCGACCCTCGACCGAACCCCTGCTATGCGCAAGGGCTCAAGGAAAGTTGGGCTCATGAGGAGACCAAACGCGCGGTCACAGAACGATGGCTCAAAACCTAAGGGGGGAAGTACATGTGAAAACAAGAGATATTGTCTCCTACTAGTTTTGCTATCTTCTTCTTAATCTTTAGTGAAACCTGACCCCAACAATGGCAAGGGATCAGGCCTCACTCGGGGGCAGATAAGGGCATAAATACACCCTTTCTGAAATTGTCACCGCACCTGACCTTTCCCTCATGTTAAACCTAGTGGCAAGGTCTGCGGAAATGAACGATTGAGCATGGCTAGTCGAACTACGAGAAACCTATGCTCCTATGGCTATGGCACTCTTGCTTACCAGCATAATCGGAGTTTCCCTCTTGCACCTCGAGCCCTATGGTCTTAACAAATGGAAGGGTCAGAACACATGAACTCCTTTTCACACATAAAAAGGGAAGAAAAACAAACTCAATCAAATGAAACAAAATGATAAGTTTGTTCAATAGTACAGAAGGGTCGGAGCTTGTCTGCTTGTTACATGAACAATTACACAACCTATCTGACTAACTAACCCCTCTAGGGGAGAACTATGTCTTCTATTTTGTCCGCTAGGTTCCACGAAAGGGGAGCCACCGCCGTCTCTATCTCATCCAGCTCATGGGCTTCATAGCCAGGCGCAAAGCCAAGGCTCAATGTCTCTAGGTTGATGCTATCCCTATAATGAGAATGAGCAATCGCGAAGGATTAGTTGACCCTAGCACAAAAGGCATCCCTCTCAAGCTGGCACACCTATGCCATGATCTCGATGGCATGGGCCATGAGCGAACTAGTCCCCTCCGACCACACAACCTCTAGGTCATCGCAGACCACTCCGAGGGCGGTGCTTAGGATATCAAGCTTGTCACTCTCCGCCTGAAGGTTCCTCCTCACCTCAGCAAGGTCTATGGCTAGCCCGGCAGAGATGCCCTCGACCTCTTGCCTCTAGGTCGTCATGGTTCCAAGCTTGGCCTAGAGGGAGCCAATCTTCTGATGCACATCATCATGCTCTCGGAGGGCCTAGCATGCTCCTTGTGAGCCATGCCATGCTCCAAGCGAAGCCTCTTTGTGGTTTGGAGTAGCTCATCCCACTCCTTGCGAAGCCAAGTGACCGCTATAGCATCTAGACTTGCCTTCTTCTCTAGGGCCATGAGCTTCTCCTCGGCTACTAGCTTTAGCTCCTGCTCCTTCTCAACCTCATCTAGAAGGTTAAGGATCCACCAATGGGTCTTGGCGTCCTCTAGAGCAGCTCATCCTGCTCCCTCCTGACCTTGGTGGCCTCCTCATCGTCCTTCCATGACCTCGCTGATAGGGTCTCGAATGCCCTCTCGACCATGGCGGCATGCCAACAGGCCTTGGCCGCCCACAACCAAAGACTACCCACCTCCTCAGCTCAGCCACCTTCTGCTGGGCGATAGCAAGCTAAGCCATCACCTCCCTGCACAGCCATGCCTCCTCGATGAGGTGGTCCTAGGTTCCCTTCTGCTCACGCTGGAACTACGACTTCCCCTGGCTATGAGCAATGAGGGACTGAAAGAAGACAATGGTCAGAATACAAAAATACGCAGAGAAAGGAAAAAGAAAGAAGTAGGATCAAGCAAGTACGTGGCCAGTAGGAACAACAACGTCGACCAAGGCACCCTGAGCATGGTCCAGATCTTCGAGCATGGATGAGACTCCCACGTCGATGCTTTCTCACTCCATGCCCTCGGTAGCATCGTTGAGGGTGAAGAGCATCGACGCTGGTATTCCAGGCTTGTCCACTGGAGTAGGGGTTTGCTCTATGTAGGTGAGTCACTGCCTACCAATGTTAGGGCTAGAGTTGACTCCCCATCGACTCTGAGCACCGCTGAGCCCTCTCACCATGATGTTACCACTAGGACACCCCCTCCAGCAATGAAAGGGGTCAGCAGTATAGGCGTCGACCTCTCTCCCACTACCACGACATCTGAAGACCCCTCGTCCACATCCCCCTCTATCCGGCCCACATTGGGCGCTATCGCTTGTGCCACTAGTGACGCGGGTCGCCTCATTGCCTCGGGCATGGCCATGGTTGCGTCCGACTATGGCCCACCTATCACAGTCGCTGCCACCTCTGCCTACATCAGCGGGGCCTCAATCGGCTATGTCACACCCACCGTGGCCAACGCCATGAGCACGGAAGGTTGCTCCGTCCATCTCCACATTAGCAGCGGTATCGCCTCCATTGTGGGCTGCTTAGTGACCTCTAAGGGCGTCCCTTGAGCCCCTATGCCCACTTGTCCCACCAAGGGCACAGGTGTAACCATGGGAGGCGCCTAACTAGCCAGCGATGCAGTCACACAAGCGCTGCTCCTGCTCAAAATGGGTGTGACACCGACCGATGGTTGTCACCCTGCTTGAAGGGCGACACTCTTCTTTGGCACCGGCGCCAAAGGATTACGCTGCCTCAAGACACTGCAAGGAACAAAAATCATAAGTCACAATGAAAACAGAGAGAAACTAAGAAAAACAGAGGAGTTGGTGACTTACATCAGTGCTGTTGGGCGATAGATACATTTGGGGGCAAACCCCTAGATCTCTACTCCACCTCATCAGGGCGAGGCTATTTCAAGCCCACCCCCTGCTCCTGGGCAGAGGGGCTCTCTCCCCTTGCATCTTGGGGCATGATGGTGGAGCCACCCGCTTTCCCTAGCACCATGGGCATGGCAGCCAATCTGCACACCCCTATCGGCTCCTATGGCATGCCGATGGTCTAGCCCATCTCCGCCAGCCCCATGGATGTGCCTTCCCCTCCATGGAACGGGAAGGGTCCCAACTCCTGCAAGGACGAGCGGATACTTGTCATCACACCCTCACTTTGCAGGTAATCCCACTTGATGTCATCGACTACCTTATCATCGTCTTCCTCATCATCGTCATTGTCACTATCAGTGTCCTCCCCTTGCTCCCATGCTTATAGCTTCCACTGCCTCTTCTTCCTCTTGTCCTCCTTTGCCTTCCTAAGCCACTCAACCTTAGTGTGATTCGCTGCCCTCATGGATGAATGCCTTAGCAATGGAGCCTAGTGATCAATGGGGACGAGGTCCCTCGGCTGGTCCCCCATCTCAATGTTAGTATCAAGAGGTCAGGAGGTCAATTGAAGAGGAGGCATGAGGAGAGGAAACTTACGAACACGACATGGCCTGGTTCCGGCCACGTCAGAGGATGCCCCAGCACCAGGTACACAAAGTTGAGGGGGCGCCCATGTCATCCCGCAAAGGCTCCATTGCCTCCTTAATGCGATGCATGACTTTGGAGGGGGAGAGTGCTCCCTCGGCGAGCACCATCCCATCGAATGACGCCTCGAGCGCCATCGCATATAGCAGAAGCACCCACCTCATCAACAGCACCACCCTACTCGTGTGGTAGGCCCCGATGATGCCTGACCCCTTTAGGCCGCTCTCCTTTAGGATACGGATGGCAGCGAGGTGGTCTCAGATCTTCTTCTTGTCCTTCTCTAGGACACCCCACTTCCTCTAGGATTCTAGGGCCTCCACGATTAGGCACCCGAAGAACTCCGGTAGGGGGGCGTCGGCATTATTCTTGAGATAGAACCACTACGAATGTCACCCCTTGTTGGAGGTCGACAGCCACATCAATGGGTACTCACCGACCCAGTTGTTCCTGAGGTGGATGCCAGCGCATCCCATCAACATATGCAACTATTGTCGGCCTCCCTTCTCCCTCTTCTTCTAGAGGGTGACAGCAAAGAAGTGCCACCACAGATCGAAGTGGGGACTGATCCCCAGGAATCCCTTGCATAGGGCGATGAATGCTGCCATGTACTAAATCCCATTGGGATTGACGTGCTGTAACTTGATCTTGTAGTAGTGTAGCAGTCCCTAGAGAAATACATGGGTGGGGACGGTGAACCCATGCTCATGGAAGTGCACGAAAGACTCCACATAGCTATTAGGCAGTGATGACATCTCCTCCTTGTTGGGTAGCAACCACTCCTCGGCCGAGGTCGATGGACGAAGAAGGCCATGACAGACGAGGCCTTCCATACGCTAGAAGGTGATGTCAGAGCAACACCATGGATCCATTAGAAGATGGCGGCGAGTGGATGCAAGCTTGATGGTGGCTAGGATGTAGATGCATGAAGCCTAGGTGATTGGTGGTGGAGGTTGCTGATGCAAAGACAAAAAGGCAAGGTATGAAACCCTAGGGGCAAACCCTTTGGTTTTATAGGGGTGATGGATGCAAGGAAACCAACTATCCGCCTAGATCTCCATGCCCACCACAATCTGCCACAACATCACGCTGTGGGATATGCGCATGCAATCCCTATCCTTTCCCTCGGAAGACTAGCCAGACATTTTGCCTCCTTGGGCAGGCCACGACTTGTTATAGGTAAGGGGAATACAAATCAAAAAACACTTCTATGGCCTGTCTGGGCCTTGGAGTTTGGCGGTTGGCCCATCGACGGGTTGGACAGCAGCTCTAGGCACCCTTACGATAAGGGATGGAAAGGGATGGGCCCGTAAGTGGCCAATACCCAGGCGCAAGAGCGCCATGGGCATCTCGGCCTACGATCAAGTCTTAGCTAGGCTGACCCTAGCTAGATCCCCATGAATGGGATGCCGGGACCCCAATCAAACTATCCAGCTCATGAACCACCAAATCTCATGGCCATACCCGCAAAGGGTCTGACCTTAGCAAGAAGGAATCACTGTCCCTAGGACATGCCATGGGTGACAAAAGAAGGCCAAGACCCTCAATGTCCTCCATTTTGGAAAACCTCTAAAGGAGTATTCTCCTCCTTCATAGGCTTAGGGGCTACTATCGAGGACCAATACTAGGGTACCCGAAGAGGAGGAGCTAATAACCATCAACGTTGATTCATCTGAGCGATCGAGAGTGTGACTACACCTCTTGCTAGGCTCCACCTCCCCCAACCCTTGAGGGTTGGCTCCACCTCACCCGATGTCTAAGGGATGGCTCCGCCTTGTCTAACCCCAAGGGTTGGCTCTGCCTTGCCCAATGTCTAAGGGATGGCTCTGCTCATCCAACCCTCGAGGGTTGGCTCTACCTAGCCCGACGTCTAAGGGTTGGCTCCGCCTCACCCAACTCCCGAGGGTTGGCTCCGCCTCGCCCGACCCTCGAGGGTTGGCTTTGCCTCGCCCAATGTCTAAGGGATGGTTTCGCCTCATCTAACCCCCGAGGGTTGGTGTAACAACCCGGGTTTTTTTGGTGAAGTCAAAAACACGAACTTTCTAAAAATTTTCCTGTAATTGTGTGAAGCATGTAGATGCTAGGTCAAACATGAGTCAAACCCACTGACTAAACGTTGCATGCATATAGAATTGTTTGTAGAATGTGCCGAAGCTCTCGCGTTGCCTCGTGTTTGAGTCTTGTGGTTTGGAGTGCACAAGTCCGTAGCAAGTAACCCTCCTCAATAATCTTAGTCGGGTTCCTCGCAGATATCTTTTGAATTCTTTTATGACCTCTCTCGAAATCCCTACTTGATCTCCTAATTAACGGACCCTCACTCCCTAAGTCCCTCTACCATTCATCTTGTGCATGCGCAAGGTGCGGCGGCACTCTACTCCAGCTGCATACTCCTGTTCCCATTGTTTGGTAACATAAACCACGTAAGTAGCAGGCAGCCAGCAAGAGCATGATTGACACAAGCACCCTGCAAGGCTCTATACGCATATATATATGTGTGTATGGTGTATACGTATTTTTGCCCCATGAGCAAATACCGGAACCCAGCTAGCTCCTCTTCGGCCTTGGCCTCCAATCCGGCCCAGCCCTGGAGCAACAACGACCAGCCCATCCTGCCCTCACGTGCCCAATGCACGCAGAAGCACCGTATAGAACTAAGCAGCGCCGCTGCATGCCGATGTCCCATCAGTGGACCCACAAGCCAGCCGAAATACCTCACCTCCGTCCGCGTACACCGCACGCAAGCGAAGCCGCTCTGCATGTGAGGCTGTTCCCTTACGGGACCCGCTTGTCAGTGCTTGGGGAAAAAGCAAATCAACGATGCCGTTTCCTTCCGTCGCACTGCTTCCGCCATTCTTCTTTCTCCGTACGTCCTGCGTCGTCCTTAGTTCTCTGTCCAAGCCAAGCAACGTCGTCAGCCCCTTGGATGCCTCCGCACGCATGACACCGGGCCCCCTCCTCAAGCCGCGTCGCAGGTACGCACCGCGACCAACCGCGCCGTGCCCTGCGAAAGCAAGCCACGCTCTGACCCCAGCCGTAGAAACAACTTGGCCGCAACGCAAATGCGCCTGGACTCCGCAGCGCCTCGCCCCACGTCGCGACGAGCACCAAGCCGCACTGCTCGACCACGCCGCGACTCACCTACCTTATCTTCTCGAAGTTTCCCACGAGCAGCCGCCCGATGCGTGCCACGTTCTTCCTCACTGCGATCGCTGCCGCCCGTGGCATGCTAGGCCTATGCCGAGCCCTAAGCCCCGCACTACAAAAGCCGGACGCCGCCCTTGGCCTCGCCATCTCTCCCTGTGGCTGCCGCCACCAGGCACATCTCTCCCTCCCTTGCCCTAGCCTCTCCTGCAGCGACGCCGTGCCCTTGCGCTGTGCCCACGCGTCGTGCGTCTGCCGTCGCCGCGCTCGTCGTGTCCACACCAACACGCGACACTGTCCGTCCTCGCCACGACCTCGACCACGCGGACGGCGAACGACGACGCACACCGCTGCGTCACCAAGCCTTCGCCGTCCAGGGGCCCTTCCTCATCGCGCAGCCCGTGACCGCCGCGCTGGAGCGCCACCCACGATGTGCCGAGCACCGGAAGCGCTGCAGCACCGCCTCGCGACACCGGCCTACTGACCCGCATCGCAGCGACCGCAAGCGCACGTCGACGCCCCTGCCGAACCGCACCGACCACGACAAACGGCGCGTCCACGACTACGTCCTCGACCACATCCACCGGTCAGCATCACCATGCTTCCTTACCAGCCTCGCCCGTTCTCGCCGGCCATGGCGTTCCACACTCTGGAACGCGAAGGCCTGAGCCAACGCCGGCTCCGGACGCATCGCCCCGCACACCGCACGAGCACGTTCTAGCGCGCCCGTACACGCCCTTACGTGGACTTAAGCCTGAGCAACCGCTCACACAGCACGTTCACGCTAGGTAACGCCTTGTTCACCGCCACCACCGGGTCACGTACACGTGTAGGAACAGCTGCACAGCCCAGCATCACCGCTGCTCTGGCTTCGCCACGAGCTACCGACGGCACCGTCACAGTCGTCCGACCTCGCCGCGCGCCCATGGTGCTCGGGCACGACTTGGCCTATGCTTCGCCGCCATGCGCCTCACGCTGGCCGACATGCACGTCGCGCTGGCATGCCCCGGACACACCCACGCGCACAGCACGCTTGCGCCCACGCAGCGCGCACGCCAACGCGGACACCGCGGCCACCACGCTGGTGGCCATGCCGTGGTGAGCACCCAGCCGGCAAACCGGGGCCGAAGACCTCCAGTTCTCCGTAGTGACGCCGACGCCCCACCATCCGTCGCCATCAAGGATCGCCATGCTGGCCCTCGCTTCTAACCGCAGCGCACAACCGCCGCGGTGAGCGCATCTCCGCGCGGTGCCGTACCAACAGAGTAGCAGCCACACGACCACGTCCTTGCCTTGTCCCCGTGCCGCCACCCGGCGTGCACGATGTGCAGGCACGCAGCGCACCGGCGCTACCCCAAGCCACCGAGCACCGGTAGGCTAAAGCCGATGGCCTACTCTACTTCAAGTCTTGGGCTTCCTCCCTTCTTGGGCTGTCAGCCGTGCCGAACGCCTGGAGCCCAAGAGCTGGCCCCTCTACTCCTTTTCCTCCCCGCGGGTGGGCCGGCCAGCAAGCCAACCCAGCCCACTCCGGCTTGTGGCCCGCACGCGAGCCCCTGCCATGGGCCACCAGTAGGGAGAAGCAGCCCACTCGAAGCCTGCCCTTTCCATCCTTTTTCTGATTTTCAGAAATTCTTGGCCACCTTTTGAAATTCGCCAAAAATTCATCCTAGCTCCTAAAATTATGAAACCAGTTTCATAATTTTCTAAAAAACAAACCTTACGGCATGAACCCATCCTTAAGTATTTTTGATCCCTCCAAATGGTGAGCCAACGCAATGCTTGCGCTCACTCACGTTCGCGCAGCTCACGGACTAACTTTGGATTGCCACCACGGGACCCTAGCACCTAACGCCCGTGATATATGCCTAAGCCAATGGCTCGACGCCCGTAGCCAACCTTTGGCCATCTGTAGCCATGACCGGCCAACCACGGCCCACCATAGCCCACGAGACCGGCTAACTAAAAGCCGTATCAAGCCATAGCGAGCCATTGTTGGCCAGATGCAAGCTGTGACTCCGTCTACTGCGAGTCGTTACCTCTGGATCTTTGAGTTATCGAACCTTAGTCGATGCCTTACCATGACGATGGAAAGCCCCGTCTATTATCTTCCCGTATATGCACATCTACCTTGTCGGACCTCAATCTCACCGACCACGTTGGCAACCTTTCCGACCACGTTGGCAACCTTTCCGACCACTTTGGCAATCTTACCGACCACGTCGATGATCACTCCGACCACCTCCGCGATCTCACCGACCATGTTGGCAAAGCTCTCCGACCACCTCGGCCAGCCTTCCGACCACCTCGGACAGCCTTCCGACCACGACGGTGATCTCACCGACCACCTCGGTGACATCTCTGACCACCGACGAAAGCCCCTTCCCGCTCATTCTTATACTCGTTCGTCCACTTACATTACATGATCTTGATCTATCTATATCTATCTACACCATGCCCTTGTGCAGGTCCGCCTATTCCCTCGCTATGGTATGTGCTACTCCGCAGTTGTGTCGAGTTGTTGCGTCTTCGGTCGTGTTTGGTTCTTATCGCTGATTGAAGGTGTTGTTGCCTGTGTGCCGAGCCGGCTGAGGGATCGTACCTCATTCGGACGTTACGATCGCGGGATCCGTCTCGCCATGACTGTGATGCCGAGTGTAACTCGACCCGTCGCTTTTTAGATTGGCTTCATAGTACCACGAGTGTTAGCTCCTGCCTTTGGCCCTAGAACATGGTCGCGATGGATTCGATATCGATATCGATATCAATGCGGATATCACCCGCTCACATCGAGCCTTTCACGACTTAGCCTATGGGAGATGACCTGGGAGATAACAATCGTGGAACGATGGATGCCAACACATGTTGGTATGGCTTGTGGCCGCGAGTTTGCCTCGCCCTGACCATGGAGCTACGCCACTCATTTGCTTTTAGTTGCTTCTCCGTGCTCAAGACCTTGTATGCTTGTACCCCGTTTGACCATCACGTTTCTCCGATTCTCGCGGTGACAACCGCATCGCTTCGAATCTGAGAGGTATCTCAGTGTCAGTGCACCCAGGTCGGGTACCCTACGAGTGGTCTGCGCACTCGGTGTTTGTCGCTCCTTCCGATGCCCTGTCTTCTGTCGTGGCGTGTGTGCCAGAAGGAGTAGACCTCCATTTTATGTTGTTATTGCCCTATTAGCCCGCCCTGTTCGATCCCGCCTTGTCCATGGCGATTGGATCAAAGACCGGACTATCTCTTTTTAGTTAGCGAAGCTATAGTCTATGTCGTACCTCGGACCCGTGCGTGTCGACCCAATCGGCCGTCTAGAACCATCTCTCCCGAAGATGTGTCTGAGAACATGACATGGATGTGCATAGCTAACCCCACTTCTTTTGTTTTGCTGAGCAACTCTCTTCTCGGCTCCCAACGTTATTATGTTATGAGGATCGAGAGAACCCGTTGCTGTCCAATCTCTTTGCGCTACCGCAATCTACCATAGCGGGCAAGCCAAAGTACGTTGGAGCCAAGTCACAATAGTGTTAATCGTTCTTGTTTGCTACTCGTGTCCAATTGTGACTTGCAGGATAAGGCTATAAGAGCCGAACCCCGTCGTTCTTCTTTCTTGGGGCTCGACTTCCAATCCCCGTCAAGTCAATGACGCCGGATCGAAAAATCGTGAGCCGTGGTGTTTGCTCTGGATAAGCTCTGGCTTAAGCCGTTTATCGTAAAGCCATACCGGCTTGGCCATGACTTAAGCTTGTGCTTAGCAAACCACAACTTGTGAATCGCGGCCCGAGGAAATCGGATAACCGCCAAGAGGGCTAAGCCGTGTATCTCTTATTGCCTCGCTGGTGTTATTGGATTTTCCTGCGTCTTGTCATCTTTTCGAGTGTTGAGTGCTCTTTTGCCTTGCGTGTCGCTTCGCGAAGTAGCTGACGATCGGACCAAGAGGACATGGACGACGACAAGGACCGTGGAATGGAGTCAACGCAGGAGGAGGTGACCCCGCTAATGGAACACCAACGAATGGAGAACTGTGCCACTACTACCTCTACATCGCAGGTGTCATGGCAGCACCCTCTTTTAGAGAATCCTATTAGACATTGCATAATATCTAGAACTGCTAGCGCTTTATAATTATTCCTTTGATATTACTTTGATGCATGCTACTACCTGAGCCATTATTACCCTGATGCAACCCACTCTACCACGTCACCCTGCTTTGCGCATTCGCTCGCTTATATATGCTTACTTGCCTGCTTGCTTGCATATTACACCACTATACTTATTATTAACTCCACTTCGCATTATATCGGGGATGTGATGCTGGTGGTGAACCCCCTGGGAAAGGTTTGGCTATGGGTGTAGGACTTGGTGGTGTGTGAGCGTGCTGCGTGCGTCTTGGGTGCGTGGAGAGTGAGGGTTGTGTTGACCGAGCTGGAATAACGACGAGCCTGGGGCGAGTCTTGCCATGTGGTGCTACCTGGGCACTTGGATATGGAATACCTGTGGCGGGTAAATGGTAATTGGAGGTGGCCTTGGGTGTGAACCTCGGGGAGGTGGAGCCCAGGGTGGAGGTGCTATGGTGGCACGTAAAATGGAAACCCTGATGGAGACATTCTGGCTTGGTTAATCCCTAAGGACTTACTAGTACTCAGACTCACTGGGAATCCTTTACATCCCACTCGCCCTATATGGTGCGGGACGGTCGGACTACTTGGTAGAACAATGCCACTACTGCTAGGCGAACGTGTGCAAGGAGGTACGGGGTGCGTGGTTTTCCCCCACACCCTTCCAAGACTTTAGGAGGCCTTGTGGACATGGCTCTTGACATCCGGAGGGCCCCGGCTCTATCTACGACTCACAGTATCAGCCATCCTAGACTAGACTTGGGATGTACCAGGGCTGAGAGGTAGGGTGGCATCGTTCTAGGCTAGCAAGCGGCCGAAATCTGCCTAGACGGGGCACCGTCGAGGATGGCTATCTTGTGGGTATGTAAAACCTCTGCAGAGTGTATGGTTGATCGATCGATACATATGCCGACTTGTCGGCTATGGACCTTTCCTGGGTTTCGCTTAAACTAGATAGGAGATGAGTCCTTCTTTCCTCCCTCCAGGGTTTGGGGTATTTTCCGGCCGTGAGCCAGGGGCTGCGGGCCGTTGAGACAAGTGCCGAGAGGGAGTTGGCCTGTCGACCTAAGTGTGTGAGATGAGATAAGGTGTGGTGGTATGGAGACGGTTTGGGATGGATGGTTGGGGATGGATATGGATGGATGTGGATGTGTGTGGTTGGGAATTGTGTTGAAAAACTGGACATTATTATTACATTACTACTGTTACTTACTTCTCATGCGCTAAGGATGCAAACCACAGCCAAATGTTAGGATCGCCAGATCCTCTTGTTTTATCTTTTCCACTAAAGCTCATCGGTGCTGACCATGGCCTGCACACATCTGGCGGTGTGCAGATTTCCTGCTTCTCAGAGATACTGACTTTAGAAGGATTAGGAGGTCTCGTGCCTACGCTCAAGTTTGGTTCGGAGATGGAATCTATGCTGCACTATGCCAACTCTGATGATGACCTGTGAAGGAGGAGCCTTCACTCGATAGTCTTCCGCTAGATTAACTCTGTAATAGGAGTGTTCCCAGAGATGTAATATCTTGTATTCTTGTAATCTTACGATGTATGACTGTGATAACGACTGATATATGATAATATAATGGAATCAACTATTGGTTTCATCATATTATAATTCATTCTGTGGATTTTCCCTTCGCGGAAAATTGAGGATGTTTCAGTTGGCTCTGCCTCGCCTGACGTCTAAGGGATGGCTCCGCTCGTCCAACCCTCGAGGGTTGGCTCTGCCTCGCCCAACGTATAAGGGTTGGCTCTACCTTGGCCAACTCCCAAGGGATGGCTTTGCCTCGCCCAATCCCTCAGGCATGGCTCCCAATGGAAGCCTGCATCGCCACCAACCACTATGGGCCAGAAAGTATGACCCAAGGTCAAACATCTGACATCGTGTAGGGAGTGGTCACATCTCAACATGACCTATCCCCATGACATGTCATTCTGGGGGACTCACATCACCCACAATGATGGATGCATGGTCACTGTGCTACCTGCTCCCTGTATGGTCACTGATCAGCACGCTGGTTCGTCGCGCGCCCGTTGGGGCGGAGTGTGTCGTTACGACCCGGCTGACAATGACAGGGCATGGCATCATCAAGTGGATAGGGGACCAGTGTGGGGTTGTCCCTATCACCACCTGTCATGTCAGTGGAACCCATGCAAAGGAAAAGGAAGGCCTAGCAACCTTGAAGGACTCTCTCCGTCTCTCTCTCTCGCTCCTGTTCTCATCTTTTCTCTTGCTGTAACCCATGCTTTCCCTTGGCCTATAAAAGGGAAAGTAGGGCACCCCACTAAAGGGCAATGGATCACGATAAAACAAGTGACCCATCACACATTAGATCGGACCATGGAGCCAGCATCCAAACATGTCCGAGCTCGAATTCATCACAACAGACACCACCAAAGACTTAGGACATGTCTCTCTCTCTCGCCTATTTGTAACCCCTACTATGAACTTTCCAGTGCTAGTAACACGAGCAGCCTGAAACTGGACATAGGGATATTTGGCCTGAACTAGTATAATTCTTGTGTCCTCTTAGCACACCATCCAGGTCAGATGTGCAATAATACAAATTTACTAGTTGGTGTTTACTCAAAACACCGACACTATGCAAAAGTTAAAAGGCCTTCATATGTACATCATTGGTTGCATAATTAATCATTCTCTATGTAGATCCTAGTCGACCTCCATGGGATCATTGTGAATCTCTATAATATACTACAGATCGTTGTCAACATCCATGAGTCATTGTCAATCCCCATGTCATCCTGAGCCTTGACCACTACAACCCTATCCACATCCATTGGTACACTTTCATTTAGCTCATCGACTCTGTTCACAAAGCACTAATTCGGTGAACCAATACAGAGGATGATAAGGCTCAGAAGCTGCACTCCACGGATATATAAGGCCACAAACTCTAGAATGAGGAGATGCATTTTCATCAGTAGATCCAACAAAATTATTGTAGCTAGGTTGGAGGTGAAGGAGCAAAGAGCACGAGCGAGCAATACAAAGGAATATAGAATCTAGTGAAGAAGCAAATCTAGTGCAGCTACCTTACATCTGGATGGAGCAGCGAAGCAGGGGTGGCGCACTGAAGATTTGTGTGCCTGCAAGGTTTGAGGTGAAGGAGCAGTGAGCACACGAGAGGCTACCTTTTGTCCAACGCTAGTAGGGTGAAGTAGAGCAACGGAGCAGAGTGGGGAATGGATGGGAGGAAGGTGTGGTTGGACCGTAGGAATGTATATATAGTTCAATAAATTGGTTGCCCCTAAACTAGGGCCCAGTGTCTAGGGAAGTAGGATGCCTCCAACACATCAATTGATACTTGGATCTACTATCATTTATAGTTCAATAAATTGAACACCTGGTTAATCACCTTGTATTTAGTTCAACAATAGTTGTACAATAGTGATAGATTTTAGTCCAACACATCAATTGATACATGGATGTACTAGCATTTACATTTCAATAAATTGAACACTTGGATAATCACCTTGCATTTAGTTTAACAATAGTTGTACAAAAATAACAATTTCAGTTCGATACATCATAAATTAATACTTGAATCTACTATGGTGAACTAAGCAACTTGCCAATGAACTTGCCAAGAACTAAGGTAAGTACAAAATAGGTGAAAGAAGACCAAGAAGCGTATTTCTTTCTCAAAGGTATGAAATTTTCCATCATCTTCGTTGGAACCCTAGTCATTTCTTTAATCTATGGCATAATCTCTTACTCCTCCTATAAATGTTCTTCATTTTTTTGTAACATTGGCCTCTGCCTTCAGCTCCCAAATCTTGATACATAAATCCAAAATCAAAGTCCTCAGAAACTTTCCATATGGGGAATCGTGCCACTTAAAGAACCCCTAATCTAAGTTGGGCTATGAAGAAACCAAATTACCATAAGTACTATGGGATTTCAATATTTGCATTGCGAAAATAGAATGAACAAGAAAGAAATTGAGTTACATTATTTGCCCTACAGCATCTATGGTAGCGACGTCCTAGGTTTCCATCACTCCACGAAATCCACTGAGGCGTCTTCAAGCTACATTGACACAAAAGTGGTGGCTAGTATACGTAGGGGTGGTTCTCGATACGGCACAGGATGGGTGGCCCCTCCCATTGTAGCCTCCTCCGCTAGAAGTTGGTGTTCTTCTCGCGACGACACCCTAGGATGGTGCCGACCACTAGGAGGAGTTGTAGCTAGATGTAGCTATGGAGCAGTCAAGGTTCAAAGTGTTGCACACTCTGAGTGAAGAGATTGGCCTAGGTCTTTTGTCTATGATTTTGCATCCTGCCAAGGTGCCAAAACATTCTTCAAAACCTTCGCACTCCCACCAAGATGAAATGTTGTATCACCGTCGGTTTAGGGTACTATCCACCTGTAGAAGAAAGCTTGTTTTGGATCCTCTATGCTTACATAGAGGTGTACATGTGGACCACAATCAAGACCAACTGATTCAATTAACAGTTCAATCGAAGTAATAGTTCAATGATTATGTAGTACTCATACATACTAATCCAGAGGTTTCATCAGTACATATAAACTTCATTAACATAAAAGTTTCACAAATTCTAAGACTTAATGTCAGATGGGTGATAGTTGCTAAGGTACTCAATTGGTTGATGCGGTCCCAAAAGCCAAAGGTAGTGAACCGTAGCGAAGATGATAGCATCTCCATCCATGGACACATTGTATATATAAAGTATGTCTACTTCCTATCTAGTCCTGCAAAGCACAAAAATTTCTCAACAAACTAGGTCTTGAATGATTCTTACCAAATTTTGTGGTCCAAGGAGGTGATGAACAATGACTTCAATAATCAACAGTCGGTACAGGTGAATGCTCTGTCCCCAAGTAGCAAACAACATCATTTGGGGTCCTGGTGCCACCCCTAGCTAACAAAAGGCAAGGTTGCTTGCATTGTAATGGATTCTTCCGAAGTAAGATGTCTGTTGCAATGAAGAAATTCCTAATATGAACAAAACTGATATCGAACCCAAAACCAATTGGAACCAAATGCAAACAGCGGGGGTGACTGAATCTATCTAACCTTCACAGGGTGTTGTCCATGATGATAATGCAAGGTGCTCAAGGCAGGGCAAGCAAGGGTGGGTGGGGAGAATGAAGATGAAGCAACTGGTGGGGAGAATGAAGATGAAGCAATAGGTGGGGAGAACTAATGGCTTCGTATTGGGGTTTTTAGTGGTTCCAACAGTTGCCAATGCACCAACAAGGCCAAGGGGAGTTGGGGAATATATCGGGTAGTTCAAGGTTTCTTTTCCAAACGAACGGTCTAAATTGATCGGCAGCAAGAATGGACGACATGGGATATGGTAAGCAGTATCCGTATTAAGTCGACCATTGCCACGCTAATCCAACGCTATAATATGGTGATTGTCAGCAGTTAAACTGCTATTAGATTCTCCTAGAAATAACTAGAACCGTACATGATAGTTTTTACTTTTCATTTATATATACAGAAAAAGAAAAAAACATTCATCGAGTTGCAATACCTCCTAGAATATAGCAAGGATTAAAGATAGATAGCAAAAACAGTAGTGGGAAACATAATATTTCAAAGAACTTTTTTCATTGATTCATTGCATATACAGATAAATACAATTTGGATGAGTATATGATTGTACTCATCCAGAAACATAATAACTAACCTAAACTATTAAAACTACTTATACTAACTATAAACTACTTAATCTAAATATGTCTCATAGAGAGGATCATGCTCGCCTCGCTCGCTTAGGAGGAGGCAAGTCGAAGTCAGAGTCGGAGTCATCATCATTGGAGTCAGAGTCATCATCGGAGTCGTCATCATTGTCATCGACATCGGCATCAGCCTCCTCATCCTCGTCTTCCTCCTCTAGGTCCTCCTTCTTGGAGCTCCATAGAGGACTATAATCAGAAGACATCTAGTGATCGGACGAGACGTCCTCCTCAGAGGACTGGTGGGCTAGCAAGTCGTCCTAGCTAGACAATGGGCTGCTTGGACACTTGATGGGGTTGTCCGACATTTTCTTTGAAGATTGGAATAGAAGGGGATGATGGATGAAGAAGAGGGGTGGTTTCCGAGGGCACCGGGCTTGAAGAATATGTAGAGCAGTGGGTATAGCTCTTTAGCTTCAGGCGGTGGAAGTAATGGTGATTTGATAGCCTTGGAAGTTGAGGGCATTCAACACTCACGCTAAATTTTTACTACCAGTTGACCAAACGCTAGTTTTGGACCGTCGACCAAAACGCGTATCCCAGTCGGCCTGGGTTTTCATGCGACGGAGGAAATGCAACCCCAATACCACTGCCGCATCTACCGTTAACCCATCGGTGGTAGCAGTTTCAACTGCCAGTTTCCTCCCTTAGGAGGCCTCGCTATCGGTCAACCGACAATGGATGTATCACACCTTCGCTTCTATCGCTACGACAATGAAAGTGGCAATAGTGATAAATCAATCTGCAGTAGTGGTTGGGCAACCCAACCCTAGCTTAAGCAACTTCTCCTCTAATGAAAAACACCAAGGCTACACATAGAAGCACTTCACACATCAACATCAACTCTCTGGACTTCATCTCAATATGAGACGCTGGTTTGTATCTCGATACCCCTCTCCTACATTTATCTCCTTAAAAATGAATGCTTAAAAAGACAATTCTTTCATGTTATTAAAACTTGGTGAACTCTAAAACATGACCCTAGTATTTGATCATGACTTATCTTATGAGATTGGCTTGCATAATCTTTATTCCCTGTCTTCCACTTAATGCTTGTGGGAACCCTACTTAATTAGGATAACATTACCTAAGTTGTTGTGAAGTGTGATATAGTGATAACAAGACTAATCCTTCTTTCTAATCAAGTGTTTTGGAGACTTTTGCTTTGAACAAAATTTAAAACCATGGCTTCATAACTCCTCTATGGTATAAATGTCCTGCTAGATCCATAGCCAATATCTTGACAAACCTACACTTTCTTGCTGCTTAGATTTTGTTTTGAGTTTTGTCAAATTGTGTGACCCTAGTGAGTGATGCACCATGCTTACATGATCAAGATTACATACACTCCACCCATATATGCTTTACTCTTAGACTAAGAGTAAGCAACAACATGCCTTTCCACCTTTCCACAAAATAAAGACTCCGTGTATCCAAGATCTCTCTCCATTCTCGCTTAGATTTTGTTTTGAGTTTTGTCAAATTGTGTATCCCTAGTGATTGATGCACCATGCTTACATGATCAAGATCACATACACTCCACCCATATATGCTTTACTCTTACACTAAGAGTAAGCAACAACATACCTTTCCACCTTTCCACAAAATGAAGACTCCGTGTATCCAAGATCTCTTTCCATTCTCCATACAAGTCTGAAAAAAGAGACATGGGCTATATGTTATGAAAAAAGTGTCGAGCAAAAAAAGAGAGGATAAGCATCAAAGATAGCCCATGATCTCAATCATCTAGATTTAGATAGAATCTTTAAGGAGTCAACCTTCCACTTATATCCACACACTTCCACACTTGATCATGTTTGTATGTTGTTTTCCTCCATGGATCCATGCTTTGACTCTACAATATAAACATTCTAAGTATGCCTTTCAAGTTCTCCTACCTAAAACTCCACATAATGGTATACCTTAGCTCTGATACCACTTAATGGGAATAGGGATCCTGATCTTTCATCAGGTAGTGATAACTATCGTTGTGGTGGAGAATGACACATCGATCCAGCTTCAGATCGAAAGATTGAACCCTACAATCTTAGCACCACAACTCCTCTAGTTATCAACCGAGACACGGATCTGATTGACCTCATCAAGAAGGCTAATCCCTGCCTATGCAATGAAGAACACAAGCAAGAATAAGAAAGAAAGCAACCAAATTGCAGATGAATGATTAATCTCACAAAGTTGGGGTCTCACAAACCGATGGACGGTGAAACTGTTCTTGATAGATTAATCTAACCAAAACCCAAAACCTAAGTTCGGTGGTGGCGTATGATTATACAGGTCTTAGGGTCATTGCCTACCCTGGATGCACCCCCTAATGGGCCCAAAGATGATACACGGTCCAACTGACCAAAAGACGGTGTCGCAGCACCCTGGCTGATTCTGGACACTGACTTGTTTTGACGATTCCCATTGATTATGAAGGTATTTTGACATGAGAACACTTGTATTGGCTTCCTTATCAAATTATCTTTCCAACCATATGTGGATTGTCGAAAATGGAGTCCGGATGCGTCCTGGGTGACCAGTTTAAGGCAAACTAGTCCTGGAGGCCGAGGCAGACTCGAAATCATGTTGGATCGGGCCTCCGATTTCTGTTGGATGTCCTTGCTGGTCATCATCGCCTCCACCACATCCTCTAAGTCCCTCATGACCCTCTCCAATGTTCCTAAGCAAGATAACGTCATTAGGTAGTAGTCTATTCTCAAAAGTATGAAAAGGATCGCTTAAGAACGAGCTCACCTCTAAATTGAGTTGACGCATTCGAGCCCGGGTCATTGGACCTTGCATAACGGTTGAAGGATCAGTGGGTACATCCGAAGGAGTGATGTCCTCATCATCCTCCCCCTCTTGAAATTGAGTCGTCCTTGACTCAAGCTCATCTTCTTCTCCCAAATAAGGCTTCAGATCTGCAATGTTAAAGGTGGGACTAACCCCGAACTCTGGTGGCAACTCAAGTTTGTAGGCATTATCATTTATTTTCTCAATTATCTTATAAGGACCAGCTGCTCTTGACATTAATTTAGACTTATGCAGTTCAGGAAATCTATCTTTTCTCAAATGTAACCAAACCAAATCACCCGGTTCAAGTTTAATTTCTTTTCTACCTTTACTACCAGCAATTCTATACTTTTCAGTCATTCTTTCAATATTTGCTTTAGTTGTTTCGTGCAACTTATGAATGAGATCAGCACGCTCTCTAGCATCACTATGTGTTCTTTCAGTGGTAGGTAAAGGCAAAAGATCAATAGGAGCGCGAGGGTTAAAACCATACACTACCTGAAAAGGACTTACCTTGGTGGTGGAATGTTCCACCCTGTTATATGCAAACTCCACATGCGGCAAACACTCTTCCCACATCTTCAAATTGCTCTTCAAACTTGCTCTCAACATGGTGGACAATGTTTGATTCACTACCTCCATTTGCCCATCAGTTTGGGGATGACATGTTGTAGAAAACAGCAGCTTGGTCCCCAATTTATTCCACAAAGTGCGCTAAAAATGACTCAAGAATTTTGCATCGTGATCTGAAACAATAGTAGAAGGCATACCATGCAAGCGAACAATTTCTTGAAAGAAAAGGTCAGCAATATGAATAGCATCGTCGCTCTTATGACAAGGAATAAAATGTGCTATCTTAGAAAAACAATCAACCACCATAAAAATACTATCCCTCCCCCTCTTAGTCCTTGGCAAACCCAACACAAAATCCATAGATATATCGGCCCAAGGAGTAGAAGGAATAGGAAGAGGCATATACAAACCATGTGGGTTCAACTACAACTTAGCTTTTTGACATGTGGTGCACCAAGCCACGTACTATTCTACATCTCGCCTCATCCTATGCCAAATGAAATGTGGGGACAACACCTCCTTTGTCTTCTTAGCTCCAAAATGGCCCATCAATCCACCTCCATGTGCCTCCTACAACAACAAAAGACAAACGAAGCCAACTAGAATGCATAGGCGGTTAGCTCTAAACAAAAACCCATCATTGATCATAAACTTATTCCATGTACATCCCTCTCTACAATTTAGCAACACGTCCTTAAAATCAGGATCAAGCGCATATTGTTCTTTTACTGATTCAAGCCCAAAAATCCAACAATCAAGTTGGGATAACAATGTATATCGTCTAGACAAAGCATTAGCAATCACATTATCCTTCCTTTTCTTGTGTTTGATAATATAAGGAAAAGATTCAATAAATTCAACCCATTTAGCATGCCTACGATTCAGATTATGTTGAAAGCAAAGATACTTAAGTGATTCATGGTCAGAATGAATAACAAATTCTTTAGGCCACAAATAATGACGTCACGTCTCTAAAGAACGGATAAGTGCATACAATTCTTTATCATACATGGAATAATTCAGAATAGGACCATGCAATTTTTTCACTAAAGTAAGCAATGGGTTTACCATCTTGCATCAAAACACCCCCAATGCCAACTCCACTAGCATCACATTCTAGTTCAAAAGTCTTACCTAAATTTGGAAGTTGCAGCAATGGTGCATATGTGAGCTTGTCCTTCAAAGTGTCAAAGGACTCCTCATGTGCCTTTCCCTAATGAAACGACACCCCTTTCTTCGTCAACTCATGCAATGGGCAGCAAAGGTGCTGAAATCTTTGATGAAGCAGTGGTAGAATCCTACAAGACCAAGAAAACTCCTCACCTGTGTGATGGTTTGGGGAACCGGCCAGCTCTTTATGGCTTCAATTTTTATCTCGTCCACCTCAATTCCCTATGGAGTTACAACATAGCCAAGAAAAGAAACTCGATCCGGGCAAAAGATGCACTTTTCAAGGTTACCAAATAAACGTGCATCACATAAAGCATTAAAAACAGCATGTAAGTGATCTAGATGTTCATCAAAAGACTTGTTGTAAATCAATATATCATCAAAGTGAACTACCACAAAACGACCAATAAAAGCTCTTAAAACCTCATTCATTAAGCGCATGAAAGTGCTAGGTGTATTTGTCAAACCAAAAGGCATTACTAACCACTCATACACCCTGAATTTGGTTTTAAATGTAGTTTTCCATTCATCTCCAAGTTTCATTCTAATTTGGTGGTAACCACTTCGCAAATCAATCTTGGTGAAAATTATAGAACCACACAACTCATCAAGCATGTCGTCTAGCCTAGGAATAGGATGATGATACCAAATAGTAATATTATTGATGGCTCTACAATCAACGCACATATGCCAAGTTCCATCTTTCTTAGGAACCAAAAGTATAAGAACAGCACAAGGACTAAGGCTTTCACATACATACCCATGGTCCAAAAGGTCTTGGACTTGTCACTAAATTTCCTTAGTCTCTTCGGGATTGGTTCGATAGGCAGCTCGATTGGGCAAGGTTGCTCCCTAAATCAAATCGATTTGATGCTCTATCCCTCTTATAGGTGGCAGCCCTAAGGGTATCTCAGCTGGAAAAATGTCCTCATACTCCTACAAAAGGTTAGTGATAGTAGGAGGCACTGAGCTAACAATATCATCAAACGAAAACATAACTCGTTTGCATACCAAAGCATAGCAAATATCATCATCAGAAATTTTAGCAAACTCACATTTTGTTGCAAGCATAACACCATCCTTCAATTTAATTCTCTCAGCCTTAGAATTTGATGTAGACTTAACATTTTTAGGTGGGAGAATAGAATTAGCAACTTGCTGATTTTCAAATTGAACATCATTCAAACTAGCAGCGCGTTCTCTATCAGCTTGTACAATTTGAGCAGGGGTCAAAGGTACCAAAGTAATTTTCTTTCCTTTATGCACAAAAGTGTATTTATTACTTCTACCATGGTGTGTAGCATCATTATCATGTTCCCAAGGATGACCCAATAAGAGTGAACAGGCTTGCATAGGTACCACATCACAATCAACAGAATCAGCATAAGAACCAATGAAAAATGAAACTCTGCAAGTTTGTGTTACCTTTGCTTTTACATAATCATTTAGCCACTGAATATGGTATGGGCGTGGGTGTGGGTGTGTGGTCAAGCCAAGCTTCTTGACCAATTTAGAACTCATCAAATTATTGCAGCTACCTCCATCAATAATGACATGTGTTCGACGGTTTGCTGATGATGAAGAAAATCTAAAACAAGTTATGTCGTTGTAGCTTTTCAGGTTGCTGGACTTGTGAGCTAAGCACCCGCTATACAATGATGCTCCTATAGGCTGTCGTGGCTTCATCACCAAGGACTTCACTGTCCTCCTCATCTGCATCTTGGTCTTCTTCATCCTCAATGTTAGAGGTGCTGATGTAACCATCTTCTGTAGCAATATATGCCCGCTGACTTGGGCAATCCTTCTGCACATGGCCAATACCATGGCAGCGGTGGCACTAAATGCCTGAAGTGCATCCCGTCGATGCAACAGATGAGGCACTCTTGGTAGGCACCTGCAAAGAATTTTTATCTGAATCTAAAGGTTGTGCGGGAGGTGCCTTAGGTGTAGCAGAAACTCCAGAGGTTGTTGGTCGTTTGCTCACTGGTGGTTGTGGCTGAAAAGTGGTTGGCTTGGTCAGCCCCAAAGATGGTGCCGATCATGGCGTGTATGTGGTGCTGACCTTACCCTTGCTCTGTTGTTCACGCACCTACAATTCCTTTTCTACAAGCATAGCAAACTAAAACAACTGGTTGACTGTGTTAAATTCTTTATAATCAACAATGTCCTAAATCTCACGCCTCAAACCTGAATAAAAATGACAAATAGAATCTTCGTTCCCCTCGATAACACTACAATGCATCAATCCCTTTTGGAGCTCGCCATAGTAATCATATATAGATTTATCTCTGTCATGGAACCGACCAATTTATAAGAGCACAAGTACAAAAACAATCGCCGAAACGATCAAATTCTCGAACTTGAGCCCATATAAACCCGGTAGTCAACCGAAATCTCGAAGGATTTCAAACCAACTTGTATACAACCAAGATCACAGTAATCCAACATAACATATCATACGTTACAACATTTCGCAGATGTGCGCAAATAGATTACATCATCACAGAGTCATCGTTATTACAAAACAAGTTTTGTAAAACATGCGGAAGCAAATAGTTTAACTCACACACCGAGTTCAAATACACATACTGGTTGGTTGATCACAGACCGCAAAAGCATTCAGATAAGAGAGAGGGGATCATGCCCATGATCTAGTCCTCATCACCCGCCGGGTGGAGACAATACTTGCAAAATCCCTGATATAGGAGGTCATCTGCAACAAGAGGGAATAAACCCTGAGTACGGGAATGTACTCAGCTAGACTTACCCGTCGAAAACCAAACAAATGACACCAAGGATTATGCATAGCTTAATGTAGTGGAGCTGGCTGACATTTTCTCTTTGCAGAAAAGCATAAGTAATAATGATCAACTCTTAACCTGAACTAGCAGTAACTTTTTAGCCATTAACCTGTCATCTATATTAGCACCTGTACTAAGCAATCATTTTATTAGGGTGCAAACATTAATAACCATATCAGGTATTCATTGTGGCAACCTTATCATCATCCATTTAACCATATCGTTAAATTAATTGAATCTACGTTGCCGCTGCTCAGTCAAGTTCTCACTATCCGGGAGAGACGGCGATTCGAATCGATTCCTATCCAGCTGGAGGGGTATTCCTAAACACAAACCCTGCTTCCCCCGTCAGGGTCGCAACAAGTCACCTTTGGTACAATTCAGGAGTCGCGGGTCCGAACAGATCGGCATTCTCAGAGAACCACTCTGCCAAGGTTGTTCAGGACTCTAACCCGCCTTGGACTTATGCCAATGGCTCTCCGCACATCCTTACTACCTCCAGAGTGCTGCCACTGCTCGCGTTCCCGGCCTGAATCGAGCTACTAGGCTTCGCGGTCGGAACGACTTATCCGGCCAGCTAAGTGTTAGGCTGCGTTCAACATGACATGAGGACGTACAGCGTATCGGTCCTTAAACGACTCAGACGGAGTCACTATGTTCAAACCTACACAAGACCCCGCCCGGTCTTAATTCATTATTTACATGGTTCTTTTCCACGATAGCAAATATAGCCAACCGTGATCCACCTCATCCTAAAGCTCGCAGGTGACAGGAAATCACCTGACTTCTACCGCACTAAGCATGGCGAAGCATTTATCCCGTCCTGGACTTAAATGGGATTCAGTGCGATATCTGGACAAGGAAGGATATATATATAATGCAGCAATTGGTTCCAACCAACTCCTATACTTAATGCATCATCAACAATAAAAGATACTCAATGTATTTGTGAAAACATAGGAGGCTTAATATGCTCCGGGGCTTGCCTTTCAGGAACGAGGAAGGCTGGTGGTCAGGGCACTCGGGCAATTCCTCCGCGGCGACTGCTTTGTCGGCTTCCTGCACCTCGGGTTCCTCCTCCTGGTTGGCTCCCTCGAACTCCAGCAACGTCACTCCCTCCGGCACACCTATTGCATGAATGCGCAAGATAAATATCAGGGATGCACATGTATGAATGTCGGGGATGCTCGGGGAATGCACATGTTCGCTGTAGTTTGCATATTCCAACTTAAGCCCTATTCAAATCACTTTCACTTACCACGTTTATACAACCTAAGGTATAATTGCTCATCTTCAGTTAACGACCTAGCACCTGCACCTAAGCATATTCTTAAGTTAGGCTAACCCCTAAACAATCGATGAGAACATTGCACAAGCATACACTCAAGCATTTGTATTTCAGCAAAATGAATACTATGTAGCGGCGCAGTAAACTAGTCATAACCGAAGATTTATAAATCCAAATGATATGCAACAAGACAATCTGGAAAGATTATAAAATTGTCTACAATACAATTTCAGACCTCAAAGCATGATTCAAACCTTTACCAGGTCGAATTCATCAATCAACAAAAGTCTATCCTCACAAGGCAGAGAATCAGCAAAAACTGCAACCTAACTTTAAACAGCTGTAGTTTCTAAACTACTGGGCCAAATGCCCTCAAATTTTGACAGGAGCTAGCTACCTAATTTATCTACAACTCTTGTATTCAACTCATTCACAGAAAACCAAATTATCATGGGGAGCTTTCTAAAGTCCCCAGATCTGTCCAGAGGGACATAATGCAAACAAATAATTAGCAACTTATGATGTAACATATAATTAGACAAAACCAACTTTACTATCTCATCACACATATCATAAGAACACCAGCAAGTAAAGTGTTCATCACCAAAACATTTCTTTTAATGCATTTCTTAATTTATTTAATTAATTAGGGGAAATAGTAAACATATATGAAAGCTACACCATTAAATCTACAAAAATTACAGTAGACCCTACATGGTCCAAGTAGACTACCATAAAAATTTCACACCATTTTAGTAAGTACAACAGCCTACACAAAAATGGTAAGACAGAATGGCTTAAAATGGCATAATTAGGAAACCTTAGTGAAAAGTGTCAAGCAACAGATTTCATATTTTTCCTAGCATCTATAAGGTACCAAGATACCACCTACCAAGTTTCATGTCCATAGGATTCATAATTAATTTACTAAAATTCACCCAAGTATCTACCAATGATAAAAGGAAAATCTATAACTTAAAAACTACACATGCAATGACTCTCAAATTTTAACCAGAGCTTCTACTAAGCAATACTAGCTTACCCACAAAATTTCACAATTTTTGGATCACAGAAACTCAAGATATGATTTAAATAAGTTTGCATGCACTCAAAAACACTTTTCAAGTTCCTATTTAATTCATCCAAAATTTCTACATAAAGTGCTCAAGACATATTTTTCTTAAATACTAGACCTAACTGTGAGTCTAACAAAATTGGAAGTACTCAATTTGGATCTACACATTTGAAGATATGGATTTTACAACATTGCATTCAAATCTGTAAAACTGAACTATCTTTCTAATGCACAGTCACTGCCAACTGGGGTCCACCGGTCAGCTGGGCCCGCGCGCCAGTGACACGAAACAGGGGAGGGAACTGCCGCGACGCTCCGGCGAGCTTTTCGTCGCCGCCGTGGAGGGCTCAGGCGGTCGCGTCGTCACCGACGCCATCTCTGAGCCGAACCGCGTCGAGGGAGGTATGGGGCACGGCGGAGGGTTCCTCGGAGCATGGACGGCGACGGCCATGGCGGATAGCGGTGATGCCCATCGGCACACCGGCCAATTCCAGTCACGAGAGAACCCGGCGAAAGGTGCTAGAGCTACCTGGAGACCTAACGCAGAGGTAAACTAAGGTAAAAGCGGCTAAGGTCGCGCCGGTGAGCCTGGCCGCACGCACGGTCACACGGCGGCGCCCAGAGCATCACGGCAGCGTTGTTGTTCCGGCTCAACGGCGGCGAATCCTAGGACTACGTCTACTAGGTAGGCACTACGGCTCATACGGGTCCCCATGCGCACACTAGACGAGGCAGGATGGGTTCGGAGGGGGCCGGCCACGGCGAGCTCGTGCTCGCGGCCATGGCGGGCACGGCGAGGCGCACCGGTGCGTTCCCAGGCACACGATCGGTAGTGTCTCAAACCATTCCTACCAGAGCACCTGCGAGTTAGCGCAGTGCCGGACCGGAGGAAGAGACAGTGTGCGGTGCGGTGAAGTGCCACGACCATGTGAATCGTAAGCGCGGCAAGCTCCAGTGAAGTCCCCGGCGGCGGAAAACACAATTTGCCTTACCCGAGGGTCAAAGAGATAGAGCGAGAGGTCCGAGAGGTGTAGTGGAGGACGACGCGGTGATGGCCGAGATGGATCGGTCAAAGGTGCGGCGTCGAAGGCGAGCGGTGGTGACAAGGCTGGCGGCGTCGGCAATGGAGAGCGGTGGTGCGCTGTTGCTGCGAGCGGGTGAAGGCGAAGGAAAAATGAAATTTGAGCTGAGGAACCGGTCGGGCAGGCGCGTGGACGGGTTAATGTCACGGCCGGCCGCGCCAGGGCATCCGCGGCGCGTGGCAGCGCGCTCAGGCGACCGGCGACGCGCGGCGTACACGCGACCGTCGAGTTCTGAATCGCATGATCACTGTAGCAGTCTGAAACTTCATTTCAGTTTCGACAGTCCCGACTGACAGGCGATATTTGGTGGTGATTAACTTCTAAACCGTGATGATCTAGCTCATGAGGTAGTTAACAAAGTTGAACGTCTACATGTGAACTACAATTCTTAAAATTGGAGCTCGAGCTGATTTGGCTTTGTTTGCGAACTACAGAGCTCTAAACAAGGGTACATGAAACTGAAATTGCACTTTGGACTTAGAAATAATTTCAAGTGTTGAATCCACCTTCAAAGCTGACTTGTGGGTCCTTTTTGGGCATGTTGTGCACATTTTCATGAGATGACCATAAAATAACTTTTGTTCCTTACATAATCCTCTACAACTTTGCTTTAGGTTGCTTAGACATGCAAACATCCTAAGCCACACATTTTAAACAGTCAAACACAGGAGCTCTAGGGTTCCAAATTGGTCAACCATGACTTGGAAACCTAATTAGGCAAAATGATCCACATGAACATTGTTCCTAATAACATTCTAGGTGTAACTAAGTTACTTAGGATGATTATTAACCACACCACACATTGGTCACACAAGAATCAAGCAAGGTATGTACGGAAACAATGAAGAACACATGAAATGTTACAATTGTTTCATAGTCATGTTTCACACGTTTCATGATCTTGTTGCATAGTATTAACTAATCTTGTTTCACTAAGTGAATGGCACATGTTGCACTTAAGTGTTGCACACTTTACATTTCATAAAAGAACAACACACATGAAATATACAAAACGTTGCAGTGTTTCGAAATTATGTTTCATGTGCTATAAGTTCACGAAGGGATGCATGATGCTCATGTTCATGAAATGCAGTGCAAATGTGGAAGCTAAACACCTGGGGTGTTACAGCCCTCCCCCCTTATAAAAATCTCGTCCCGAGATTTGAAAAGCGTACCATTGTTGATAGAATTCCTTATAACCATCCCTCAAATAGTCTTCCCTTTCCCACGTTGCATCGCGTTCACTACCCTGATTGCTCCACATGACTTTATAGAACTTGACTACCCGACTCCGAGTCACTCGCTCACGAGTGTCAATCACTTGGACCGGCTTTTCTTCAAAGGTCAAATCAGATTTTAACTCGATATCCCCTAATGGAACTCTCTCTTCAGGGACGCGAAGACATTTCTTCAATTGGGATACATGAAAGACATTGAAGATAGCACTCATCTCAGGAGGTAATTGAATCTTGTACGCCACTTTACCACTTTGTCCAATGATTTCAAACGGACCAACATATCTCGGTGCAAGCTTTCGCTTCACACCAAAGCGTTGGACACTCTTCATAGGTGAGACTTTCAGATAAACGAAGTCTCCAACTTCGAACTCAATAGGTTTCCTACGTCGATCAGCATAACTCTTCTGCCTAGCTTGAGCTGCGGCCATGTGGGTCTGAATAGTACGGACTTGTTCTTCAGCTTCTTGAACGAAATCAATTCCATAATATCTCCTTTCACCGGCTTCTACCCAGTTCAACGGGGTTCTACACTTCCGGCCATATAAAGCTTCAAACGGTGCCATCTTTATGCTCTCTTGATAACTATTATTGTACGAGAATTCAGCTAGGGGTAACCATTTTTCCCATGAGCCCTTAGCTGAGATGACACAAGCTCTCAACATATCTTCTAATATTTGATTCACTCGTTCAGTTTGCCCATTGGTTTGCGGATGATAGGCAGAACTTCTTACGAGCTTAGTTCCTAATAATCCGTGTAAGTGCTCCCAAAAGCGAGCAGTGAACTGTGGTCCTCTATCTGAGATAATAGTATGAGGGATCCCATGAAGTCGGACTATCTGGTTGAAGTACAACTCCGCGTAGTTGGTTGGACGAAAGTCTATGCGAACAGGAATAAAGTGTGCCGACTTGGTCAGTCGGTCCACAATTACCCAAATTGAGTTAAAATTCCTCTGAGTGGTAGGGAGTCCAACTATAAAATCCATACTTATCTCTTCCCACTTCCAACCTGGAATAGAGAGTGGCTGAAGTAATCCAGCTTTCATGTGTACCGCCTTGACCCGACAACAAGTGTCACACCTAGCCACATAAGCGGCTATCTCTTTCTTCATTTTGGTCCACCAAAATCGCGGCTTTTAAATCATGATACATTTTACTACTACCAGGATGAATAGATAGTTTAGAGGAATGAGCTTCGGATATGATTTGGTTTCTGAGCTCTCTATCCTTCGGAACTACCAACCTATCCTTGAACCATAACACGCCTTCCTCATCGACTCGAAAATGTTTGGTTTCTTGCTCTTTCATCTTGCGCTTGATGTGAAACACACCTGCATCTGTCTTCTGTAGCTCGATAATTCGACTCTGTAGAGTACAACTGACAGTGATGTTGTGCAGGACTGCAGGATGAAGAAGCTTTGACAAATGGACATCACTCTCAATCAACGAGTGGCAATGAGACTTTCTGCTTAAGGCATCCGCGACGACGTTTGCCTTGCCAGGGTGATAGTGCACTTGAAGGTTATAATCCTTGATCAACTCGAGCCATCTTCTCTGATGCATATTTAACTCTGGTTGAGTGAAGATGTACTTGAGGCTTTTGTGATCAGTGTAGATGTTGCACACATTGCCAAGCAGATAATGTCTCCAGGCCTTCAAAGCATGAACAACTGCAGCAAGTTCCAAGTCATGCGTTGGATAATTCCTTCATGCTTCCGAAGTTGGCGAGAGGTATAAGCGATGACTCTACCCTCTTGCATAAGAACACCTCCTAACCCAATACCTGATGCATCACAGAACACATCAAAAGGTTTTTCGATATCCGGTTGCGCCAAAACCGGAGCCGATGTTAGAAGAGTTCGCAGGGTATGGAAAGCCGCGTCACACTCAGGAGTCCAGACAAACTTTATGTCTTTTTGCAGCAATCGAGTCATAGGCTTGGCTATTTTAGAGAAATCCGGGATGAAGCGACGATAATAGCCAGCCAAACCCAGAAAACTCCGAACCTCGTGCACCAAGATGGGAGCCTTCCAGTTCAGTACTTCTTGCACCTTGGTGGGATCAACCATAATTCCACCATCGGACAACACGTGTCCAAGAAAAGGTACCTCACGAAGCCAAAATTCACATTTGCTGAACTTTGCATACAGCTGGTGTTCTCGCAATCTAGTAAGAACCACCCGCAAATGTTCAACATGATCTTCTTCATTCTCAGAATAGACCAGGATATCGTCTATGAATACCACCACAAATTTGTCCAACTCAGGCATAAACACTGAATTCATCAGATACGTAAAATGTGCGGGGGCATTTGTCAGTCCAAAAGACATAACAAGGTATTCATACAGACCATATCTTGTAGAGAATGCAGTTTTTGGGACATCCTCAGGCCGAATTTTGATTTGATGATACCCAGATCTCAAATCAATCTTGAAAAGACTTTTGCTTAGATAACTGATCAAACAAGATATCTATGCATGGCAAAGGGTACTTATTCTTAATTGTAACTGCATTCAAGGGTCTATAATCTACACACATGCATAGAGACTAATCCTTCTTCTTCACAAAGATGGCTGGGCACCCCCACGAGATGAACTAGGGCGGATAAGGCCTTTCTGTAGCAGTTCATTCAAACTGGGTCTTGAGTTCAGCTAGTTCATTGGGAGGCATTCTATATGGTCTTCTAGATATGGGAGCTGTACCAGGAAGCAAACTCTATCTTTGAATTCTACTTCTCGATCCGGGGGCAATCCAGGCAAATCATCGGGAAAAACATCCGGAAAGTCACACACGACAGGGATTTCTGCCATAGACTTTGCTTGCACCGCATTGGTCGCGCAAGAAAGATTGATGTCCTTGGGTAACTGTACTAGAAAACCCTCCTGATTACCAGGATCTCTGAGCATGACTACTCTAGTCGACGTATCAATAAAGCACTCCATGAACGGCTCATCCAGTTCATTCCCAATATCACATCGATACCTAGCCCCGGTAAAACTACCAAATCAACCTGATAACTTCGCCCCTCTATCTCAAATTGTACGTCCCCAACTACCAGCTTGGTTGGGATAATACCACTGGCAGCCCTAATACAATAACCCTCACCCTCAACAGTATATGTTTTCTGCATAAACTTGGGATGCAAATGATGGACTAATGAAGGAATGCGAAGCACCTGAATCAAATAGTACAACTGTGGGGTGTTGGTCAATCAGAAACTTACCGGCAGTCACTACCTCACCTGAAGGGATCTCAGTGATATTAGTGTGGTTCACTTGTCCTTGACGGCCAACCCTGGTAATTATTCTTCTTAGGGTAAGGGCATTCCCTTGCCCAGTGACCTGTCTTATTGCAATTCCAGCACGGCATGTTGCTTGGTGGAGCTCTGGAACTGCCCTGACTGGTAGTGCCCTTGGGAAGAGGCAACTGTAAATGCCTTGCGAAACCTAGTCTTGGCGGGATTCTTCTTCTACGGGGGCGAAACTTGGCGGCTGACGCTGGAGGACAGAATGGAGCCCTTTGTGCGACGGGAGCCTTAGATTGTGAGGCACCCGCCTCATAGGCCCTCTACGACTTTTTGAAAGCAGCGTACACAGCATTGTTGTTCTCTTGCCGATAAAGCATCGCTCACAAACTCATTAAATGAGCGCACTTGCAATTTCCCATGGTCTCATCAGTTTGGGGCTAAGTCCCCGCTTGAAGCTTGGCAATCTTTCTTGGCATCTGTGTCCACAAACTCGGTAGCATACCTTGCAAGGTTGTTGAAAGCTTGCAAGTATTCGTTCAGGCTCTTGTTTCCCTGAGTCAGCTTCATGAACTCTGTATGTTTGATCGCCATAAGACCAGGAGGAATGTAATTTCCCCTGAAAGCAGACTTGAACTGATCCCATGTGATTTGGGCATTAGCAGGCATAGTGGACCGATGATGACTCCACCAAATGCCAGGCAGGCCCATGAAGTTGGTGCGATGCGTACTCAGTTTTAGCACCTCAGTCAAGCGGAGCAGACGGAACTTCTGCTCGAGAGTGTTCAACCACTCATCAGCTTGTAGAGGCTCCTCAGCCTCCTTGAAGATTGGGGGTTTCGTGTCAAGGAAATCCTTGAAATCAACTGTACTGATTTGGATCCGGTCCTTGGCGTGGACCACGGCCATCACGAATTCGCGATCGTACGGAGGGCCTCGGCCATAGTGCGCTGTCCTTCCGCAAGCATTGCTATTATTAGTTCCGTGGGTGTGGGTGGTGGTGGCGGAAGATCATCATCATCACTCGCACCGGTGGAACGAGTACGAGGCATCTGCACAATGCGCAACCAGTAATTATTGATGATGTCAGCACATTGGAGAAGAACAATATAATCGTGCCAAACTGTATTTACTGATGAGAATGAAACTTCATACAATAAACAGAGGCAATAATTCATTCCCAATCACCACATCATCAAGTAGATTACTAGCGCCATACAGTGCATTCCAACATGACAAGTTTTAAACTTCCATTACGATACGCATCCCGAAGGGAGCGAATTGAGGTACTTACAAGTATGACTGCAAAAGCTTAACTAGTGAGACTTGCTAACGAACTACTCGTCGAAGTGATTACTGTCCACATTGGAGACACCTTGGACTTCTTCTGGGTATTCCTCTCCTTCAAACTTCTTGCCGAGAGATTTCACTTTAACTTGGGATAAGCAATTATAAGGGAGGGAGTAATGCAATATGAATGTCATGAGTGAATATGATGCATGCTCGTTCCGTACGTCCTCACAAACCTAAGAAAATTTAAGCTTTAGCGGATATACGGTGGCATACATACGTTCTCTCAATTAGCGGTAACTAGTCGATCTACACGGTGCGTTGTTAGCGTACCTGCAGAAAAACTTCATTGCAGCCCAACCCAACAAGATATAATGCTAATTACACAGTACTAAGATACTTCCATATATACATCCCCCGATATATATACTTCGGTATCCAAACTACCCGACAAATGTACCCACAATTAAGTACTTTCATATATACATGTATGCAACATGTAAATACTCCAGTAACCACAACTAGCTCTCCCCTAGACCGACGGTTGGACGGTCATGCTCTCGCAACTCACACTTACCTTAGCGTAGAGGCAATTGATCCATACATTACCATTCAAACGAATGGCATCCATGCAATATCACGCCGCATGGACGACGAAATAGAAACAATCAATTCCCCCAGTTAGTAATTATATATAAGCCACCTAGAAGTCCTTAAGTGGGCTATAAGGGATGTGATCACCAGTATACCATAAAAATTTTGATTTTTGAACACTTATATATAACTATAAGTTTGAAAACCATTTTACAACAAAAGCTTTTGTTTTAAATAGCCGTAAGACATGTTTAATGTTGAATCTAGCTCTGATACCAGCTGTCACAGAACCGACCAATTTATAAGAGCACAAGTACAAAAACAATCGCCGAACGATCAAATTCTCGAACTTGAGCCCATATAAACCCGGTAGTCAACCGAAATCTCGAAGGATTTCAAACCAACTTGCATACAACCAAGATCACAGTAATCCAACATAACATATCGTACGTTACAACATTTCACAGATGTTCGCAAATAGATTACATCATCACAGAGTCATTGTTATTACAAAACAAGTCTTGTAAAACATGCGGAAGCAAATAGTTTAACTCACACACCGAGTTCAAATACACATACTGGTTGCTGATCACAGACCGCAAAAGCATTCAGATAAGAGAAGGAGATCATGCCCATGATCTAGTCCTCATCACCCGCCGGGTGGAGACAATACTTGCAGAATCCCTGATATAGAGGTCATCTGCAACAAGAGGGAATAAACCCTGAGTACGGGAATGTACTCAGCTAGACTTACCCGTCGAAAACCAAACAAATGACACCAAGGATTATGCATAGCTTAATGTAGTGGAGCTGGCTGACATTTCTTTTGCAGAAAAGCATAAGTATAATGATCAACTCTTAACCTGAACTAGCAGTAACTTTTTAGCCATTAACCTGTCATCTATATTAGCACCTGTACTAAGCAATCATTTTATTAGGGTGCAAACATTAATAACCATATCAGGTATTCATTGTGGCAACCTTATCATCATCCATTTAACCATATCGTTAAATTAATTGAATCTACGTTGCCGCTGCTCAGTCAAGTTCTCACTATCCGGGAGAGACGGCGATTCGAATCGATTCCTATCCAGCTGGAGGGGTATTCCTAAACACAAACCCTGCTTCCCCCGTCAGGGTCGCAACAAGTCACCTTTGGTACAATTCAGGAGTCGCGGGTCCGAACAGATCGGCATTCTCAGAGAACCACTCTGCCAAGGTTGTTCGGGACTCTAACCCGCCTTGGACTTATGCCAATGGCTCTCCGCACATCCTTACTACCTCCAGAGTGCCGCCACTGCTCGCGTTCCCGGCCTGAATCGAGCTACTAGGCTTCGCGGTCGGAACGACTTATCCGGCCAGCTAAGTGTTAGGCTGCGTTCAACATGACATGAGGACGTACAGCGTATCGGTCCTTAAACGACTCAGACGGAGTCACTATGTTCAAACCTACACAAGACCCCGCCCGGTCTTAATTCATTATTACATGGTTCTTTTCCACGATAGCAAATATAGCCAACCGTGATCCACCTCATCCTAAAGCTCGCAGGTGACAGGAAATCACCTGACTTCTACCGCACTAAGCATGGCTAAGCATTTAACCCGTCCTGACTTAAATAGGATTCCAGTGCGATATCTGGACAAGGAAGGATATATAATGCAGCAATTGGTTCCAACCAATTCCTATACTTAATGCATCATCAACAATAAAAGATACTCAATGTATTTGTGAAAACATAGGAGGCTTAATATGCTCCGGGGCTTGCCTTTCAGGAACGAGGAAGGCTGGTGGTCAGGGCACTCGGGCAATTCCTCCGCGGCGACTTTCGTCGGCTTCCTGCACCTCGGGTTCCTCCTCCTGGTTGGCTCCCTCGAACTCCAGCAACGTCACTCCCTCCGGCACACCTATTGCATGAATGCGCAAGATAAATATCATGGATGCACATGTACGAATGTCGGGGATGCTCGGGGAATGCACATGTTCGCTGTAGTTTGCATATTCCAACTTAAGCCCTATTCAAATCACTTTCACTTACCACGTTTATACAACCTAAGGTATAATTGCTCATCTTCGTTAATGACCTAGCACCTGCACCTAAGCATATTCTCAAGTTAGGCTAACCCCTAAACAATCAAGAGAACATTGCAACAACATACACTCAAGCATTGTATTTCAGCAAAATGAATACTATGTAGCGGGCAGTAAACTAGTATAACGAGATTTATAAATCCAAATGATATGCAACAAGACAATCTGGAAAGCTTATAAAATTGTCTACAATACATTTTCAGACCTCAAAGCATGATTCAAACCTTTACCAGGTCGAATTCATCAATCAACAGAAGTCTATCCTCACAAGGCAGAGAATCAGCAAAAACTGCAACCTAACTTTAAACAGCTGTAGTTTCTAAACTACTGGGCCAAATGCCCTCAAATTTTGACAGGAGCTAGCTACCTAATTTATCTACAACTCTTGTATTCAACTCATTCACAGAAAACCAAATATCATGGGGAACTTTCAAAGTCCCCAGATCTGTCCAGAGGGACATAATGCAAACAATAATTACAACTTATGATATAAACTTAATTGGACAAAACCAACTTTACTATCTATCACACATATCACAAGAACACCAGAAAGTAGTGTTCATCACCAAAACATTTCTTTTAACTTTCTTAATTTATTTAATTAATTAGGGAAATAGTAAACATATATGAAACTACACCATTAATCTACAAAAATTACAGTAGACCCTACATGCCTAAGTAGACTACCATAAAAATTTCACACCATTTAGTAAGTACAACAGCCTACACAAAAATGGTAAGCAGAATGGCTTAAAATGGCATAATTAGGAAACCTTAGTGAAAAGTGTCAAGCAACAGATTTCATATTTTTCCTAGCATCTATAAGGTACCAAGATACTACACCTACCAAGTTTCATGGCCATAGGATTCATAATTAATTTACTAAAATTCACCCAAGTATCTACCAATGATAAAAGGAAAATCTATAACTAAAAACTACACATGCAATGACTCTCAAATTTTAACCAGAGCTTCTACTATACAATACTAGCTTACCCACAAAATTTCATAATTTTTGGATCACAGAAACTCAAGATATGATTTAAACAAGTTTGCATGCATTCAAAAACACTTTTCAAGTTCCTATTTAATTCATCCAAAATTTCTACATAAAGTGCTCAAGATATTTTTCTTAAATACTAGACCTAACTGAGTGAGTCTAACAAAATTGGAAGTACTCAATTGGATCTACACATTTGAAGATATGGATTTTACAACATTGCATTCAAATCTGTAAAACTGAACTATCTTTCTAATGCACAGTCACTGCCAACTGGGGTCCACCGGTCAGCTGGGCCCGCGCGCCAGTGACACGAAACAGGGGAGGGAACTGCCGCGACGCTCCGGCGAGCTTTTCGTCGCCGCCGTGGAGGGCTCAGGCGGTCACGTCGTCACCGACGCCATCTCTGAGCCGAACCGCGTCGAGGGAGGTATGGGGCACGGCGGAGGGTTCCTCGGAGCATGGACGGCGACGGCCATGGCGGATAGCGGTGATGCCCATCGGCACGCCGGCCAATTCCAGCCATGAGAGAACCCGGCGAAAGGCGCTAGAGCTACCTGGAGACCTAACGCAGAGGTAAACTAAGGTAAAAGCGGCTAAGGTCGCGCCGGTGAGCCTGGCCGCACGCACGGTCACACGGCGGCGCCCAGAGCATCACGGCGGCGTTGTTGTTCCGGCTCAATGGCGGCGAATCCTAGGACTACGTCTACTAGGTAGGCTACGGCTCATACGGGTCCCCATGCGCACACTAGACGAGGCAGGACGGGTTCGGAGGGGGCCGGCCACGGCGAGCTCGTGCTCGCGGCCATGGCGGGCACGGCGAGGCGCACCGGTGCGTTCCCAGGCACACGATCGGTAGTGTCTCAAACCATTCCTACCAGAGCACCTGCGAGTTAGCGCAGTGCCGGACCGGAGGAAGAGACAGTGTGCGGTGCGGTGAAGTGCCACGACCATGTGAATCGTAAGCGCGGCAAGCTCCGGTGAAGTCCCCGGCGGCGGAAAACACAATTTGCCTTACCCGAGGGTCAAAGAGATAGAGCGAGAGGTCCGAGAGGTGTAGTGGAGGACGACGCGGTGATGGCCGAGATGGATCGGTCAAAGGTGCGGCGTCGAAGGCGAGCGGTGGTGACAAGGCTGGCGGCGTCGGCAATGGAGAGCGGTGGTGCGCTGTTGCTGCGAGCGGGTGAAGGCGAAGGAAAAATGAAATTTGAGCTGAGGAACCGGTCGGGCAGGCGCGTGGACGGGTTAATGTCACGGCCGGCCGTGCCAGGGCATCCGCGGCGCGTGGCAGCGCGCTCAGGCGACGGCGACGCGCGGCGTACACGCGGCCGTCGAGTTCTGAATCGCATGATCACTGTAGCAGTCTGAAACTTCATTTCAGTTTCGACAGTCCCGACTGACAGGCGATATTTGGTGGTGATTAACTTCTAAACCGTGATGATCTAGCTCATGAGGTAGTTAACCAAGTTGAACGCTTACATGTGACTACAATTCTTAAATTGGAGCTCGAGATGATTTGGCTTGTTTTGCGAACTACAGAGCTCTAAACAAGGGTACATGAAACTGAAATTGCACTTTGGACTTAGAAATAAGTTCAAGTGTTAATCCACCCTTCAAAGCTGATTGGGTCCTTTTTGGGCATGTTGTGCACATTTTATGAGATGACCATAAAATAACTTTTGTTCCTTAACATAATCCTCTACAACTTTGCTTTAGGTTGCTCAGACATGCAAACATCCTAAGCCCACATTTTAAACAGTCAAAACACAGGAGCTCTAGGGTTCCAAATTGGTCAACCATGACTGGAAACCTAATTAGGCAAAATGATCCACATGAACATTGTTCCTAATAACATTCTAGGTGTAACTAAGTTACTTAGGATGATTATTAACCACACCACACATTGGTCACACAAGAATCAAGCAAGGTATTACGGAAACAATGAAGAACACATGAAATGTTACAATTGTTTCATAGTCATGTTTCACACGTTTCATGATCTGTTGCCATAGTATTAACTAATCTTGTTTCACTAAGTGAATGGCACATGTTGCACTTAAGAGTTTGCACACTTTACATTTCATAAAGAACAACACACATGAAATATACAAAACGTTGCAGTGTTTCGAAATTATGTTTCATGTGCTATAAGTTCACGAAGGGATGCATGATGCTCATGTTCATGAATGCAGTGCAAATGTGGAAGCTAAACACCTGGGGTGTTTACAATCTCCTTGTTCTAAACGCATCAATTCTTACGCAAGTCTCTATGATAAGGAGGTACAAAGCGATCATGCATAGCTACCATAGTTCTTCCCATGAACTAGGTAAAGCATCCTGGTAGCTAGCCCATTCCAACCAAATAATGGCAAAATCCTTAAACTTACTAGTAGATTGTCGAACTCTATGATGCTCAGGCACAAGGTGGGTGCTAAACTTTTGTTCTACTGTCATCTCCCAATCAAGATATCCTTAACATTATAATGACCCAAAAAAGATGGCTTGTGAACTTAATTAGTATAAGGATCATCGAGCACACGATGATTATTACCTTGATGGTGGTGGACACCACCCATACCTGTAGGTTGGGCGAAGACATCATCGTAATCTTGCTTATCGGAAGGCTGATTGATCTATGCCACTGGCATCATGCACCATGTCTTCTGGCAAGAGACCATCGGTTGTTGCTGCCGGAGACATCGTTATTGCCCACCAACAAAGGTTTCCAACTCAGTAACCTTGTTGGTTAGCATGGAAATTCGTTTTGTCCAATCTCTCTATGTTGTTGCCAATGTTGAGTTCAATGAGTGCGTCAGTGATGACCTCATTCATCCTTTTTTTGGGCATCCTCTACAATAGCTTGCAGTTGCTCTTGGCTAACACAACTTGTTGAAACCCTTAGGATTGTTATCTCCAGTCTGATCATCTCCTACCATTGTAAACACAAAAATAGGAAAAACGGTTGAAAGTTATCCCTACCAAATGACTACGTGGTTGCAGTTGTAGTGGTGTCACTTTCACGGCAGTGGAAGCGTCTTACCAAGCTCTTACAAAGTTCTTACCAACACAGCAGTGGGTGGTACAATCGGCGGCTGGTTCGTGATACCTGTGAGGCAGTGGTACCAAGATTGCAAGGCCCTTTCTAAACTGATCTGAAGAGTTTGTGGAGCTTGGAAGGCACACAAAGAATAATATGTATGTCTGGCACACAAGTCAGTAATGAAAGTAATGTTGAATTATAGTCTAAAGTACTTGTTCTCATTGCTGGTCTAAAATGTTCCAAGTACCAGGTGTGTAACAACAAGTATGGTGGATAGCAAGGTGATAGGGGTGTGAAAAAACAAGTATGGTGGATGGCAATAGCAACACAAACAAGAAACCATACAGCACACACACTAACACAGCTCACTTTGGCCTTCTCTATGTGCTCCTCTAGATAGTTCCTCTTTTGCCCCTCTCTTTTTCTATTTTTTTGAGTTGTTGTTTTTAGGAAATTTTGACTTTCCTTTTTATTTTTTTGATATTTTCCTTCACTTAGGAGCACAAAAAAGAAGTAACCATAGAACATATGAGCCTAAACAAGTGAAAGACGTGGCCTGAGGAAATTTTAGAAGACGTGCTCAACAAGACAAAAAGCTTGTGACCACGATAAGAGGATTTGTGACCAGTTTTTGACCAGAATAAAATCTCCAACCCTAGCAAAGTTGGGGATGGATGGCCCAAAAAAATTTCTGATCGATTTTGATATATGGAATGTCGAAATCTGAGTTCGTATGCGAAAACTAGACCAGTTTTAAGAATTGGCTCCGAATTAGAGGACAAAAACAGAAACTATGTGCGTAAAATTGGTCACGGCAACAAAGATTTGATGGAAATGATGGGGGAAAATACACGAACTGGACTCTAAACATGACCTAACCAGCAACAAGACCTCGACTAGGACACAAACTCAACACGACGGACTCCGAAACTGAAATATGCAAAGGCTATGGCGCGGAAGGTTCTAGGATAGGATAAAACAGGTATGGCACTGTGAACTATGGGACGAATGCGAAACACTCAAAAACTAGGGGATAAATGTGAACCTGATGGTATACCTTAGCTTGATACCACTTAATGGGAATAGGGATCCTGATCTTTCATCAGGTAGTGATAACTATCGTTGTGGTGGAGAATGACACAACCGTCCAGCTTCAGATCGAAAGATTGAACCCTACAATCTTAGCACCACAACTCCTCTGGTTATCAACCGAGACACGGATCTGATTGACCTCGTCAAGAAGGCTAATCCCTACCTGCGCAATGAAGAACACAAGCAAGAATAAGAAAGAAAGCAACCAAATTGTAGATGAATGATTAATCTCATGAAGTTGGGGTCTCACAAACGATGGACGACAAATTGTTCTTGACAGATTAATCTAGCAAACCCAAAACCTAATGTCGGTGGCGGCGTATGATTATAAAGGTCTTAGGGTCATCGCCTACCTTGGACGCGCCCCTAATGGGCCCAAACACGATACTGGTCCAACGGACCAAAACACGGTGTCGCAGCACCCTGGTAGATTCTAGACACTGACTTGTTTCGATGATTCCCATTGATTCTAAAGGGCTTTTGATGTGAGACCACTTGGTTGGGTTCTTCATCAAATTAGCTTCCAACCATATATGGATCATTGAAAACGGAGTCCAAAGTTGGCTCTGCCTCGCCTGACGTCTAAGGGATGGCTCCGCTCGTCCAACCCTCGAGGGTTGCTCTGCCTCGCCCAACATATAAGGGTTGGGCTCTACCTTGGCCAACTCCCAGGGATGGCTTTGCCTCGCCCAATCCCTCAGGCATGGCTCCCAATGGAAGCCTGCATCGCCACCAACCACTATGGGCCAGAAAGTATGACCCAAGGTCAAACATCTGACAATCGGTGTAGGGAGTGGTCACATCTCAACATGACCTATCCCCATGACATGTCATTCTGGGGGACTCACATCACCCCACAATGATGGATGCATGGTCACTGTGCTACCTGCTCCCTGTATGTCACTGATCAGCACGCTGGTTCGTCGCGCGCTCACCGTTGGGGCGGAGTGTGTCGTTATGACCCCGGCTGACAATGACAAGGGCATGGCATCATCAAGTGGATAGGGGACCAGTGTGGGGTTGTCCCTATCACCACCTGTCATGTCAGTGGAACCCATGCAAAGGAAAAGGAAGGCCTAGCAACCTTGAAGGACTCTCTCCGTCTCTCTCTCCTCTCGCTCCTGTTCTCATCTTTTCTCTTGCTGTAACCCATGCTTTCCCTTGGCCTATAAAGGGAAAGTAGGGCACCCCACTAAAGGGCAATGGATCACGATAAAACAAGTGACCCATCACACATTAGATCGGACCATGGAGCCAGCATCCAAACATGTCCGAGCTCGAATTCATCACAACAGACACCACCAAAGACTTAGGACATGTCTCTCTCTCTCGCCTATTTGTAACCCCTACTATAAACTTTCCAGTGCTAGTAACACGAGCAGCCTGAAACTGGACATAGGGATATTTGGCCTGAACTAGTATAATTCTTGTGTCCTCTTAGCACACCATCCAGGTCAGATGTGCAATAATACAAATTTACTAGTTGGTGTTTACTCAAAACACCGACACTATGCAAAAGTTAAAAGGCCTTCATATGTACATCATTGGTTGCATAATTAATCATTCTCTATGTAGATCCTAGTCGACCTCCATGGGATCAGTTGTGAATCTCTATAATATACTACAGATCGTTGTCAACATCCATGAGTCATTGTTCAATCCCCATGTCATCCTGAGCCTTGACCACTACAACCCTATCCACATCCATTGGTACACTTTCATTTAGCTCATCGACTCTGTTCACAAAGCACTAATTCGGTGAACCAATACAGAGGATGATAAGGCTTAGAAGCTGCACTCCACGGATATATAAGGCCACAAACTCTAGAATGAGGAGATGCATTTTCATCAGTAGATCCAACAAAATTATTGTAGCTAGGTTGGAGGTGAAGGAGCAAAGAGCACGAGCGAGCAATACAAAGGAATATAGAATCCTAGTGAAGAAGCAAATCTAGTGCAGCTACCTTACATCTGGATGGAGCAGCGAAGCAGGGGTGGCGCACTGAAGATTTGTGTGCCTGCAAGGTTTGAGGTGAAGGAGCAGTGAGCACACGAGAGGCTACCTTTTGTCCAACGCTAGTAGGGTGAAGTAGAGCAACGGAGCAGAGTGGGGAATGGATGGGAGGAAGGTGTGGTTGGACCGTAGGAATGTATATATAGTTCAATAAATTGGTTGCCCCTAAACTAGGGCCCAGTGTCTAGGGAAGTAGGATGCCTCCAACACATCAATTGATACTTGGATCTACTATCATTTATAGTTCAATAAATTGAACACCTGGTTAATCACCTTGTATTTAGTTCAACAATAGTTGTACAATAGTGATAGATTTTAGTCCAACACATCAATTGATACATGGATGTACTAGCATTTACATTTCAATAAATTGAACACTTGGATAATCACCTTGCATTTAGTTTAACAATAGTTGTACAAAAATAACAATTTCAGTTCGATACATCATAAATTAATACTTGAATCTACTATGGTGAACTAAGCAACTTGCCAATGAACTTGCCAAGAACTAAGGTAAGTACAAAATAGGTGAAAGAAGACCAAGAAGCGTATTTCTTTCTCAAAGGTATGAAATTTTCCATCATCTTCGTTGGAACCCTAGTCATTTCTTTAATCTATGGCATAATCTCTTACTCCTCCTATAAATGTTCTTCATTTTTTTGTAACATTGGCCTCTGCCTTCAGCTCCCAAATCTTGATACATAAATCCAAAATCAAAGTCCTCAGAAACTTTCCATATGGGGAATCGTGCCACTTAAAGAACCCCTAATCTAAGTTGGGCTATGAAGAAACCAAATTACCATAAGTACTATGGGATTTCAATATTTGCATTGCGAAAATAGAATGAACAAGAAAGAAATTGAGTTACATTATTTGCCCTACAGCATCTATGGTAGCGACGTCCTAGGTTTCCATCACTCCACGAAATCCACTGAGGCGTCTTCAAGCTACATTGACACAAAAGTGGTGGCTAGTATACGTAGGGGTGGTTCTCGATACGGCACAGGATGGGTGGCCCCTCCCATTGTAGCCTCCTCCGCTAGAAGTTGGTGTTCTTCTCGCGACGACACCCTAGGATGGTGCCGACCACTAGGAGGAGTTGTAGCTAGATGTAGCTATGGAGCAGTCAAGGTTCAAAGTGTTGCACACTCTGAGTGAAGAGATTGGCCTAGGTCTTTTGTCTATGATTTTGCATCCTGCCCAGGTGCCAAAACATTCTTCAAAACCTTCGCACTCCCACCAAGATGAAATGTTGTATCACCGTCCAGTTTAGGGTACTATCCACCTGTAGAAGAAAGCTTGTTTTGGATCCTCTATGCTTACATAGAGGTGTACATGTGGACCACAATCAAGACCAACTGATTCAATTAACAGTTCAATCGAAGTAATAGTTCAATGATTATGTAGTACTCATACATACTAATCCAGAGGTTTCATCAGTACATATAAACTTCATTAACATAAAAGTTTCACAAATTCTAAGACTTAATGTCAGATGGGTGATAGTTGCTAAGGTACTCAATTGGTTGATGCGGTCCCAAAAGCCAAAGGTAGTGAACCGTAGCGAAGATGATAGCATCTCCATCCATGGACACATTGTATATATAAAGTATGTCTACTTCCTATCTAGTCCTGCAAAGCACAAAAATTTCTCAACAAACTAGGTCTTGAATGATTCTTACCAAATTTTGTGGTCCAAGGAGGTGATGAACAATGACTTCAATAATCAACAGTCGGTACAGGTGAATGCTCTGTCCCCAAGTAGCAAACAACATCATTTGGGGTCCTGGTGCCACCCCTAGCTAACAAAAGGCAAGGTTGCTTGCATTGTAATGGATTCTTCCGAAGTAAGATGTCTGTTGCAATGAAGAAATTCCTAATATGAACAAAACTGATATCGAACCCAAAACCAATTGGAACCAAATGCAAACAGCGGGGGTGACTGAATCTATCTAACCTTCACAGGGTGTTGTCCATGATGATAATGCAAGGTGCTCAAGGCAGGGCAAGCAAGGGTGGGTGGGGAGAATGAAGATGAAGCAACTGGTGGGGAGAATGAAGATGAAGCAATAGGTGGGGAGAACTAATGGCTTCAGTATTGGGGTTTTTAGTGGTTCCAACAGTTGCCAATGCACCAACAAGGCCAAGGGGAGTTGGGGAATATATCGGGTAGTTCAAGGTTTCTTTTCCAAACGAACGGTCTAAATTGATCGGCAGCAAGAATGGACGACATGGGATATGGTAAGCAGTATCCGTATTAAGTCGACCATTGCCACGCTAATCCAACGCTATAATATGGTGATTGTCAGCAGTTAAACTGCTATTAGATTCTCCTAGAAATAACTAGAACCGTACATGATAGTTTTTACTTTTCATTTATATATACAGAAAAAGAAAAAAACATTCATCGAGTTGCAATACCTCCTAGAATATAGCAAGGATTAAAGATAGATAGCAAAAACAGTAGTGGGAAACATAATATTTCAAAGAACTTTTTTCATTGATTCATTGCATATACAGATAAATACAATTTGGATGAGTATATGATTGTACTCATCCAGAAACATAATAACTAACCTAAACTATTAAAACTACTTATACTAACTATAAACTACTTAATCTAAATATGTCTCATAGAGAGGATCATGCTCGCCTCGCTCGCTTAGGAGGAGGCAAGTCGAAGTCAGAGTCGGAGTCATCATCATCGGAGTCAGAGTCATCATCGGAGTCGTCATCATTGTCATCGACATCGGCATCAGCCTCCTCATCCTCGTCTTCCTCCTCTAGGTCCTCCTTCTTGGAGCTCCATAGAGGACTATAATCAGAAGACATCTAGTGATCGGACGAGACGTCCTCCTCAGAGGACTGGTGGGCTAGCAAGTCGTCCTAGCTAGACAATGGGCTGCTTGGACACTTGATGGGGTTGTCCGACATTTTCTTTGAAGATTGGAATAGAAGGGGATGATGGATGAAGAAGAGGGGTGGTTTCCGAGGGCACCGGGCTTGAAGAATATGTAGAGCACTGGGTATAGCTCTTTAGCTTCAGGCGGTGGAAGTAATGGTGATTTGATAGCCTTGGAAGTTGAGGGCATTCAACACTCACGCTAAATTTTTACTAGCCAGTTGACCAAACGCTAGTTTTGGACCGTCGACCAAAACGCCCTGGGTTTTCATGCGACGGAGGAAATGCAACCCCAATACCACTGCCGCATCTACCGTTAACCCATCGGTGGTAGCAGTTTCAACTGCCAGTTTCCTCCCTTAGGAGGCCTCGCTATCGGTCAACCGACAATGGATGTATCACACCTTCGCTTCTATCGCTACGACAATGAAAGTGGCAATAGTGATAAATCAATCTGCAGTAGTGGTTGGGCAACCCAACCCTAGCTTAAGCAACTTCTCCTCTAATGAAAAACACCAAGGCTACACATAGAAGCACTTCACACATCAACATCAACTCTCTGGACTTCATCTCAATATGAGACTGCTGGTTTGTATCTCGATACCCCTCTCCTACATTTATCTCCTTAAAAATGAATGCTTAAAAAGACAATTCTTTCATGTTATTAAAACTTGGTGAACTCTAAAACATGACCCTAGTATTTGATCATGACTTATCTTATGAGATTGGCTTGCATAATCTTTATTCCCTGTCTTCCACTTAATGCTTGTGGGAACCCTACTTAATTAGGATAACATTACCTAAGTTGTTGTGAAGTGTGATATAGTGATAACAAGACTAATCCTTCTTTCTAATCAAGTGTTTTGGAGACTTTTGCTTTGAACAAAATTTAAAACCATGGCTTCATAACTCCTCTATGGTATAAATGTCCTGCTAGATCCATAGCCAATATCTTGACAAACCTACACTTTCTTGCTGCTTAGATTTTGTTTTGAGTTTTGTCAAATTGTGTGACCCTAGTGAGTGATGCACCATGCTTACATGATCAAGATTACATACACTCCACCCATATATGCTTTACTCTTAGACTAAGAGTAAGCAACAACATGCCTTTCCACCTTTCCACAAAATAAAGACTCCGTGTATCCAAGATCTCTCTCCATTCTCGCTTAGATTTTGTTTTGAGTTTTGTCAAATTGTGTATCCCTAGTGATTGATGCACCATGCTTACATGATCAAGATCACATACACTCCACCCATATATGCTTTACTCTTACACTAAGAGTAAGCAACAACATACCTTTCCACCTTTCCACAAAATGAAGACTCCGTGTATCCAAGATCTCTTTCCATTCTCCATACAAGTCTGAAAAAAGAGACATGGGCTATATGTTATGAAAAAAGTGTCGAGCAAAAAAAGAGAGGATAAGCATCAAAGATAGCCCATGATCTCAATCATCTAGATTTAGATAGAATCTTTAAGGAGTCAACCTTCCACTTATATCCACACACTTCCACACTTGATCATGTTTGTATGTTGTTTTCCTCCATGGATCCATGCTTTGACTCTACAATATAAACATTCTAAGTATGCCTTTCAAGTTCTCCTACCTAAAACTCCACATAATGGTATACCTTAGCTCTGATACCACTTAATGGGAATAGGGATCCTGATCTTTCATCAGGTAGTGATAACTATCGTTGTGGTGGAGAATGACACATCGATCCAGCTTCAGATCGAAAGATTGAACCCTACAATCTTAGCACCACAACTCCTCTAGTTATCAACCGAGACACGGATCTGATTGACCTCATCAAGAAGGCTAATCCCTGCCTATGCAATGAAGAACACAAGCAAGAATAAGAAAGAAAGCAACCAAATTGCAGATGAATGATTAATCTCACAAAGTTGGGGTCTCACAAACCGATGGACGGTGAAACTGTTCTTGATAGATTAATCTAACCAAAACCCAAAACCTAAGTTCGGTGGTGGCGTATGATTATACAGGTCTTAGGGTCATTGCCTACCCTGGATGCACCCCCTAATGGGCCCAAAGATGATACACGGTCCAACTGACCAAAAGACGGTGTCGCAGCACCCTGGCTGATTCTGGACACTGACTTGTTTTGACGATTCCCATTGATTATGAAGGTATTTTGACATGAGAACACTTGTATTGGCTTCCTTATCAAATTATCTTTCCAACCATATGTGGATTGTCGAAAATGGAGTCCGGATGCGTCCTGGGTGACCAGTTTAAGGCAAACTAGTCCTGGAGGCCGAGGCAGACTCGAAATCATGTTGGATCGGGCCTCCGATTTCTGTTGGATGTCCTTGCTGGTCATCATCGCCTCCACCACATCCTCTAAGTCCCTCATGACCCTCTCCAATGTTCCTAAGCAAGATAACAGTCATTAGGTAGTAGTCTATTCTCAAAAGTATGAAAAGGATCGCTTAAGAACGAGCTTCACCTCTAAATTGAGTTGACGCATTCGAGCCCGGGTCATTGGACCTTGCATAACGGTTGAAGGATCAGTGGGTACATCCGAAGGAGTGATGTCCTCATCATCCTCCCCCTCTTGAAATTGAGTCGTCCTTGACTCAAGCTCATCTTCTTCTCCCAAATAAGGCTTCAGATCTGCAATGTTAAAGGTGGGACTAACCCCGAACTCTGGTGGCAACTCAAGTTTGTAGGCATTATCATTTATTTTCTCAATTATCTTATAAGGACCAGCTGCTCTTGACATTAATTTAGACTTATGCAGTTCAGGAAATCTATCTTTTCTCAAATGTAACCAAACCAAATCACCCGGTTCAAGTTTAATTTCTTTTCTACCTTTACTACCAGCAATTCTATACTTTTCAGTCATTCTTTCAATATTTGCTTTAGTTGTTTCGTGCAACTTATGAATGAGATCAGCACGCTCTCTAGCATCACTATGTGTTCTTTCAGTGGTAGGTAAAGGCAAAAGATCAATAGGAGCGCGAGGGTTAAAACCATACACTACCTGAAAAGGACTTACCTTGGTGGTGGAATGTTCCACCCTGTTATATGCAAACTCCACATGCGGCAAACACTCTTCCCACATCTTCAAATTGCTCTTCAAACTTGCTCTCAACATGGTGGACAATGTTTGATTCACTACCTCCATTTGCCCATCAGTTTGGGGATGACATGTTGTAGAAAACAGCAGCTTGGTCCCCAATTTATTCCACAAAGTGCGCCTAAAAATGACTCAAGAATTTTGCATCGTGATCTGAAACAATAGTAGAAGGCATACCATGCAAGCGAACAATTTCTTGAAAGAAAAGGTCAGCAATATGAATAGCATCGTCGCTCTTATGACAAGGAATAAAATGTGCTATCTTAGAAAAACAATCAACCACCATAAAAATACTATCCCTCCCCCTCTTAGTCCTTGGCAAACCCAACACAAAATCCATAGATATATCGGCCCAAGGAGTAGAAGGAATAGGAAGAGGCATATACAAACCATGTGGGTTCAACTACAACTTAGCTTTTTGACATGTGGTGCACCAAGCCACGTACTATTCTACATCTCGCCTCATCCTATGCCAAATGAAATGTGGGGACAACACCTCCTTTGTCTTCTTAGCTCCAAAATGGCCCATCAATCCACCTCCATGTGCCTCCTACAACAACAAAAGACAAACGAAGCCAACTAGAATGCATAGGCGGTTAGCTCTAAACAAAAACCCATCATTGATCATAAACTTATTCCATGTACATCCCTCTCTACAATTTAGCAACACGTCCTTAAAATCAGGATCAAGCGCATATTGTTCTTTTACTGATTCAAGCCCAAAAATCCAACAATCAAGTTGGGATAACAATGTATATCGTCTAGACAAAGCATTAGCAATCACATTATCCTTCCTTTTCTTGTGTTTGATAATATAAGGAAAAGATTCAATAAATTCAACCCATTTAGCATGCCTACGATTCAGATTATGTTGAAAGCAAAGATACTTAAGTGATTCATGGTCAGAATGAATAACAAATTCTTTAGGCCACAAATAATGACGTCACGTCTCTAAAGAACGGATAAGTGCATACAATTCTTTATCATACATGGAATAATTCAGAATAGGACCATGCAATTTTTTCACTAAAGTAAGCAATGGGTTTACCATCTTGCATCAAAACACCCCCAATGCCAACTCCACTAGCATCACATTCTAGTTCAAAAGTCTTACCTAAATTTGGAAGTTGCAGCAATGGTGCATATGTGAGCTTGTCCTTCAAAGTGTCAAAGGACTCCTCATGTGCCTTTCCCTAATGAAACGACACCCCTTTCTTCGTCAACTCATGCAATGGGCAGCAAAGGTGCTGAAATCTTTGATGAAGCAGTGGTAGAATCCTACAAGACCAAGAAAACTCCTCACCTGTGTGATGGTTTGGGGAACCGGCCAGCTCTTTATGGCTTCAATTTTTATCTCGTCCACCTCAATTCCCTATGGAGTTACAACATAGCCAAGAAAAGAAACTCGATCCGTGCAAAAGATGCACTTTTCAAGGTTACCAAATAAACGTGCATCACATAAAGCATTAAAAACAGCATGTAAGTGATCTAGATGTTCATCAAAAGACTTGTTGTAAATCAATATATCATCAAAGTGAACTACCACAAAACGACCAATAAAAGCTCTTAAAACCTCATTCATTAAGCGCATGAAAGTGCTAGGTGTATTTGTCAAACCAAAAGGCATTACTAACCACTCATACACCCCTGAATTTGGTTTTAAATGTAGTTTTCCATTCATCTCCAAGTTTCATTCTAATTTGGTGGTAACCACTTCGCAAATCAATCTTGGTGAAAATTATAGAACCACACAACTCATCAAGCATGTCGTCTAGCCTAGGAATAGGATGATGATACCAAATAGTAATATTATTGATGGCTCTACAATCAACGCACATATGCCAAGTTCCATCTTTCTTAGGAACCAAAAGTATAAGAACAGCACAAGGACTAAGGCTTTCACATACATACCCATGGTCCAAAAGGTCTTGGACTTGTCACTAAATTTCCTTAGTCTCTTCGGGATTGGTTCGATAGGCAGCTCGATTGGGCAAGGTTGCTCCCTAAATCAAATCGATTTGATGCTCTATCCCTCTTATAGGTGGCAGCCCTAAGGGTATCTCAGCTGGAAAAATGTCCTCATACTCCTACAAAAGGTTAGTGATAGTAGGAGGCACTGAGCTAACAATATCATCAAACGAAAACATAACTCGTTTGCATACCAAAGCATAGCAAATATCATCATCAGAAATTTTAGCAAACTCACATTTTGTTGCAAGCATAACACCATCCTTCAATTTAATTCTCTCAGCCTTAGAATTTGATGTAGACTTAACATTTTTAGGTGGGAGAATAGAATTAGCAACTTGCTGATTTTCAAATTGAACATCATTCAAACTAGCAGCGCGTTCTCTATCAGCTTGTACAATTTGAGCAGGGGTCAAAGGTACCAAAGTAATTTTCTTTCCTTTATGCACAAAAGTGTATTTATTACTTCTACCATGGTGTGTAGCATCATTATCATGTTCCCAAGGATGACCCAATAAGAGTGAACAGGCTTGCATAGGTACCACATCACAATCAACAGAATCAGCATAAGAACCAATGAAAAATGAAACTCTGCAAGTTTGTGTTACCTTTGCTTTTACATAATCATTTAGCCACTGAATATGGTATGGGCGTGGGTGTGGGTGTGTGGTCAAGCCAAGCTTCTTGACCAATTTAGAACTCATCAAATTATTGCAGCTACCTCCATCAATAATGACATGTGTTCGACGGTTGCTGATGATGAAGAAAATCTAAAACAAGTTATGTCGTTGTAGCTTTTCAGGTTGCTGGACTTGTGAGCTAAGCACCCGCTATACAATGATGCTCCTATAGGCTGTCGTGGCTTCATCACCAAGGACTTCACTGTCCTCCTCATCTGCATCTTGGTCTTCTTCATCCTCAATGTTAGAGGTGCTGATGTAACCATCTTCTGTAGCAATATATGCCCGCTGACTTGGGCAATCCTTCTGCACATGGCCAATACCATGGCAGCGGTGGCACTAAATGCCTGAAGTGCATCCCGTCGATGCAACAGATGAGGCACTCTTGGTAGGCACCTGCAAAGAATTTTTATCTGAATCTAAAGGTTGTGCGGGAGGTGCCTTAGGTGTAGCAGAAACTCCAGAGGTTGTTGGTCGTTTGCTCACTGGTGGTTGTGGCTGAAAAGTGGTTGGCTTGGTCAGCCCCAAAGATGGTGCCGATCATGGCGTGTATGTGGTGCTGACCTTACCCTTGCTCTGTTGTTCACGCACCTACAATTCCTTTTCTACAAGCATAGCAAACTAAAACAACTGGTTGACTGTGTTAAATTCTTTATAATCAACAATGTCCTAAATCTCACGCCTCAAACCTGAATAAAAATGACAAATAGAATCTTCGTTCCCCTCGATAACACTACAATGCATCAATCCCTTTTGGAGCTCGCCATAGTAATCATATATAGATTTATCTCTGTCATGGAACCGACCAATTTATAAGAGCACAAGTACAAAAACAATCGCCGAAACGATCAAATTCTCGAACTTGAGCCCATATAAACCCGGTAGTCAACCGAAATCTCGAAGGATTTCAAACCAACTTGTATACAACCAAGATCACAGTAATCCAACATAACATATCGTACGTTACAACATTTCGCAGATGTGCGCAAATAGATTACATCATCACAGAGTCATCGTTATTACAAAACAAGTTTTGTAAACATGCGGAAGCAAATAGTTTAACTCACACACCGAGTTCAAATACACATACTGGTTGGTTGATCACAGACCGCAAAAGCATTCAGATAAGAGAGAGGGGATCATGCCCATGATCTAGTCCTCATCACCCGCCGGGTGGAGACAATACTTGCAGAATCCCTGATATAGGAGGTCATCTGCAACAAGAGGGAATAAACCCTGAGTACGGGAATGTACTCAGCTAGACTTACCCGTCGAAAACCAAACAAATGACACCAAGGATTATGCATAGCTTAATGTAGTGGAGCTGGCTGACACTTCTCTTTTGCAGAAAAGCATAAGTAGTATGATCAACTCTTAACCTGAACTAGCAGTAACTTTTTAGCCATTAACCTGTCATCTATATTAGCACCTGTACTAAGCAATCATTTTATTAGGGTGCAAACATTAATAACCATATCAGGTATTCATTGTGGCAACCTTATCATCATCCATTTAACCATATCGTTAAATTAATTGAATCTACGTTGCCGCTGCTCAGTCAAGTTCTCACTATCCGGGAGAGACGGCGATTCGAATCGATTCCTATCCAGCTGGAGGGGTATTCCTAAACACAAACCCTGCTTCCCCCGTCAGGGTCGCAACAAGTCACCTTTGGTACAATTCAGGAGTCGCGGGTCCGAACAGATCGGCATTCTCAGAGAACCACTCTGCCAAGGTTGTTCGGGACTCTAACCCGCCTTGGACTTATGCCAATGGCTCTCCGCACATCCTTACTACCTCCAGAGTGCCGCCACTGCTCGCGTTCCCGGCCTGAATCGAGCTACTAGGCTTCGCGGTCGGAACGACTTATCCGGCCAGCTAAGTGTTAGGCTGCGTTCAACATGACATGAGGACGTACAGCGTATCGGTCCTTAAACGACTCAGACGGAGTCACTATGTTCAAACCTACACAAGACCCCGCCCGGTCTTAATTCATTATTTACATGGTTCTTTTCCACGATAGCAAATATAGCCAACCGTGATCCACCTCATCCTAAAGCTCGCAGGTGACAGGAAATCACCTGACTTCTACCGCACTAAGCATGGCTAAGCATTTAACCCGTTCCTGGACTTAAATGGGATTTCAGTGCGATATCTGGACAAGGAAGGATATATAATGCAGCAATTGGTTTCCAACCAATTCCTATACTTAATGCATCATCAACAATAAAAGATACTCAATGTATTTGTGAAAACATAGGAGGCTTAATATGCTCCGGGGCTTGCCTTTCAGGAACGAGGAAGGCTGGTGGTCAGGGCACTCGGGCAATTCCTCCGCGGCGACTGCTTTGTCGGCTTCCTGCACTTCGGGTTCCTCCTCCTGGTTGGCTCCCTCGAACTCCAGCAACGTCACTCCCTCCGGCACACCTATTGCATGAATGCGCAAGATAAATATCATGGATGCACATGTACGAATGTCGGGGATGCTCGGGGAATGCACATGTTCGCTGTAGTTTGCATATTCCAACTTAAGCCCTATTCAAATCACTTTCACTTACCACGTTTATACAACCTAAGGTATAATTGCTCATCTTCAGTTAACGACCTAGCACCTGCACCTAAGCATATTCTTAAGTTAGGCTAACCCCTAAACAATCGATGAGAACATTGCACAAGCATACACTCAAGCATTTGTATTTCAGCAAAATGAATACTATGTAGCGGCGCAGTAAACTAGTCATAACTGAAGATTTATAAATCCAAATGATATGCAACAAGACAATCTGGAAAGATTATAAAATTGTCTACAATACAATTTCAGACCTCAAAGCATGATTCAAACCTTTACCAGGTCGAATTCATCAATCAACAGAAGTCTATCCTCACAAGGCAGAGAATCAGCAAAAACTGCAACCTAACTTTAAACAGCTGTAGTTTCTAAACTACTGGGCCAAATGCCCTCAAATTTTGACAGGAGCTAGATACATAGATTATCTACAACTCTTGTATTCAACTCAATCACAGAAAACCAAAATATCATGGGGAACCTTTCAAAGTCCCCAGATCTGTCCAGAGGGACATAATGCAAACAAATAATTAGCAACTTATGATGTAAACATATAATTAGACAAAACCAACTTTACTATCTCATCACACATATCATAAGAACACCAGAAAGTAAAGTGTTCATCACCAAAACATTTCTTTTACTACCTTTCTTAATTTATTTAATTAATTAGTGGAAATAGTAAACATATATGAAAACTACCCCATTAATTCTACAAAAATTACAGTAGACACTACATGCTCTAAGTAGACTACCATAAAAATTTCACACCATTTGAGCAAGTATAAAAGCCTACACAAAAATGATAAGGCATAATGGCTTAAATTGGCATAATTAGGAAACCCTAGTGAAAAGTGTCAAGCAACAGATTTCATACTTTTCCTTGCATTCTTAAGGTACTGGGATACTCTCCAACAAATTTCATAGTCAATGGGTTCATAAATAAATTACTAAAATTCCCCCAAGAATCATCCAATGATAAAAGGAAAATCTATAACTCAAAAACTACACATGCAATGACTCTCAAATTTTAACCAGAGCTTCTACTAAGCAATACTAGCTTACCCACAAAATTTCACAATTTTTGGATCACAGAAACTCAAGATATGATTTAAACAAGTTTGCATGCACTCAAAAACACTTTTCAAGTTCCTATTTAATTCATCCAAAATTTCTACATAAAGTGCTCAAGACATATTTTTCTTAAATACTAGACCTAACTGTGAGTCTAACAAAATTGGAAGTACTCAATTTGGATCTACACATTTGAAGATATGGATTTTACAACATTGCATTCAAATCTGTAAAACTGAACTATCTTTCTAATGCACAGTCACTGCCAACTGGGGTCCACCGGTCAGCTGGGCCCATGCTGTCCAGTAGACACAGAAACAGGGGAGGGAACTGCCGCGACGCTCCGGCGAGCTTTTCGTCGCCGCCGTGGAGGGCTCAGGCGGTCGCGTCATCACCGACGCCATCTCTGAGCCGAACCGCGTCGAGGGAGGTATGGGGCACGGCGGAGGGTTCCTCGGAGCATGGACGGCGACTGGCCATGGCGGATAGCGGTGATGCCCATCGGCACGCCGGCCAATTCCAGCCACGAGAGAACCCGGCGAAAGGCGCTAGAGCTACCTGGAGACCTAACGCAGAGGTAAACTAAGGTAAAAGCGGCTAAGGTCGCGCCGGTGAGCCTGGCCGCACGCACGGTCACACGGCGGCGCCCAGAGCATCACGGCGGCGTTGTTGTTCCGGCTCAACGGCGGCGAATCCTAGGACTACGTCTACTAGGTAGGCACTACGGCTCATACGGGTCCCCATGCGCACACTAGACGAGGCAGGAAGGGTTCGGAGGGGGCCGGCCACGGCGAGCTCGTGCTCGCGGCCATGGCGGGCACGGCGAGGCGCACCGGTGCGTTCCCAGGCACACGATCGGTAGTGTCTCAAACCATTCCTACCAGAGCACCTGCGAGTTAGCGCAGTGCCGGACCGGAGGAAGAGACAGTGTGCGGTGCGGTGAAGTGCCACGACCATGTGAATCGTAAGCGCGGCAAGCTCCGGTGAAGTCCCCGGCGGCGGAAAACACAATTTGCCTTACCCGAGGGTCAAAGAGATAGAGCGAGAGGTCCGAGAGGTGTAGTGGAGGACGACGCGGTGATGGCCGAGATGGATCGGTCAAAGGTGCGGCGTCGAAGGCGAGCGGTGGTGACAAGGCTGGCGGCGTCGGCAATGGAGAGCGGTGGTGCGCTGTTGCTGCGAGCGGGTGAAGGCGAAGGAAAATGAAATTTGAGCTGAGGAACCGGTCGGGCAGGCGCGTGGACGGGTTAATGTCACGGCCGGCCGCGCCAGGGCATCCGCGGCGCGTGGCAGCGCGCTCAGGCGACCGGCGACGCGCGGCGTACACGCGGCCGTCGAGTTCTGAATCGCATGATCACTGTAGCAGTCTGAAACTTCATTTCAGTTTCGACAGTCCCGACTGACAGGCGATATTTCAACGATGATTATCTCCTAAACCGTGATGATCTAGCTCAAGAGGTAATTAACAAAGTTGAACGTCTACATGTGAACTACAATTCTTACAATTGGAGCTCGAGCTGATTTGGCTTTAGTTTGCGAACTACAGAGCTCTAAACTAGGGTACATGAAACTGAAATACCGGTTTCAGACTTAGAAAATTTTCAGAGTTTCAACATAGATCTCAAAGCTGACTTGTGGACCATTTTTGAGCATGTTGTGCACATTTTCACAGAGTGGTACCATAAATAACTTTTGTTCCTTACATAATTCCTCTACAACTTTGCTTTAGGTTGCTCAGACATGCAAATATCCTAAGCCACACATTTTAAACAGTCAAACACAGGAGCTCTAGGGTTCCAAATTGGTCAACCATGACTTGGAAACCTAATTAGGCAAAATGATCCACATGAACATTGTTCCTAATGACATTCTAGGTGTAACTAAGTTACTTAGGATGATTATTAACCACACCACACATTGGTCACACAAGAATCAAGCAAGGTATGTACGGAAACAATGAAGAACACATGAAATGTTACAATTGTTTCATAGTCATGTTTCACACGTTTCATGATCTTGTTGCATAGTATTAACTAATCTTGTTTCACTAAGTGAATGGCACATGTTGCACTTAAGTGTTGCACACTTTACATTTCATAAAAGAACAACACACATGAAATATACAAAACGTTGCAGTGTTTCGAAATTATGTTTCATGTGCTATAAGTTCACGAAGGGATGCATGATGCTCATGTTCATGAAATGCAGTGCAAATGTGGAAGCTAAACACCTGGGGTGTTACAGCCCTCCCCCCTTATAAAAATCTCGTCCCGAGATTTGAAAAGCGTACCATTGTTGATAGAATTCCTTATAACCATCCCTCAAATAGTCTTCCCTTTCCCACGTTGCATCGCGTTCACTACCCTGATTGCTCCACATGACTTTATAGAACTTGACTACCCGACTCCGAGTCACTCGCTCACGAGTGTCAATCACTCGAACCGGCTTTTCTTCAAAGGTCAAATCAGATTTTAACTCGATATCCCCTAATGGAACTCTCTCTTCAGGGACGCGAAGACATTTCTTCAATTGGGATACATGAAAGACATTGAAGATAGCACTCATCTCAGGAGGTAATTGAATCTTGTACGCCACTTTACCACTTTGTCCAATGATTTCAAACGGACCAACATATCTCGGCGCAAGCTTTCGCTTCACACCAAAGCGTTGGACACTCTTCATAGGTGAGACTTTCAGATAAACGAAGTCTCCAACTTCGAACTCAATAGGTTTCCTACGTCGATCAGCATAACTCTTCTGCCTAGCTTGAGCTGCGGCCATGTGGGTTTGGATAGTACGGACTTGTTCTTCAGCTTCTTGAACGAAATCAATTCCATAATATCTCCTTTCACCGGCTTCTACCCAGTTCAACGGGGTTCTACACTTCGGCCATATAAAGCTTCAAATGGTGCCATCTTTATGCTCTCTTGATAACTATTATTGTACGAGAATTCAGCTAGGGGTAACCATTTTTCCCATGAGCCCTTAGCCGAGATGACACAAGCTCTCAACATATCTTCTAAGATTTGATTCACCCGTTCAGTTTGCCCATTGGTTTGCGGATGATAGGCAGAACTTCTTACGAGCTTAGTTCCTAATAATCCGTGTAAGTGCTCCCAAAAGCGAGCAGTGAACTGTGGTCCTCTATCTGAGACAATAGTACGAGGGATCCCATGAAGTCGGACTATCTGGTTGAAGTACAACTCCGCGTAGTCGGTTGGACGAAAGTCTATGCGAACAGGAATAAAGTGTGCCGACTTGGTCAGTCGGTCCACAATTACCCAAATTGAGTTAAAATTCCTCTGAGTGGTAGGGAGTCCAACTATAAAATCCATACTTATCTCTTCCCATTTCCAACCTGGAATAGAGAGTGGCTGAAGTAATCCAGCTTTCATGTGTACCGCCTTGACCCGACAACAAGTGTCACACCTAGCCACATAAGCGGCTATCTCTTTCTTCATTTTGGTCCACCAAAATCGTGGTTTTAAATCATGATACATTTTACTACTACCAGGATGAATAGATAGTTTGGAGGAATGAGCTTCGGATATGATTTGGTTTCTGAGCTCTCTATCCTTCGGAACTACCAACCTATCCTTGAACCATAACACGCCTTCCTCATCGACTCGAAAATGTTTGGTTTCTTGCTCTTTCATCTTGCGCTTGATGTGAAACACACCTGCATCTGTCTTCTGTAGCTCGATAATTCGACTCTGTAGAGTACAACTGACAGTGATGTTGTGCAGGACTGCAGGATGAAGAAGCTTTGACAAATGGACATCACTCTCAATCAACGAGTGGCAATGAGACTTTCTGCTTAAGGCATCCGCGACGACGTTTGCCTTGCCAGGGTGATAGTGCACTTGAAGGTTATAATCCTTGATCAACTCGAGCCATCTTCTCTGACGCATATTTAACTCTGGTTGAGTGAAGATGTACTTGAGGCTTTTGTGATCAGTGTAGATGTTGCACACATTGCCAAGCAGATAATGTCTCCAGGCCTTCAAAGCATGAACAACTGCAGCGAGTTCCAAGTCATGCGTTGGATAATTCACTTCATGCTTCCGAAGTTGGCGAGAGGTATAAGCGATGACTCTACCCTCTTGCATAAGAACACCTCCTAACCCAATACCTGATGCATCACAGAACACATCAAAAGGTTTTTCGATATCCGGTTGCGCCAAAACCGGAGCCGATGTTAGAAGAGTTCGCAGGGTATGGAAAGCCGCGTCACACTCAGGAGTCCAGACAAACTTTATGTCTTTTTGCAGCAATCGAGTCATAGGCTTGGCTATTTTAGAGAAATCCGGGATGAAGCGACGATAATAGCCAGCCAAACCCAGAAAACTCCGAACCTCGTGCACCGAGATGGGAGCCTTCCAGTTCAGTACTTCTTGCACCTTGGTGGGATCAACCATAATTCCACCATCGGACAACACGTGTCCAAGAAAAGGTACCTCACGAAGCCAAAATTCACATTTGCTGAACTTTGCATACAGCTGGTGTTCTCGCAATCTAGTAAGAACCACCCGCAAATGTTCAACATGATCTTCTTCATTCTCAGAATAGACCAGGATATCGTCTATGAATACCACCACAAATTTGTCCAACTCAGGCATAAACACTGAATTCATCAGATACGTAAAATGTGCGGGGGCATTTGTCAGTCCAAAAGACATAACAAGGTATTCATACAGACCATATCTTGTAGAGAATGCAGTTTTTGGGACATCCTCAGGCCGAATTTTGATTTGATGATACCCAGATCTCAAATCAATCTTTGAAAAGACTTTTGCTTTAGATAACTGATCAAACAAGATATCTATGCGTGGCAGAGGGTACTTATTCTTAATTGTAACTGCATTCAAGGGTCTATAATCTACACACATGCGTAGAGACTGATCCTTCTTCTTCACAAAGATGGCTGGGCACCCCCACGGAGATGAACTAGGGCGGATAAGGCCTTTCTGTAGCAGTTCATTCAACTGGGTCTTGAGTTCAGCTAGTTCATTGGGAGGCATTCTATATGGTCTTCTAGATATGGGAGCTGTACCAGGAAGCAACTCTATCTTGAATTCTACTTCTCGATCCGGGGGCAATCCAGGCAAATCATCGGGAAAAACATCCGGAAAGTCACACACGACAGGGATTTCTGCCATAGACTTTGCTTGCACCGCATTGGTCGCTGCAAGAAAGATTGATGTCCTTGGGTAACTGTACTAGAAAACCCTCCTGATTACCAGGATCTCTGAGCATGACTACTCTAGTCGACGTATCAATAAGCACTCCATGACGGCTCATCCAGTTCATTCCCAATATCACATCGATACCTAGCCCCGGTAAAACTACCAAATCAACCTGATAACTTCGCCCCTCTATCTCAAATTGTACGTCCCCAACTACCAGCTTGGTTGGGATAATACCACTGGCAGCCCTAATACAATAACCCTCACCCTCAACAGTATATGTTTTCATGCATAAACTTGGATGCAAATGATGGACTAATGAAGGAATGCGAAGCACCTGAATCAAATAGTACAACTGCGGGGTGTTGGTCAATCAGAAACTTACCGGCAGTCACTACCTCACCTGAAGGGATCTCAGTGATATTAGTGTGGTTCACTTGTCCTTGACGGACCACCCTGGTAATTATTCTTCTTAGGGTAAGGGCATTCCCTTGCCCAGTGACCTGTCTTATTGCAATTCCAGCACGGCATGTTGCTTGGTGGAGCTCTGGAACTGCCCTGACTGGTAGTGCCCTTGGGAAGAGCAACTGTAAATGCCTTGCGAAACCCTAGTCTTGGCGGGATTCTTCTTCTACGGGGGCCGAAACTTGGCGACTGACGCTGGAGGACGGAATGGAGCCCTTTGTGCGACGGGAGCCTTAGATTGTGAGGCACCCGCCTCATAGGCCCTCTTACGACTTTTTGAAGCAGCGTACACAGCATTGTTGTTCTCTTGCGATAAAGCATCGCTCACAAACTCATTAAAATGAGCGCACTTGCAATTTCCCATGGTCTTCATCAGTTTGGGGCTAAGTCCCCGCTTGAAGCTTGCAATCTTCTTGGCATCTGTGTCCACAAACTCGGTAGCATACCTTGCAAGGTTGTTGAAAGCTTGCAGGTATTCGTTCAGGCTCTTGTTTCCCTGAGTCAGCTTCATGAACTCTGTATGTTTGATCGCCATAAGACCAGGAGGAATGTAATTTCCCCTGAAAGCAGACTTGAACTGATCCCATGTGATTTGGGCATTAGCAGGCATAGTGGACCGATGATGACTCCACCAAATGCCAGCAGGCCCATGAAGTTGGTGCGATGCGTACTCAGTTTTTAGCACCTCAGTCAAGCGGAGCAGACGGAACTTCTGCTCGAGAGTGTTCAACCACTCATCAGCTTGTAGAGGCTCCTCAGCCTCCTTGAAGATTGGGGGTTTCGTGTCAAGGAAATCCTTGAAATCACTGTACTGATTTGGATCCGGTCCTTGGCGTGGACCACGGCCATCACGATTCGCGATCGTACGGAGGGCCTCGGCCATAGTGCGCTGTCCTTCCGCAAGCATTGCTATTAGTTCCGTGGGTGTGGGTGGTGGTGGTGGAAGATCATCATCATCACTCGCACCGGTGGAACGAGTACGAGGCATCTGCACAATGCGCAACCAGTAATTATTGATGATGTCAGCACATTGGAGAAGAACAATATAATCGTGCCAAACTGAATTTACTGATGAGAATGAAAGCTTCATACAATAAACAGAGGCAATAATTCATTCCCCAATCACCACATCATCAAGTAGATTACTAGCGCCATATGCAGTGCATTCCAACATGACAAGTTTTAAACTTCCATTACGATACGCATCCCGAAGGGAGCGAATTGAGGTACTTCACAAGTATGACTGCAAACGCTTAACTAGTGAGACTTGCTAACGAACTACTCGTCGAAGTGATTACTGTCCACATTGGAGACACCTTGGACTTCTTCTGGGTATTCCTCTCCTTCAAACTTCTTGCCGAGAGATTTCTCTTTAAACTTGGGATAAGCAATTATAAGGGAGGGAGTAATGCAATATGAATGTCATGAGTGAATATGATGCATGCTCGTTCCGTACGTCCTCACAAACCTAAGAAAATTTAAGCTTTAGCGGAATATACGGTGGCATACATACGTTCTCTCAATTAGCGATAACTAGTCGATCTACACGGTGCGTTGTTAGCGTACCTGCAGAAAAACTTCATTGCAGCCCAACCCAACAAGATATAATGCTAATTACACAAACAGTATTAAGATACTTTCCATATATACATCCCCCGATATATATACTTCGGCATCCAAACTACCCGACAAATGTACCCACAATTAAGTACTTTCATATATACATGTATGCAACATGTAATTACTCCAGTAACCACAACTAGCTCTCCCCTAGACCGACGGTTGGACGGTCATGCTCTCTCAACTCACACTTACCTTAGCGTAGAGGCAATTGATCCATACATTACCATTCAACGAATGGCATCCATGCAATATCACGCCGCATGGACGACGAAATAGAAACAATCAATTCCCCCAGTTAGTAATTATATATAAGCCACCTAGAAGTCCTTAAGTGGGCTATAAGGGATGTGATCACCAGTATACCATAAAAATTTTGATTTTTGAACACTTATATATACTTATAAGTTTGAAAACCATTTTTACAACAAAAGCTTTTGTTTTAAATAGCCGTAAGACATGTTTAATGTTGAATCTAGCTCTGATACCAGCTGTCACAGAACCGACCAATTTATAAGAGCACAAGTACAAAAACAATCGCCGAAACGATCAAATTCTCGAACTTGAGCCCATATAAACCCGGTAGTCAACCGAAATCTCGAAGGATTTCAAACCAACTTGTATACAACCAAGATCACAGTAATCCAACATAACATATCGTACGTTACAACATTTCGCAGATGTGCGCAAATAGATTACATCATCACAGAGTCATCGTTATTACAAAACAAGTTTTGTAAAACATGCGGAAGCAAATAGTTTAACTCACACACCGAGTTCAAATACACATACTGGTTGGTTGATCACAGACCGCAAAAGCATTCAGATAAGAGAGAGGGGATCATGCCCATGATCTAGTCCTCATCACCCGCCGGGTGGAGACAATACTTGCAGAATCCCTGATATAGGAGGTCATCTGCAACAAGAGGGAATAAACCCTGAGTACGGGAATGTACTCAGCTAGACTTACCCGTCGAAAACCAAACAAATGACACCAAGGATTATGCATAGCTTAATGTAGTGGAGCTGGCTGACATTTCTCTTTTGCAGAAAAGCATAAGTAATATGATCAACTCTTAACCTGAACTAGCAGTAACTTTTTAGCCATTAACCTGTCATCTATATTAGCACCTGTACTAAGCAATCATTTTATTAGGGTGCAAACATTAATAACCATATCAGGTATTCATTGTGGCAACCTTATCATCATCCATTTAACCATATCGTTAAATTAATTGAATCTACGTTGCCGCTGCTCAGTCAAGTTCTCACTATCCGGGAGAGACGGCGATTCGAATCGATTCCTATCCAGCTGGAGGGGTATTCCTAAACACAAACCCTGCTTCCCCCGTCAGGGTCGCAACAAGTCACCTTTGGTACAATTCAGGAGTCGCGGGTCCGAACAGATCGGCATTCTCAGAGAACCACTCTGCCAAGGTTGTTCGGGACTCTAACCCGCCTTGGACTTATGCCAATGGCTCTCCGCACATCCTTACTACCTCCAGAGTGCCGCCACTGCTCGCGTTCCCGGCCTGAATCGAGCTACTAGGCTTCGCGGTCGGAACGACTTATCCGGCCAGCTAAGTGTTAGGCTGCGTTCAACATGACATGAGGACGTACAGCGTATCGGTCCTTAAACGACTCAGACGGAGTCACTATGTTCAAACCTACACAAGACCCCGCCCGGTCTTAATTCATTATTTACATGGTTCTTTTCCACGATAGCAAATATAGCCAACCGTGATCCACCTCATCCTAAAGCTCGCAGGTGACAGGAAATCACCTGACTTCTACCGCACTAAGCATGGCTAAGCATTTAACCCGTCCTGGACTTAAATGGGATTCAGTGCGATATCTGGACAAGGAAGGATATATATAATGCAGCAATTGGTTCCAACCAATTCCTATACTTAATGCATCATCAACAATAAAAGATACTCAATGTATTTGTGAAAACATAGGAGGCTTAATATGCTCCGGGGCTTGCCTTTCAGGAACGAGGAAGGCTGGTGGTCAGGGCACTCGGGCAATTCCTCCGCGGCGACTGCTTTGTCGGCTTCCTGCACCTCGGGTTCCTCCTCCTGGTTGGCTCCCTCGAACTCCAGCAACGTCACTCCCTCCGGCACACCTATTGCATGAATGCGCAAGATAAATATCATGGATGCACATGTATGAATGTCGGGGATGCTCGGGGAATGCACATGTTCGCTGTAGTTTGCATATTCCAACTTAAGCCCTATTCAAATCACTTTCACTTACCACGTTTATACAACCTAAGGTATAATTGCTCATCTTCAGTTAACGACCTAGCACCTGCACCTAAGCATATTCTTAAGTTAGGCTAACCCCTAAACAATCGATGAGAACATTGCACAAGCATACACTCAAGCATTTGTATTTCAGCAAAATGAATACTATGTAGCGGCGCAGTAAACTAGTCATAACTGAAGATTTATAAATCCAAATGATATGCAACAAGACAATCTGGAAAGATTATAAAATTGTCTACAATACAATTTCAGACCTCAAAGCATGATTCAAACCTTTACCAGGTCGAATTCATCAATCAACAGAAGTCTATCCTCACAAGGCAGAGAATCAGCAAAAACTGCAACCTAACTTTAAACAGCTGTAGTTTCTAAACTACTGGGCCAAATGCCCTCAAATTTTGACAGGAGCTAGATACATAGATTATCTATAACTCTTGTATTCAACTCATCACAGAAAACCAAAATATCATGGGGAAGCTTTCTAAAGTCCCCAGATCTGTCCAGAGGGACATAATGCAAACAAATAATTAGCAACTTATGATGTAACATATAATTAGACAAAACCAACTTTACTATCTCATCACACATATCATAAGAACACCAGCAAGTAAAGTGTTCATCACCAAAACATTTCTTTTACTAGCATTTCTTAATTTATTTAATTAATTAGGGGAAATAGTAAACATATATGAAAGCTACACCATTAATTCTACAAAAATTACAGTAGACACTACATGCTCTAAGTAGACTACCATAAAAATTTCACACCATTTTAGTAAGTACAACAGCCTACACAAAAATGGTAAGACAGAATGGCTTAAAATGGCATAATTAGGAAACCTTAGTGAAAAGTGTCAAGCAACAGATTTCATATTTTTCCTAGCATCTATAAGGTACCAAGATACCAAGATACCACCTACCAAGTTTCATGTCCATAGGATTCATAATTAATTTACTAAAATTCACCCAAGTATCTACCAATGATAAAAGGAAAATCTATAACTTAAAAACTACACATGCAATGACTCTCAAATTTTAACCAGAGCTTCTACTAAGCAATACTAGCTTACCCACAAAATTTCACAATTTTTGGATCACAGAAACTCAAGATATGATTTAAACAAGTTTGCATGCACTCAAAAACACTTTTCAAGTTCCTATTTAATTCATCCAAAATTTCTACATAAAGTGCTCAAGACATATTTTTCTTAAATACTAGACCTAACTGTGAGTCTAACAAAATTGGAAGTACTCAATTTGGATCTACACATTTGAAGATATGGATTTTACAACATTGCATTCAAATCTGTAAAACTGAACTATCTTTCTAATGCACAGTCACTGCCAACTGGGGTCCACCGGTCAGCTGGGCCCGCGCGCCAGTGACACGAAACAGGGGAGGGAACTGCCGCGACGCTCCGGCGAGCTTTTCGTCGCCGCCGTGGAGGGCTCAGGCGGTCACGTCGTCACCGACGCCATCTCTGAGCCGAACCGCGTCGAGGGAGGTATGGGGCACGGCGGAGGGTTCCTCGGAGCATGGACGGCGACGGCCATGGCGGATAGCGGTGATGCCCATCGGCACGCCGGCCAATTCCAGCCATGAGAGAACCCGGCGAAAGGCGCTAGAGCTACCTGGAGACCTAACGCAGAGGTAAACTAAGGTAAAAGCGGCTAAGGTCGCGCCGGTGAGCCTGGCCGCACGCACGGTCACACGGCGGCGCCCAGAGCATCACGGCGGCGTTGTTGTTCCGGCTCAATGGCGGCGAATCCTAGGACTACGTCTACTAGGTAGGCACTACGGCTCATACGGGTCCCCATGCGCACACTAGACGAGGCAGGACGGGTTCGGAGGGGGCCGGCCACGGCGAGCTCGTGCTCGCGGCCATGGCGGGCACGGCGAGGCGCACCGGTGCGTTCCCAGGCACACGATCGGTAGTGTCTCAAACCATTCCTACCAGAGCACCTGCGAGTTAGCGCAGTGCCGGACCGGAGGAAGAGACAGTGTGCGGTGCGGTGAAGTGCCACGACCATGTGAATCGTAAGCGCGGCAAGCTCCGGTGAAGTCCCCGGCGGCGGAAAACACAATTTGCCTTACCCGAGGGTCAAAGAGATAGAGCGAGAGGTCCGAGAGGTGTAGTGGAGGACGACGCGGTGATGGCCGAGATGGATCGGTCAAAGGTGCGGCGTCGAAGGCGAGCGGTGGTGACAAGGCTGGCGGCGTCGGCAATGGAGAGCGGTGGTGCGCTGTTGCTGCGAGCGGGTGAAGGCGAAGGAAAAATGAAATTTGAGCTGAGGAACCGGTCGGGCAGGCGCGTGGACGGGTTAATGTCACGGCCGGCCGTGCCAGGGCATCCGCGGCGCGTGGCAGCGCGCTCAGGCGACCGGCGACGCGCGGCGTACACGCGGCCGTCGAGTTCTGAATCGCATGATCACTGTAGCAGTCTGAAACTTCATTTCAGTTTCGACAGTCCCGACTGACAGGCGATATTTGGTGGTGATTAACTTCTAAACCGTGATGATCTAGCTCATGAGGTAGTTAACAAAGTTGAACGTCTACATGTGAACTACAATTCTTAAAATTGGAGCTCGAGCTGATTTGGCTTTGTTTGCGAACTACAGAGCTCTAAACAAGGGTACATGAAACTGAAATTGCACTTTGGACTTAGAAATAATTTCAAGTGTTGAATCCACCTTCAAAGCTGACTTGTGGGTCCTTTTTGGGCATGTTGTGCACATTTTCATGAGATGACCATAAAATAACTTTTGTTCCTTACATAATCCTCTACAACTTTGCTTTAGGTTGCTCAGACATGCAAACATCCTAAGCCACACATTTTAAACAGTCAAACACAGGAGCTCTAGGGTTCCAAATTGGTCAACCATGACTTGGAAACCTAATTAGGCAAAATGATCCACATGAACATTGTTCCTAATAACATTCTAGGTGTAACTAAGTTACTTAGGATGATTATTAACCACACCACACATTGGTCACACAAGAATCAAGCAAGGTATGTACGGAAACAATGAAGAACACATGAAATGTTACAATTGTTTCATAGTCATGTTTCACACGTTTCATGATCTTGTTGCATAGTATTAACTAATCTTGTTTCACTAAGTGAATGGCACATGTTGCACTTAAGTGTTGCACACTTTACATTTCATAAAAGAACAACACACATGAAATATACAAAACGTTGCAGTGTTTCGAAATTATGTTTCATGTGCTATAAGTTCACGAAGGGATGCATGATGCTCATGTTCATGAAATGCAGTGCAAATGTGGAAGCTAAACACCTGGGGTGTTACAATCTCCTTGTTCTAAACGCATCAATTTCTTACGCAAGTCTCTATGATAAGGAGGTACAAAGCGATCATGCATAGCTACCATAAGTTCTTCCCATGAACTAGGTAAAGCATCCTGTGTAGCTAGCCCATTCCACCAAATAATGGCAAAATCCTTAAACTTACTAGTAGCTTGTCGAACTCTATGATGCTCAGGCACAAGGTGGGTGCTAAACTTTTGTTCTACTGTCATCTCCCAATCAAGATATCCCTTAACATTATAATGACCCAAAAAAGATGGCATTGTGAACTTAATCTTAGTATAAGGATCATCGAGCACACGATGATTATTACCTTGATGGTGGTGGACACCACCCATACCTGTAGTGTTGTGGCGAAGACATCATCGTAATCTTGCTTATCGGAAGGCTGATTGATCTATGTTCCCACTGGCATCATGCACCATGTCTTCTGGCAAGAGACCATCGGTGTTGCTGCCGGAGACATCGTTATTGCCCACCACAAAGGTTTCCAACTCAGTAACCTTGTTGGTTAGCATGGAAATTCGTTTGTCCAATCTCTCTATGTTGTTGCCAATGTTGAGTTCAATGAGTGCGTCAGTGATGACCTCATTCATCCTTTTTTGGGCATCCTCTACAATAGCTTGCAGTTGCTCTTGGCTAACACACTTGTTGAAACCCTTAGGATTGTTATCTCCAGTCTGATCATCTCCTACCATTGTAAACACAAAAATAGGAACAAACGGTGAAAGTTATCCCTACCAAATGACTACGTGGTTGCAGTTGTAGTGGTGTCACTTTTCACGGCAAGTGGAAGCGTCTTACCAAGCTCTTACAAAGTTCTTACCAACACAAGCAGTGGGTGGTACAATCGGCGGCTGGTTCGTGATACCTGTGAGGCAGTGGTACCAAGATTGCAAGGCCCTTTTCTAAACTGATCTGAAGAGTTTGTGGAGCTTGGAAGGCACACAAAGAATAATATGTATGTCTGGCACACAAGTCAGTAATAGAAAGTAATGTTGAATTATAGTCTAAAGTACTTGTTCTCATTGCTGGTCTAAAATGTTCCAAGTACCAGGTGTGTAACAAACAAGTATGGTGGATAGCAAGGTGATAGGGGTGTGAAAAACAAGTATGGTGGATGGCAATAGCAACACAAACAAGAAACCATACAGCACACACTAACACAGCTCACTTTGGCCTTCTCTATGTGCTCCTCTAGATAATGTTCCTCTTTTGCCCCTCTCTTTTTTCTATTTTTTTGAGTTGTTGTTTTTTAGGAAATTTTGACTTTTCCTTTTTATTTTTTTGATATTTTTCCTTCACTTAGGAGCACAAAAGAAGTAACCATAGAACATATGAGCCTAAACAAGTGAAAGACGTGGCCTGAGGAAATTTTAGAAGACGTGCTCAACAACGACAAAAAGCTTGTGACCACGATAAGAGGATCTTGTGACCAGTTTTTGACCAGAATAAAATTCTCCAACCCTAGCAAAGTTGGGGATGGATGGATCCAAAAAAATTTCTGATCGATTTTGATATATGGAATGTCGAAATCTGAGTTCGTATGCGAAAACTAGACCAGTTTTAAGAATTGGCTCCGAATTAGAGGACAAAACAGAAACTATGTGCGTAAAATTGGTCACGGCAACAAAGATTTGATGGAAATGATGGGGGAAAATACACGAACTGGACTCTAACATGACCTAACCAGCAACAAGACCTCGACTAGGACACAAACTCAACACGACGGACTCCGAAACTGAAATATGCAAAGGCTATGGCGCGGAAGGTTCTAGGATAGGATAAAACAGGTATGGCACTGAACTATGGGACGAATGCGAAACACTCAAAACTAGGGGATAAATGTGAACCTGATGGTATACCTTAGCTCTGATACCACTTAATGGGAATAGGGATCCTGATCTTTCATCAGGTAGTGATAACTATCGTTGTGGTGGAGAATGACACACCGATCCAGCTTCAGATCGAAAGATTGAACCCTACAATCTTAGCACCACAACTCCTCTGGTTATCAACCGAGACACGGATCTGATTGACCTCGTCAAGAAGGCTAATCCCTACCTGCGCAATGAAGAACACAAGCAAGAATAAGAAAGAAAGCAACCAAATTGTAGATGAATGATTAATCTCATGAAGTTGGGGTCTCACAAACCGATGGACGACAAAATTGTTCTTGACAGATTAATCTATGCAAAACCCAAAACCTAATGTCGGTGGCGGCGTATGATTATAAAGGTCTTAGGGTCATCGCCTACCTTGGACGCGCCCCCTAATGGGCCCAAACACGATACATGGTCCAACGGACCAAAACACGGTGTCGCAGCACCCTGGTAGATTCTAGACACTGACTTGTTTCGATGATTCCCATTGATTCTAAAGGGCTTTTGATGTGAGACCACTTGGATTGGGTTCTTCATCAAATTAGCTTTCCAACCATATATGGATCATTGAAAACGGAGTCCAAATGCGTCCTGGGTGACTAGTTTAAGGTAGACTGGTCCTGAAGGCCGAGGTAGACTCGAAATCATGTTGGATCCACTAAGTTAGTGAGCTCTCGAATACTAACTAAAGAGCCTCACTAACCACTAGACAAGACACAAGCTAGCTCTCAAAACTAAAAACACTAAAGATCTTAGCTACACTAGGAATGTAAATACAAGAGAGGTAGTGATGTTTATACCATTGTGGGAAGAGACAACCTATCAATCATAATGAATTCCAATGAAATCCTCGGAGATAAGATGACATAATGATTTTTCACCGAGGTTCACTTGCTTGCTGGCAAGCTAGTCTCTATTGTGGTGATTCACTTAGAGGTTCACATGCTTATAGGAATCACACGCCTAACCCACAATCGAGTGCCACACAACCAACACAAGATGAGGATCACACAAGCCACGAGCAATCCACTAGACTACCTTTTGGCTCTCCACTGGGAAAGTTCAAGAACCCCTCACAATCACCACGATTGGAACTAGAGACAATCACCTTCCTCCACTCGATGATCCTCGCTGCACCACGCCATCTAGATGGTGGCAACCACTAAGAGAAACAAGCGAATCCCGCAGCAAAACACAATCACCAAGTGCCTCTAGATGCAATCACTCAAGCAATGCACTTGGATTCACTCCCAATCTCACAAAGATGATGACTCAATGATGGAGATGAGTGGGAGGGCTTTGGCTTAGCTCACTAGGTTGCTATGTCAATGAAAATGGCCAAGAGAAAGAGCTAGAGCCAGCCATGGGGCTTAAATAGAAGCCCCCATGAAATAGAGTCATTGGGTCACATAAGTGACTATTAGACTCGCTGGCACAGGGCTGTCGGACCGTTCGATGCTTGGTCTAATGCCCTACCGCATCCACTCTTGCACTATCACATGTCCTAGTCAAATTGATTCGACCATTGTTGCCAATGGCCACTTTCCACGCATTGATCACAAACGGTCGGATCCGGGCCATCGGACCCGCCGTCGAACTCCACACAGGGAGGGCCCGACGTGGTCCAGTAAGGTCCAGAGAGGGTAAAATTGGTCAGACCCAGGTTCGATGCCCACCGTTGGACCCAGGCATGAGTTTGACATCGCCACACGTCATGCATGTGCAAGCCACACACTTGTCATGTTGAGGAATAGTGCACTCGACCTGTCCGATGCCTCCTTTCAACAGGGTCTGATGCTGAGGGTTCGACGCCTGTCAAAACTACACCGAAAGGTTCCAATGCCATTGGACCGAGTCCGAACCCTAGCCATCGGACCCAAGAAGGTCTGATGCTCTCCTTCGAGCACTCACAGGCTACCACATTAGCACACCACCTAGGGTTAGCTGTTGGACCTAGGAAATAGCCAGTCCGACGCACAGAGAAGCAGGGTCTGGCACCCCTGAATCAACTCCTTCACTTCTAAAACATTGCCACCCTTGCTCAAATGTGCCAACCACCAAGTATATCACCATGTACTTGTGTGTTAGCATATTTTCACAAACATTTTCAAGGGTGTTAGAACTTACTAGAATCTAAATGCATATGCAATGAGTTAGAACATCTAGTGACACTTTGATAACCGCATTTCATGATGAGTTTCACCCCTCTTAATGGTATGGCTATCTATCATAAATGTGATCACACTCGCTAAGTGTCTTGATCACCAAAACACAAAGCTCCTATCAAATTATACCTTTGCCTTTAGCTTTTTGTTTTTCTCTTTCTTATTTTCCAAGTCCGAGCACTTGGTCACCATGGCCATCACTACCTTCATGATCTTCTCCATTTTCCCCATCACTTGGAATGTACTACCCTATCTCATGATCACTTAGAGTAAAAGGGTTAGCACCTAGGGTTTCATCAATTCATCAAAAATAAACTAGAGCTTTCAATCTCCCCCTTTTTGGTAATTGATGACAACCCTTTCACAAAGATATGAATTGAAATTCATTTGAATCCATGTTGCTTGCCCAAGCATATTTACCATGTGTAAAAGGATATGAACAAGTTTTATGAATCCGAATTGGTAGCATTAGCTCCCCCTACATGTGTGCTAAGAGTTTGGGTTGAAGCTTGCACAAATGTATAGATTAGAGTTGTAGGAGAGTAATGTCTACCAAATGATGCTAAGGTACAAGAGATGGACCTTTGAAGCATGATACCAATTGGAGTGCACCAATAATACCATTCTTAGCACCATGGTTAGTTAGATGCCACTTGGAATTACTTGCAAAACACAAACTCTAGATACCTCGTAAGATCAACATTATATTCAAGGCTCTAGAATCACTTGAAAACTAACCAACTAAGCAACGTATATATAATATCACCTATGCATACTAGTTTTCATTTCATCATCCAATCCTACAACTAGCATACACCACTCAAGCATGGAATCAAATTTAAATCTTGTGTCATGCAAGCAAACGTATGAAATGCACATTCAAATGCATCAATCAAATTTATGAGCGTGCTCCCCCTACTTGTGTGCTTCAAATTTTAATTGATCCCCTTACTTTCATATTTCTCCCCCTATGTCAAGGTTCTCCCCCTTTGTCATCTTTTTACTATTTTTGTGCTTGACTTCTCCCGCTTTGTCATCAATGACCACAAAGGTTCAATTTTAGATAGGTTAAGATTATCAATGTCAATCAATGGGGTGAGGATCATTTTTCCTAAATTTGGTTCAATCTAGAACACTTGCCAAAGATATTCAACTCGGTTTGATCCAAGGACAACCATCTTCACACCTCATTTCAAGGGTTATCTTGACCATGTTGAGTTAAACACTTATAGCTCATTTTCTAGATCAAACACTAAGTTCACAAGCCCACAAACATATCATATGCTACCACTAGATCAAGTCAAGCATAGAAGCAATAGTGGTACCATACAAGCATCAAATTCATTTAATTTTCATGAATGAGCCTATAAAATATGAGGAATGACTAGATGCACTAAACATGACCTTAGAAAAGAATGTATGCATGGCAATCAACTTTTACCTTAGGTTGCTTGATGGATAGGCATGTCATATAAGTGGGGGTGCATCAACGCATATTTGAGAAATCTAATATGTTCAACTCATTCCTTAGCTTGCAAAACCTTTTCTCGTCAAGTGGCTTGGTGAATATGTTGGCAAGTTGATTTTTGGTGCCCACACTCTCAATGCAAATGTCCCCTTTTTGTTGATGATCTCTTATGAAATGGTGGCGGACATCAATGTGCTTTGTTCTTGCATGTTGAACCAGATTGTTGATTAGCTTGATAGCACTCTCATTGTCACATAGCAATGGCACTTTCTTGAACTTGATTCCAAAGTCATTCAAGGTAGCTTTCATCCAAACAATTTGTGCACAACAACTACCAGTGGGTATGTATTTGGCTTCGGTGGTTAATAATTCAACACTATTTTGCTTCTTTGATGACCATGAAACAAGTGATCTTCCCAACAATTGACAAGTGCCTGATGTGCTATTCCTTTCAACCTTGCATCCCACATAATCCGAGTTAGAATAACCAACCAACTCAAACTTTTCACCTTTGGGATACCACAAACCAACATTTTGTGTATGCTTTAAGTACCTCAATATTCTCTTTGTTGCCTTAAAATGACTTTCTCTTGGTGAGGCTTGGAATCTTGCACACATACATACACTAAACATGACATCTAGCCTTGATGTGGTCATATATAGTAGGCTTCCAATCATAGAGCATTACAACTTTTGATCCACCATGTTGCCACTTGCATCACTATCCAAATTGTCATTAGTCCCTATGGGTGTACTAATTGGCTTTGCTTCATTCATGTCAAACTTCTTGAGCATGTCTTTGATGTACTTGCCTTGACTCACAAATATACCATTCTTCAATTGCTTGATTTGAAGACCAAGGAAGTAACTCAACTCTCCAATCATGGACATCTCAAACTCAATAGCCATCATCTTCCCAAACTCTTCACAAAAGTCTTGATTGGTTGATCCAAATATGATGTCACCAACATAGATTTGCAAAACAAATAAGTCCTTGCCAATCTTCTTGGTGAAAAAAGTGGTGTCAACCTTACCCATAATGAACCCTTTAGAGAGTAGGAAGTCCCTCAATCTCTCATACCATGCTCTAGGTGCTTGCTTCAAACCAAACAATGCTTTCTTCAACTTGTACACATGGTTGGGCTTCTTGTCATCTTCAAAACTAGGAGATTGCTCAACATAAACTTATTCATTGATGTAGCCATTGAAAAATGCACTCTTGACATCCATTTGATATAGCTTGATATTGTGGGCACAAGCATAGGCTAGCAAGATTCTAGTTGCTTCCAATCTAGCAACCAGGGGCATATGTTTTTCCAAAGTCAAGACCTTCCACTTGAGTGTAACCTTGTGCTACCAATCTTGCTCTGTTCCTTACTACTATCCCATCTTGATCTTGCTTGTTGCGAAAGACCCATTTGGTTCCAATCACATTGCGTCCCTTTGGCCTCTCAACTAATTCCCATATTTGATTTCTTGTGAAGTTGTTCAATTCTTCATGCATTGCATTCACCCAATCAACATCCAAAAATGCTTTATCTATCTTCTTTGGTTCAATGGATGACACAAATGAGAAATGCTCACAAAATGAAGCCAATCTTAGGTCTTGTTTGTACACCTCTAGAAATATCTCCAATTATAGTGTCCAATGGATGATCTCTTGCAATGTTGGTTGGTTGGAGTATTAGAACATTGCTTGCACTTACTTGCTCATTCGGTTGAGATGGTCAACTAGCCACTTGTTGATCTTGCACATTGTCATGAGAGCCACTTGTACTTGCTTGATTAGTGTCATTTTGCACATTTGAGTTAGAGAGCACTTGCACTTGATGATCTTCTTCATCTATCACTTGTCTAGGTCTCAATTCACCAACATCCATGTTCTTTATGGCATCTGAAAGTTGGTTGCCTCTAACATCTTTAAGATTCTTATTCTCATCTTGGGAACCCTTGGTTTCATCAAATTCAACATCATGAACTTCTTCAAGAGTACCACTTGCCAAATTCCAAACTCCATAAGCTTTAATAGTGGTTGAGTATCAAGCAAGAATCCTTCATCACATTTCTTATCAAACTTGCTCAATCTAGTGCCTTTCTTCAATATGTAGCTTTTGCAACCAAATACCCGAAAATATGCAATGTTGGGCTTTCTACCATTCAAGAGCTCATAAGGTGTCTTCTCCTTCAATGGGTGACAATATAAGTTGTTGCTACAATAGCAAGCCATGTTGATAGCTTTGTCCCAAAAGGATTGATTCATATTGTACTCACTCAACATTGATCTTGCCATGTCAATCAAGGTTCTATTCTAACTCCCAACAAGGCCATTTGATTGTGGAGTGTACTTGGTCGAGAATTGATGTCTAATTCCAAATTCATCACACAACTTATCAATTCTAGTATTCTTGAACTCACTATCATTGTCACTTCTAACTCTCTTGATGGTTATTTCAAACTCATTATAAATGCCCTTGACAAATGATTTGAATGTTGCAAATATATCACTCTTGTCCACTAGAAAGAATGCCCAAGTGTATATAGTGTAGTCATCCACTATCACAAAGCCATATATGTTTCCACCGATGCAAGTGTATTGTATTGGTCCAAATAAGTCCATGTGCAATAACTCAAATGCTTTGCTAGTGCTCATTATCCTCTTCTTAGGATGGGTGTTTCCAACTTGTTTGCCAGCTTGACAAGAGCTACAAAGTTTATAATTCTCAAATACCACATCTTTCAAGCATCTAACCAAGTCATGCTTAACCAATCTATTCAATTGTTTCATTCCAACATGACCAAGCCTTCTATGCCATAACTAACCCATACTAGACTTAGTGAATAAACATGATGATAATTGAGCTTCACTAGCATTGAAATCAGCCAAGTATAGATTATCATATCTAAAACCTTTGAAGATCAAATTAGAGCCATCTACACTTATGATCTCTACATCATCTAGTCCAAATATGCACTTAAATCCAAGATCACACAATTGAGCCACGAATAGCAAATTGAAGTTCAAGCTCTCTACTAGCAACACATTAGAAATGCTCATGTCATTGGATATTGCAATCTTACCAAGCCCTTTGACCTTACCTTTGCCATTGTCACCAAATATGATACTATCATAACCAGTGCTATCATTAGTGTTGATTGAGTTGAACATTCTTGCATCACCGGTCATGTGTTGAGTGCACCCACTATCAAGAACCCAATGCCTTCCTCTAGCTCTATAATTGACCTATAAAAGAAGATCAATTCTTTTTAGGTACCCAATCTTGCTTGGGTCCTTGAAGGTTAGTCACTAAGCTCTTTGGTACCCAAATAGCCTTCTTCTTTTGGCCCAACATGGATGTACCAACAAACTTAGCCTTCACACCATTGGCACCCTTAGTGAGCAAGTAACAAGAATCAAATCTAATAGTGGATACAATAGCATTCTTCTTGTTGTTGTTTCAATCATGCCCTTTCTGACCAACTTGCTTGCAACTAGTGCAAAACCGAACATTGTTCTTCACAAAACTAGTCTTGTGAGGAGCAAAGGCCGCCTTGCCTTTCTTGGGGTATAGCCCAATCCCTCTTTGTAGAGAGAAGCTCTTTGGCTACCCAAGCACATAAGCAAGCGGTCCTCACCACCATAGGCTTTGCCTAAGGCGAGAGTGAGCTCATTGACCTCCTTCTTCATGGTCTCATTTTCAACCATAAGTGAGGCATCACAAGTGAAACCATCATTCATAGGTGAAGTAGAAGTGGATGATGAGCTACATGAAGGGTTAGCGGGAGCAACAACAATATGCTTATAGAAAGATTCACCAATTATGTCATAAGTTAAGCCTTTGTCACATGTTACAACATGCTCCTTCTCATTTTGCTCATCAAGTAGAGAGGAATGAGCCTTTTCAAGCTTCTTTTGAGCCTTTCCAAGCTTCTCATGGGCTTCCTCTAGCCTCTCATGAGATGCATTGAGCTCATAAAAGGCTTGCTTAAGGGCTTTTAATTCCTTACGCAAGTCTTTGCATTCCCTTCTCTTAATGTCAAAATGTTCTTTAGCATCTTCTAACAATGTCAATTAGTTCATCTTTAGTGGGTTCATCATCATCACTTTCACTTTCATTATCATGTTCCTCATCACATCCATTATCATAAGTTTGTACCATAGTGGCCTTAGCCATAAAGCATGTAGATAGAGTGTCGAAGAGAGAAGCCTTCTCATTTATGGCAATGCTTGCAAGAGCCTTCTTCTTGGTGGTCTTGTCATCATCACTATCATCATCATCACTTGAGGAAGCATCACTATCCCAAGAGACCACATATGAGCCACCCTTCTTCTTCTTCTTGAAGGTCATCTTATCATTCTTCTCCTTCTCCTTCTTGTCCTTCTTCTTGCCTTTCTTGTCATCAACTTCATTCTCACTATTGTAGGGGCATTGAGCAACAAGATGATCCTTGCTACCACACTTGAAGCACCTTCTTGCTTCATCCTTGCTCTTGGATGATGACTTCTTCCTTCTTGCATGATATCCCTTCTTCACCATGAATTTTCCAAACCTCTTCACAAAGAGAGACATATTCTCATCATCCATATCATCAAAGCTTGAATCATCATCTTCACTTGAAGTATCTTGCTTGGCCTTGCCCTTTGATGATGATGTGGCTTTGAATGCCACACTCTTCTTCTCATCCTTCTTCTCATCTTTCTTCTCCTTTTTTTCTTCCTCCTCATCATCATCTCTATAAGTATCATCAGTCATCACATCTCCCAACACTTGGTTTGGTGTCATGGTGTCCAAACCACTGCTCACTAGAATAGTGACCAATGTGCCAAATCTTGATGGTAAGCATCTCAAGAACTTGTGGGAGAAGTCCTTGTCCTTCACTTCTTCACCAAGTGCTTTGACATCATTGATAAGCACTTGGAGTGTATGAAACATCTCCAGCACACTATCATCTTCCTTTATCTTGAAGCTTGCAAACTTTTCCTTGAGAATGTACACCTTGGCACCCTTCACGGCTTGAGTGCCCTCAAATGATTCCTCCAACTTCTTCCAAGCATCATGAGCTATCTCAATGTTCTCGATTTGCTCAAATGTTCTCTCATCCAATGCATCATGAATGGCACTAAGAGCAATGTCAATGTTTTGGAGCAACACCTCTTTGGCGGTGGTGGGATTCTCTAGATCGGCTACCTCAAATTTGGTCTCCACCACCTTCCATAGTTTTCTATTGATTGACTTGATGTATGTTGTCATCTTTGCTTTCCAATATGGATAATTGGAGTCATCAAATTGGGGTGGCTTCTTGGTGTAGTTGATTTGAGCCATTTTCACACCATAGGTTGTTAAGCCTCCAATCATGGTGACCACAGCTCCGATACCACTTGAAAGGTCCTAAAGTCTAAAGGGGGGTGAATAGCCTATTGAAAATTTCTACAACAATAGTTAAGCCAAGATGTTAGACAATTAAATGGTGAAGCGAGTGTTACGCTAGCCTACTCAAAATGCAAGCCTCCTATCCACAATTCTAGTTATCTATGATCTCTATGTCACACAAGAGACTAAGTTAGTGAGCTCTCAAATACTAACTAAAGGGCCTCACTAACCACTAGATAAGACACAAGCTAGCTCTCAAAACTAAAAACACTAAAGAGCTTAGCTACACTAGGAATGTAAATACAAGAGAGGTAGTGATGTTTATACCACCGTGGCAAGAGACAACCAATCAATCACAATGAATTACAATGAAATCCTCAAAGACAAGATGACACAATGATTTTTCACTGAGGTTCATTTGCTTGTCGGTAAGCTAGTCCCCGTTGTGGCAATTCACTCACTTGTAGGTTCATGTGCTTATAGGCATCACATGCCTAACCCGTAATCGGGTACCACACAACCAATACAAGATAAGGGTCACACAAGCCATGAACAATCCACTAGAGTACCTTTTAGCTCTTCGCCAGGGAAAGGTCAACAACCCCTCACAATCGTCATGATCAGAGCCGGAGACAATCACCATCCTCCACTCGATGATCCTCACTGCACCAAGCTATCTAGGTGGCAGCAACCACCAAGAGAAACAAGTGAATCCCACAGCGAAACCCAATCACCAAGTGCCTCTAGATGCAATCACTCAAGCAATGCACTTGGATTCACTCCTAATCTCACAAAGATGATGAATCAATGATGGAGATGAGTGGGAGGAATTTGGCTTAGCTCACTAGGTTGCTATGTCAATGAAAATGGCCAAGAGAGAGCTAGAGCTGGCCATGGGGCTCAAACAGAAGCCCCCACGAAATAGAGCCATTGGTCACATAAGTGAAAATTGGACTCACTAGCATGGGGCCATTGGACCATTCGATGCTTGGTCCAATGCCCTACCACATCCACTCTCATGCTGCCATGCGTCCTAGTCAAATGGATTCGACCATTGTCACAAATGGTCGCTTTCCATGTGTTGATCACCAATGGTCGGATCCAGGCCATCGGACTCCACATAGAGAGGGTCTGACCTGGTCCAGTAAGGTCTAGAGAGGGTAAAACCGGTCGGACCCTAGTCTAATGTCCACACATCATGCCTGTGTGAGCCACACACTTGCTGCACTGAGGAATAGTGCACTCAACATGTCCGACGCCTCCTTTCAATAGGGTCTGATGCTGAGGGTCCGAGGCCTGTCAAAACTACACCGAGAGGTTCCAAGGCCATCGAACCGAGCCCAAACCCTGGTCATCGGACCTAGGCAGGTCTGATGCTCTCCTTCAAGCACTCACAGGCTACCATGTTAGCACCCCATCTAGGGTTGGTCGTGGGACCCAAGAAATAGCTAGTCTGACGCTCCAAGAAACAAGGTCTGACGCCCCTGAATCAAGTCCTTCACTTCTCAAACTTTTCCACCCTTGCTCAAATGTGTCGACCACCAAGTATATCACCATGTGCTTGTGTGTTAGCATATTTACACAAACATTTTCAAGGGTGTTAGCACTCACTAGAATCTAAATGCATATGCAATGAGTTAGAACATCTAGTGGCACTTTGATAACCGTATTTCACAACGAGTTTCACCCATCTTAATAGTATGGCTATCTATCCTAATTGTCATCACATTCGCTAAGTGTCTTGATCACCAAAACACAAAAGCTCCTATCAAATTATACCTTTGCCTTGAGCTTTTTGTTTTTCTCTTTCTTCTTTTCCAAGTCTGAGCATTTGATCACTATCGGTGCGGGACCCATGGGATACCCTGCAAGGAAAGGAGAAGATCTAGTCTAACTAGGACTCTTCCCCTATAATGTTAGTAGAAGTATTATTCTGTAATCCGACTAGGAACTCTCATTGTAAACCGACTAGGATTCTGACCTCCTTACTATATAAAGGAGGGCAGGGTCCTAGGGATGGAACAACGCAACACAACACTTTACAATCAATCCAACGCAAAGGCTAACGCCGACTAGACGTAGGGCTATTACTCGATCAAAGATCGAGGGTCCGAACCAGGATAAATCGACTATCCCTTGCATTAACCATCGAGTTCTACATACGTTGAAGCCCGAACATACTGCCCCGGGGACCCCATGGCAGGCTATCAGTGGTCAAACATCGACAGCTAGCACGCCAGGTAGGGGCTTTCGGCGACTTTGCATCTGAGAGCTCAATGGACCTCGACAACATGATCTTCTCAAAGGGATCAACCTTCATCTTCGGTTCATGGATCTACGAGGTAGGTGATGATGGCAAGCTCCAAGGTCGTCTCCTCAAAGATTCAGATCATCATCAGGACTTTTCCATCTCGGCGACAATGACAGATCAACTTGCTAAAAGATTCGCGTAGCTCGCGATGTCCGATCTAACTCAGATTTCACGGCCTCACGCATCTGATTCAAACTTAGTTTCCACTTCCGAGATGGAATCTTATCTGAGTTCTTTCAGAAAATCGAGTTCTTTTCAGACAAGGCTCCGGAACACGACGTCAACCTATCAAGAATACAACTCGGAGTACACTCAAAGTACCTTAAAGAAGTCGGGTCCTCTTTCGTTCGGACTCCGCAACATGGCAACATCTTATCAGACATGGCCCGAAGGATCCACCAATCCGGTGCTTAGAATGCCATTGGAAGGAGCCCAGGAAGGTCTCGTCTTAACTATAACATCTTAAGATTGCATCATCCACTAGCCAGGTTCCATTCCTGAGGAGGGCGACACCCAACTAGTCGACAATACGACAACAACAATTCTACCCTACCAAGAAGGAGACTCGATCTACGACCTTGAAGCCTCTACTAAAGTTATCAGCAACTCTGATAGTACGGAAACAAACACTGATAACAGAACAACTCATGCTCGAGAAGTATTCATGATTCACCATCCTTGATCACCATTGGTCCCCCTAGAAGTGCCCGACATCAGGTCTTCAGATGAATCTGAGTCCAACATATCACCATTCACCTAGGGGCATGATGGTGAGACCGAGAGTCAGAGGCAAGCCAGAGAGAGAAAGAACAAATTGAAACAAGGATGTCAACGCCATGCTAAACAGCGCAAGGAAGCTTGGATCAAATATGAGTCAGACCTAGCTAAGTACAATAGAATAAAATCAGAGTGAGAAGTCGAAGAAGGATGAGCAGCGAATACACCCTATGATAAGATCTGAGAAGCACTAGAAGAACTCAGGGCAACTTCACATCCCAATGAAAAACAAGAACAACTCTGGGACTTCCTCCGATCAATAGTCCTAAGGACGCATGATGGAAAGGCAAGCTCAAGACTACCCGACAGATCAACATGTCATGAGCAGGAAGATCAAAATCAAAGGAAGTCTATTTTCAAGAGACTTGGACCAAGTGGAAGTCACAATAGAGAAAGTAGAAGAAATCATAGTCAAAACGACCGGGTCGAACAACCAAGAAAGGCCAGAAGCAAAGCACCTACTCGGACAGTAACGTAAAACTACTCTCTCGCCAAGACAACAGTTGGCAAGAAGAGGGCGCTAAATCAGAATACACAGAAGCCAAAACGCACGATAGATTCCCCTATTTTGCAAATAGACTTGTTTCAATACGACTGCCTCACAAGTTCAAGCCGTCCAACCACTCCAAGTATGATGGCAAGACCGAACCAAGGTAGTGGCTTAGGATTTACTCGCAATCAATTGAATTGGCTAGAGGAGACGATGACATCAAGACCTTGTTCTTTCCCATGGCCCTAGAAACCATGCCACTTCAATGGTTTGACAAATTGAATCTAGGATCAATCAGAAATTGGGAGGACTTGCAAAGAGCTTTTTGTGAAAATTTCATGGGTATCATTACACACCCAATTACCCATGTAGAATTAAAAGGACTCAAGCAGAAAGAAGGCGAAAGTCTCAGAAATTACTATCGATGATTTGGCAAACTACGAGCTCAAGTACATGACATCACCCAACGAGAGGTAATCAAAGCTTTCTCTCATGGAATCATGGCTAGGTGGCAATTTCAAGACTTCTACAAAGAAAACCCAAGAAACAATGAAGAATTCAGATGAACAGTGGAAAATATGATTACTGCGGAAGAAAAGACACGAGAGAGATTCCCGGATAGAAATAACCGAGACAACCTGGACAAGCAAAGTTATCGAAACAACAGACAACAGGAAAGAAAAAGTGGACCGAACAACACCGTAGCAGTGACTGACAAATCAAGGAAGTTTTCCAAGCCCAGGAGGTATGACGACATTGAAAACATGCATTGCGTCTTGCACCCCAAAGGAAATCACACCATCAGAGATTGCTACACCTTCAAAGATCGATACACAAGAAAAGATAGTAAGGAGAATACCAAAGAAGGCAATCAGAAAAAAGAAGAAGACAACCATGAAGACAAGGGATTCCAAAAATTCAGGGGGACAGTAGTGGTAATCTTTGCTGGGGTTCCAGATTCCAGAAGCAAACATCAAGAAAAGCTAGCGCTGTGAACCATCATGGCAGCAGAACCGACTACTCCAAGATATCTCAACTGGTCATAGTATCGAATCCAATTTTCAAGAGAAGACCAATGGACTAGCATAGGAAACATAGGCCATTACCCATTGGCTCTAGATCCAACTATTGTTGGTATGACTGTCATGAAAGTGCTAATCGACGGGGGAGCCGAACTCAACATCATTTTCTCAGAAACTCTAAGGAAGATGGGACTACAACTCGCCGAGATGATTACATGCACAAGCACGCCTTTTATGGCATAGTACCCAGCAAGGCAGCAATGCCACTTGGACAAATCACTCTACCGGTTACTTTTGGGACTCCCTCGAACTACCGTACAGAGTTCATCAAGTTTGAAGTTGCAGACTTTGATTCATCATATCACGCAATCCTCGGGCACCCAGCACTAGCAAAATTCATGGCAATTCCGCATTATCCATACCTGTTGCTTAAAATGCCAGGGCCTAACGGTGTCCTTTCTCTTCGGAGTGATTTGAAGCGTGCTTTTGATTGTGATGTTCAGGCAATCCAAATTACAGCAAAAGCACAGGCCACCGATGGAAGAAAAGAAATAGCCACTATTGCAGCAGAAATGAGCCCATAAGAGCTAGTGATACCGGCCAAAAACCCCAGCATCCTAGCACCACCAAAAGAAGCCGACGTCAGGCAAATCGACCTGGGCACCGGTGATCCCTCCAAAACGGCAACCATCAGCGCCTACCTCTCGGCAAAATAGGAACTTGCGCTCACCAACTTTCTTCGGGACAATAAAGATATCTTCGCTTGGAAGCTGGCTGACATGCCAAGGATTCCAAGAGAGTTGGCTGAGCATAGAATTGATATCAATGAAGGCTCCAAGCCTGTAAAGCAACGACTACGACGATTCTCACCGGACAAGAAGGCAGCAATTAAAAAAGAAATCACAAAACTAATGGCAGCTGGATTCATTAGAGAAATCCTCCATCCAGATTGGCTAGCAAACCCAGTTCTAGTACAAAAAAGAATATGGACGAGTGGCGCATGTGTGTCGACTACACAGATCTCAACAAACACTGCCCAAAAGATCCATTTGGGCTACCACACATTGATAAGATAGTTGACTCAACAGCAAGATCTGCCCTATTATCCTTCCTTGATTGTTATTCAGGATATCACTAGATCGCATTAAAGGAACAAGACCAGAGCAAGACATCTTTCATCACTCCATTTGGTGCCTACTGCTACAAAACAATGTCATTTGGACTCAAGAATGCTGGTGCCACTTACCAAAGAGCTATCCAAACATGCCTTGGTGATCAGATCGGCAAAAATGTAGAGGCATACATGGATGATGTAGTAGTAAAAACAAAGAACCCGGATACACTAATTGAAGACTTAAAGCAAACCTTCGAAAACCTAAAAAGATGGAGGTGGAAATTGAACCCAAACAAGTGTGTATTCAGAGTTCCTTTGGGATAACTACTCGGATTCTTGGTCAGTCATCGCAGGAATCGAAGCAAGCACCAAGTAGATTCAAGCCATAATAGAGATGGGCCCTCCTTGAAGTGTCAAAGATGTGCAGAAACTAACAGGCTACATGGCAGCCCTCAATCGTTTCATATCAAGACTGGGTGAAAAAGGGTTACCTTTCTTTAAATTGCTAAAGAAGACAGACAAGTTCGAGTGGATAGAAGAAGCCAACGAAGCTTTCAAGAAGCTCAAGGCATACCTCACCTCCTCACCAGTTCTCACACCTCCGAAGAAATACGAAGACATGATGATGTACATTGCGGCAACTTCTACTATGATCAGCACTACAATTGTCGTAGAAAGAGAAGAAGAAGGACGTGTATATAAAGTACAACACCCCATATACTACATCAGCGAAGTACTGACAGAATAAAAAATCTGGTACCCGCATGTGCAAAAACTACTCTACGCCCTCCTGATCACTTCACGCAAGCTTCGCCACTATTTTAAAAGCCATAAGATTACTGTGGTGATAGATTTCCCACTCGGAGACATCTTACACAACAGAGATGCAACAGGGCGCATATCTAAGTGGGTAGTTGAACTTGGTGCTCTCAATATTGATTTCACCCCATGAAAGGCAATTAAATCTCAAGCCCTAGCTGATTTTGTTGTCGAATGGACAGAAATTCAACAACCTATGTCAAGTACCATCCTTGATCATTAGAAGATGTACTTTGATGGATCACTCAAGCTAGGTGGAGCCAATGCAGGCGTCCTCCTAATTTCTCCAGACATTATGGCAAGCTACAAACAATGAAGCAGAATACGAAGCCCTCATCCACAGGCTATGAGTGGCAATTACCCTCAGAATCAAGCGTTTACTTGTTTATAGCGATTCAGCAGTGGTAATCAATCAAGTCAATAAAGATTGGGACTGCAACAAAGAAAACATGGGCACTTACTGTGCTGAAATACGAAAGCTCGAAAAACATTTTCAAGGATTAGAAATTCTACACGTCTTACGTGATTCTAATATTGCGGCAGACGTCCTCACCAAGCTTGGATCAGACAGGGCAAAGGTCCCACCCGGTGTATTCATAGAGGAGTTATCAGCTCCCTCTATCAAACAACCCGGTGAGATAACCCCTAAAATCTCAGCCAAAGGCACCCAGATCTTGGTAATCACCACTTCATGGACCTAGGTTTTTATTGATTACATCAAAGAAAATAAGTTGCCAGTGGAAAAAGAGGAAGCTACCCGAGTTGTTCGCAAAAGCAAGAATTACGTCCTAGTAGGAGACAAGCTCTATAGAAGAGTTGCATCATCAGGAGTACTCCTAAAATGCGTCTCATTTGAAGAGGGTAAAGAGATCCTAGATGAAATACACTCAGATTGCTGTGGAAATCACGCTGCTTCAAGAACACTAGTCGGAAAAGCATTTTGCATTGGTTACTACTAGCCAACTAGTTTGAAAGATGTAGAAGAACTCATTAGAAGATGCAAAGGTTGTCAAATGTTCACAAGACAGGCTCATGTGCTAGCTGACAACCTCATCTGCATCCCACTTGCTTGGCCTTTCTCCTACTGGGGGCTGGATCAAGTAGAACCTCTCAAAAAAGCAAAAGGCGGTTTCGAGTACATCTTCGTAGCAATTGACAAGTTCACCAAGTGGATTGAGTACAAACCACTCACAAAATACAGCGCAGCCAAGGCAGTCGCGTTCATCCAAGATATTATGCACCGCTTTGACATGCCCAATCGAATCATCACAGATTTGGGTTCTCCCTTCACAGCCACTGAATTCCAAAGTTGGGCACAGGACTGCGGGTTCAGAATAGATTACGCATCAGTCGCACATCCAGAGGCGAATGGACAGGTAGAAAGGGCTAATGGACTCATACTAGCTGGATTAAAACCAAGGTTGTATGAAGAACTAGTGGACTATGGATCAAAATGGATTGAAGAATTACCCAAGGTCATATGGGGGCTACGGACTCAAATAAGTAGAGCCACCGGATATTCACCTTTTTCCTAGTTTATGGATCAGAAGCCATAATACCTGCCGACTTGATCTGGACATCGCCAAGGATAGAGCAATATGACGAAGGAGAAGCAGAACAAACCCGAAGACTAGAGCTCGACAGTACAGAAAAAGTCAGAGTAAATGCTACCCTTTAATCAGCAAGATACCTCAAAGGATTAAGTCGCCACTACAACAAGAATACCCAGTCTCGATCATTACAAGTTGGAGACCTAGTACTAAGAAGAATACAAAAAACCGACGGACACCATAAACTACTCAGTCCATGGGAAGGTCCTTTTATCGTCACAAAAGTCACCGGACCGGGCACATACAAGTTGATAACTAAAGACGGAAAAGAAATCAACAATACATGGCACATCAGCCAGCTACGAAGATTCTACGCATGAAAACAACTCAAGGGAAAATATATATACAAGCCACAAGAGATCAACATTCATGATCAACAAAGATAGCGCTCATCAACAACATATGTACTATTATGACCTATTGATATTCATGATCAATAAAGATGGATCTTTCCTGACAAACACATGTCTTATTATGGCTTTCCCCGAGTTGTTTCCAATGAGCACCAAAAAAGCAAAATGGCTGAAAAGACGCCTGAGCATACCGACCGAGAGCAAAAGAGCTAAAAACATGCTTGAGCCCGCCGATGAGCGTAGCTAACAAGCTAACACCCGAACCAAAAAGCAAAATGGCTGAAAAGATGCCTAAGCATACTGACCGAGGGCAAAAGAGCTAAAAACATGCTTGAGCCCGCCAATGAGGGTAGCTAATAAGCTAACACCCGAACCAAAAAGCAAAATGGCTAAAAAGACGCCTGAGCATACCGACCGAGAGCAAAAGAGCTAAAAACATGCTTGAGCCCACCGATGAGGGTAGCTAACAAGCTAACACCTGAAACAAAAAAGCAAAATGGCTGAAAAGACGCCTGAGCATACCGACCGAGAGCAAAAGAGCTGAAAACATGCTTGAGCCCGCCGATGAGGGTAGCTAACAAGCAAACACCCGAAACAAAAAGTAAAATGGCTGAGAAGATGCCTGAGCATACCGGCCGAGAGCAAAAGAGCTGAAAACATGCTTGAGCTCACCGATGAGGGTAGCTAATAAGCTAACACCCAAACCAAAAAGCAAAGTGGCTGAAAAGATACCTGAGCATACCGGCCGAGAGCAAAAGAGCTGAAAAGATGCTTGAGCATGCCGATGAGGGTAGCTAATAAGCTAACACCTGAACCAAAAAGCAAAATGACTGAAACTAAGCCTGAACATAAATCAGAGCAATTTCAAGACAAGACCCTCCAGCTCCTTGTTCCAAATAGCAAGAGGCTCGAGGGCTACACTCAGAAGATCCCAAGAAGTGCTACATGGTTTCGCTCAAGGAAGCACTCGAACAACGCTTGTTCCTGCTCAACAAGACATGAAGAAAACAAGACGAGGCTTCCAGAGCTCTACCATGAAGTGCTCGGGGGCTTGTCGATCCTAGGATGTTTTTACAACTAGAGATAGGACTAGATGCTGACCACACTCTGAGAAGAAGAAGCTAGAGATGTCCTAAGTCTTTTCAGTACTAACAAGAACACAAAGTTTGTTGAGACAATAATCTATACCGAGTTGTTTACAAGGCACAAACGAAAGCCAGAAAAGCACTCGACAGATCAAGAAAGTTTGTCAAGACAATGATTTACCTAAGCTGAGTTATTTACGAGACAAAGAAATACAGACAAAGAAGACATCAATAAAAAATAAAGAATCTCCATTCAGTTTTCAAGTATAATGTTTTGTTACAGAAGCTAGAATACAAAGGTCGATTACATCAGGCATTGTCATCAGGAGAAGAAACATCAATGTTAAGATTATCTATGATCTTCCTGGCTAAATCATCGACCTCAGGCTCCAACTTCTCAATAGCATCCAGGTACTCTTGGCTCTCAGCTTCATCAGCAACCTTGTACAAAGGAAACTCCAGAGAAAGAACCTAGACCTGAGCAAGAACATTCCTGGTGCAAAGATGGGCACACCTCTTCACGAACTCCTAGAAATAGGTTGGCACTTGGGGAATGAACCGGGCCCAAGAATGACCGTTGTCTGCTGGAGTTCGGAGAAGGTCGGCTACTGACCGAAAAGACTTCCACAAAGCCTTCCAGTTCTTAGTAGCCGTTGCCAACTTGCCAGTCAAGTCTTCAATGGTTTTTTGGGCCTGCACAAGATCTCTGTCAACTCCACGCCTAATCAACTTAGCAAGCGCAAGTTCTTCTTTAGCTTGAGTAATTACCTCCTCAGTCTTATTGTGGCTAGTACGAACGAGTGTCTTCATCTCCTCGATACCCTCCGAGAGCTTCTGCTTTTCAACTCGGAGAGCTAGACCAAGCAACAAAAAGGCAAGTCAGCAAAGAGGCAAATTTGAATACAAAGGGAAGCAAAAAAAAACTCGCGATACCATGGCACTCTTTCTTCATGGCCTCCATGTTTTTAAGGCTTCCTAGGCAGTTGCTTCCCTCTGCTTTTCTACCTCAACTACCTAGGCACAGAAAGCCTTCTCCTCCTTCTCATGTGTCTAACGCTCAGTCTCCAACTCAGCCCAGCAGAGGTCAAGGTCTGCCTTTAGGGTACTCACCTCAGAAGACAACTTTTTCTCATTTTCAGACGAGAAAAAGAAGCCGGTATGATCATGAGAAAAGGACTGAGCAAAAAGGAAGAGAGAAAAACAAGAAATAAGGGCAGGAGAAAAACGAACATCCAAAGAAAGAAGTTCAGGAAAACTTACCTGGAGCTTTTCCCCGAAAGAAGTCACGAAGGTCGCCAAGCTTCCCCAGGCGGCAGTCAGCTCTGACAATCGATGAGTGGCATCAAATTGCTGCACCACATCATCAGCCAAAGGTGGACCACCAGAAGCAAGAAGAGGGGACGGAGAAGCCAACCGAAGCAAAGAAGGCACGACTAGGGCAATCTCCTAGGAAGCCACAGCCAATCCCTTAGATGAACCCACTACCATGGCCATGGTCACCTCAGGAGTTGGCAAATCAGCAGCTGTGGCCTCTGTCCCCCTCACAGCCACCTCAGCGACCATGCGTTCCAAGTCCTAAGACTCAGTACGCGAGGGCACGCTAGAGGTTTGACAAGAAGTTGACTGGAGGCTCAGGGAAGATGAAGGCCTAAAAGTTGACAAGGAAACTCATCAAAAAGAATAAGAAAAAAGGAGAACAGAAGCAAAGAAATAAAACTAGAATGCACTCACTCAGCTATCTTCTTCTTCATGAAACCAAAAGAAGACCTCGCAGGGGGAACCACAGCGGCAAAAACATTGCCACCACCCTACGATAGGAGCGGTGCGGCTGGTACTAGAGCCTCAAAAGAACTCAAACCCGATGTTCGCTTGCTACAAGAGAACCAGACCAAAGTCAAAACAAAAAGAGGAGTTCAACAACAGGAAAACAAGAAAAGAACTCACCGACAAGTAACGAGGGCAGCATCTTCATCCTCTTCCTCCTCACTCTCGACCAAGGTCACCACAGCTCTAGCTGAAAAAAGGACAAAAGTACTCGGTCAAAGATAAAAACAAACAACAAAAGGATAGAGCGTATTAATATGCTCACCTAAGAGCATGCTAGCTACAATTGGAGTACCTAGATGAGTACTCAACTGGCGAGACTTCTTGGCGATAGATGGAGCAGAAGAAGAACTATCCGCTTGCCCCCTCTTTCTAAAAGTACGAGGAGCTCAAGGAACTAGATGAGGAACATACTCTTCATATATGTCAGAAAATGCGGAAGAAACACCAGGAAGCATCATGGTAGTTTGAAACTTACTGGTCAAGGACGCCCCAGCAAGACTACCCCTAGCCTCCACATTTGCAGGGAGATCATCAAGGGGAATTGGATCAGCAAAATTACGCCCCAATTCCTATAAAAGAGTAAAACAACAAGACAAGGAAGATTAAGCAAAAGGGGATACAACAAAAGAGAATCAAAAGTACTTGCATAAAGAAAAGAACAACTCATAGCAAGGGGTAGGTTCTTAGCGTTGTACTCAAGGACACCAAGCGGAACGATGCTTACTCCTTTCAGCATCTTTTGGAGATGCTCGAGCACCTCCTCGTTGGTCAACTCAAGAGCAGGGACCATACGAGAAGGGTCCTCCACCCCAGAGTACTCGAAACTATAATGTTAGCGCTCCTTCAAAGGTTGAACTCAGTGGCGAAGAAAACTTGAAATAATACCAAAGCTGGTCAAGCCTTGCTGTTTCATAGTGCAAATCCTCTCGAGAAAAGGCTTGATCGTCTGGATCTCAGTAGTCGTCACCGGGTTCTTTTCCCATCGGTCATTAACCAAGGGACCAGACCCAGAGTGAACAGAAAGAGGAGGAATCAAGTTGGCAGCATAAAACCAGTCAGCATGACAATCCCTTATAGAATCAACCAGGTCATAGTCAAAGAACTTGCTCTTAAGACCCTAGCGAAACTAAATCTCGCAGCCACCAAGAACAATGGTGTCATCGCGGCGGGGTTAGGGCTTTAGGCGAAAAAAGTAACGAAAGAGGGAAAAAGAAGGAGGAATTCCAAGGAAGGTTTCATAGAGATGAACAAAGACAAAAAGATGGAGGATAGCATTAGGAGCAAGATGATTCAGGCAAATCCCAAAATAGCCAAGAAACCGATGAAGAAAAGTAGAAGCCGGGAGGCAAAGTCCAGCACTGATAAAGGAGATGAAAAGAATAATCTCACCAGGACCTAGAGCAGGGACCCGATGCTCGCTCGGAGCCCTCCATTCAGCAATGTCCTTGCTCTGGATCAGACCATCGCCAACAAGCTCACGAAGATGGTCTTCAATCGATGTTGGAGCCGACCAAACCTTCTAGGCAGCCCTCATGGCCATGAACTCTTGGTTCTCGATCACAAAAAGTGATGATTCCTCATCCACAAAGGCTGCCTGGGACTTGCTCACGGCTTTCTTCCTACCCATGTACTAGTGGAAGCAAAAAGGCACTAGGGAAAGATGAGGCTCGGATGGCAGCGCTCAGATGACGGTGGCAATGGTGACGGCGGAGTTTCGAAGGCTAGGGTTTCAAGGCAAAGGCTGGGTACCAAAGAAAAGGAAGAGAAAGGCCTTTAAATAGAATTTACACCGGTAAAAATGCAACCCACCAGGCCCATTTTAACATGCCATGAAGATGCAACGGTCCATTTAACGACGCAGCTAAAATGACGGACGGCTCGAATCCACAAAACGGTACAGTTCAACGGGCAGATTTTAGACTTATCCATCCAGCACCACGATGGAGTTATCATATTGCTACGAAAAGAACTCATCAACCATGAAGCAATGAAGGGTTACCAACAAGGAACACAACAGCCCAGATCTTATAGAAAGAACTCAGGATTCTCACAAACAACCAGGAAATCAGCAGAATAAAGAATGACAACTCAGAAGATAAGATTTTTTCCATTATGAATGGTTTCAAAAAAAATAGAAGATTACACATCTTACAAGACCTAATGAACTCGGTACTATGACAAGCAAGGTAGCAAAGAGGAACCCAAACACAGCTAGGCTCTGGAACGACTACGTGTTCTAAATTGCTACTCGGTAGAACAAATCGCACTCGGCTACACTGTTTTCTTCAAAGGACGGACGCAGTGCATCCAAGGTGGAGATCAGTAGCATGGAAGGCCGGTAGGCATCTGTCTACCCAAGTCCGATGTGATGCTAGATATGGTGTTGATCTACACCGGACAGTCTCAGGGCAGGCGGTGAGGATCAACCCAGAACTGCCAGATGAAGGAACGAAGCCCATATCACAAGACTTCCTCCAACTACCGCCACATACATCCTGGTACATTACTGCTATGGGATTAGCCTACCTCTAATCCCTATCACAAGACTCCCTCCAGCTATGGCAAGACACACAAGAACTGCAAAATACGCCTAGGGGCTGCTCTACTTTACAAACTACCATATTCATGACTACAGAGACTTCAGAACAAGCAACAAAACGCTCAATGAATTAAGACAACACTCTAGGAGGGTATTTATAGACCGAAGGAGCGGTGCACATGGACCAGGAGCACCAACGAAACAAGCCTAACAAAGGACACAGTGAAAAGACAGAACTCAATAATAGAGGACTCAGAAGTGAAGGAACAGTACCCGAAAGCAAGCATATTCGGAAGAATATACTAACACTGTGCATCCTGTGAACAAACAGCATTTATACTCAACTACCACCATGCAACTACACCTAACAAAAAGCAAACTACTAGAGAATATGCCAAGACCCTGTATCTGAGTTCTTTTTGAATAAAAGAACCCGGAAATGTGCTCGGGGGCTGCAACAGAAAAGATTTTCAATAATCAAGACCCTCTAGCTCCTTGTTCCAAATAGCAAGAGGCTCGGGGGCTACACTCAGTGAGTGCACCTTTTCTTCCAAAAAATGCACTTCACTCAGAAGACTCCTTCAGAATAGGAATTTTCAAGCAACATAAAGATTCAAGACCCTCCAACTTTTTGTTCCAAATAGCAAGAGTCTCGGGGGCTACACTCAGTGAGTGCACTTTTTCATTCAAAAAAGCGCATGTCACTCAGAAGACTTCTTCAAGACAGACCACTTCAAGGCCACACGACAAAAAGAACACGTACATAGCTATATCTGAGCTCTTTTTGACAAAGAACCCGGGTATACGCTCAGGAGCCCTTCGACAAAGATTCAGGGCGATTTAAAGAGAAGACCCTCAAGCTCCTTGTGCCAAACAGCAAGAGGCTTAGGGGCTACACCCAAATGGGAGTACTTTTTTCTTGAAAAAGGTACACACCACGTGAAGATCTCACGAAGCGCTATACGGTTTCGCTCAAGAAAGCACTCAGACGACGCTTGTTCCTATTCGACAAGACTTGAAGGAACAAGACGAGGCTTCCAGAACTCAACCATGAAGTGCTCGGGGGCTTGTTGGTGCGAGACCCATGGGATAGCCTGCAAGGAAAGGAGAAGATCTAGTCTAACTCGGATTCTTCCCCTATAATGTTAGTAGAAGTATTATTCTATAATCCTACTAGGAACTCTCATTGTAAACCGACTAGGATTCTGACCTCCTGACTATATAAAGGAGGGTAGGGTTCCTAGGGACAGAACAATGCAACACAACACTTTACAATCAATCCAACGCAAAGGCTAATGCCAACTAGATGTAGGGCTATTACTCAATCAAAGATCGAGGGTCCAAACCAGATAAATCGACTATCCCTTGCATTAACCGTTGAGTTCCGCATACGTTGAAGCCTAGAAATACTGCCCTAGGGACCCCCATGGCAGGCTATCGGTGGTCAAACATCAACAATCACCATGGCCATCACTACCTTCATGATCTTCTCCATTTGCTCCATCACTTGGAATGTGCTACCCTAACTCATGATCACTTAGAGTAAAAGGGTTAGCACCTAGGTTTTTATCAATTCACTAAAACCAAACTCGAGCTTTCACTAGGGGCCCACATGCCACGATGGACAACCCCACCATGGCACTGTCGGTGTGCCAAGTGGCCCTACCATGTCACCGATCCATGGGAGAGGTCCTCCATGGCTTCTCCACCACTGATCTCAAGTCGATTCAACATCAAAGGCTCGAATGGAGCATCAGATAGATCGCTGATGTGTCATGGCAACATAACCAACATGACAAACATCTACAACCATCCACACCCAATCATGACATGTGGGCCAAGCTTCTAGAAGAAGTGGGGAGGCCCCACCTATCATAGGGGGGCTGGCCGACACCACCTCCCATCGCCTGGCGCCCCTCAGTGGTTCCACCGCCATTTGCATAACTCTATGCAAAGAAGCACATGCTCAATTATCATCCACCCTTGATTATATGATAGTTTGATCCAATGGAGGAGGATGGAGAGCACGTGGATCACTGACATGGCGATGGAGTAGCCCCTACTCCACCTCAAGCTACAAATAGGACCCCTCTCCCTCATTTGTAAAGGCACCATCTCATTCAATCACTCCAAGTGATGAGTAGTAGCTAGGCCAGCTCTGTAGCTCTACTACTTAGAAGTAGAAGATAGGGAGAGAGTGAGAAGTTTGGAGAAGGGCCAAGGTTGTCGGCATCCTCTCCACTGGTGCTTTGGCGGATGAAGCTCTTCTTCGAGTGAAGTCTGGCATCTTCTATGGTAACTCTGCTCTTTTGCATTACTTAAGTATTTATTTATATTGTTATTGTTTACTAGTTTCATCGCTTGGTTAGGGTGCTATGATCTATTAGCTAGGATTAGAGTAGTGAGTTTATAGATTAAGCATGGTGCTTAGGCTATAACTTACCTGTGTTTGTGGCAAGACCTCTGAATAGATTGGGGTAGGTGGCAGGTGGTGATAGCCTTGTCCATCCTATGTATTCCACCATGATAGGTATAGTTATTAAATCAATGGGCTCATGGCAGACCTTGTCTAGTTATCTCTCCTAGGTTGTTAGGCGGTCTATGCCCCAAGGTAAACAACCTTGATATAGTTTTCTTGAGTCTTGCCTTAGTTCATAGGAACCACATATATCCTCTCTACCTATTACTTTTACCCTTGGACACTCTTAGTTCTTAACTAGTCCACTTTCGTTCCTCGTGGAAATTCGATACCTTGGAATACTCCTGGGTGAAAGCTACATTGACATCCGTGCACTTGTGGATTTAACTGTTTGCCATATCTAGTGTCAACACCTTACTCATGATGCCAATAGCCCAATCATCTCTATCTCCAAAGGGATCCACCAAACCTTCATCTTGATTCACCACGAGCATGGCGTCATCCTCCATCACCATAGGCACGACATCATCCTCCTTCACCACAGGCATGGCATCATCCCACTCCCATGTGCACTTCATAGAAGGCTCACCCTTCACCATGGCGGTAGCTAAGAGTGAAGTAGGTTTGGAGAAGGCAACCGCACATTCCTAGCGATTTTAGATCTGTAGTGGGAATGGGAGGGCTCGGGGAAGGAAGGAAAACAAGCAGAGCTATGGAAGAGATCATGACAGTTAATATATCACTACTACAGAGGAGCCATTGGTGTTTTTTGAACAAAGATGAGCCATTGGTATTGAAATGTTACTACACACGCAAGAAAATCTGACCTCTATAGGTTTGAATGTGTCTAACACACTGCACAAACCTTAGCTTACATTACCAACAAGTTAAAGTTGTTGCAAAATAATGACAACATCCATCCAAGAGGAAATTAACATGTCCATAGACAATCAAACAACATTAATCCATTTAAAACATGTCATGACAAAGAGATACATCAAATGTAGCTTTATTTGCTACTTTGCTAATGACTCCAACTCCGCGAACAAGGGAACATAGGGAAGATAGTAAGGTCTGCCGATGATTTCTGGCAGGATGTTATGTCTATACGGAATGTAATGTGTATGGATGACATGAACTTTTCTATTATCCAAGTTATATGCGATGACGGCTCTTTCCATCCCAACCCCAACAAAGAAAATGAAATCCATTCTGGGTGAACTATAACCTCTGTGTAACATGACTCAAGATCAAAGTAACCCATTGGTTTCTTAGTCTTTCCAAACAACTTATGTAGGCTGATAGTATGCTTCAATGTCCATTTATTAGTACCATAGTCTTCAAGGATCCAGATTGAAAGCTTGGACATATTGCGACCACCAATAGTACATTGACAAAAGTGACCCTAAGCTTGATGGATGGAGCGTGAAAAACTATGCGGCCTGTTAGGAATTTTCCTCCATGTCTTTCCCTCCATATCCACCGCCAGTATATGAGGGTAATAACCCTCCCAGTACCCAATTGTTTACACCAAAATTTAAGAGAAGAACGTGGGAATTCAAAGGCTTCCAAGATTATGCCAATTAAGGAATCGATTACATAAGAATCGACATCAGCTGATTTAGATACAACTCTGGAATCAGATCTCTTTGGATGACGTTAGCAGATAACAATGATGAGCTATGGTTGGTGTAACACCTCTAGTGTTTTGACCTAACACTAAAACTTGACATGTCATCATATGTATTGCAAAGCATTCATGAAGTAGAAAATTTTGAATGCATTCACTAAATAAGCATTATTTCATAATGTTGTTATTTCATGTGATGTGATTCAAAACCCTAAATAAAGATCATGACTACAAGGGTCAAAATTCATGTGATCATATGAGGTCATGTGTCATTTGACTCAAATAACCCTAATGGGCCATGTTACTGGTCAAAAATCAAAATTTAAGTAAAAGGAAGACAAATCAAATTTGAATTCAAATTCAAATTATAAAAGTCCTTTTTGCCCCTTTTGACTAATTCAAAATTCATGTGGAATTTGGTGTTGAGGCAAAAAGCAAAGTTGGAGATTATTTTATGTGGATCAACTTTGGTATTCAAAGTTTTTCAAGTTTACATATAAAATTTAGAGTAATTTTGAAATGATTCAAATGCTCAAATGCACCCCAAATTCAAATTTCAAAATGGAGGTAGAATTTGAAAATATTCCTTGAAGCAAAGTTGTAGAGTTTGAAAAGTTGAGCAACTTTCATTTTTGGAGATTTTCAACTTCTTTAGAAAATTTGTGAGTAATTTGCAAAATTAACGCAGTGGCAATTCTGTAAATACTTCAAAATTGAAAATCAGCCGAGCGCCACCTCTCTGCTTGCCGCCGGCGCCACGCAGTTATCGCCGCCGATCGATTTGCGCCGCTTCCTCGCGTGTTGACACGCAGCCGGCACCGTGGTGAGCTTGTTCGTGCGCTGTCGACGCCGGACGTCTCCTTCCCAGCTATAAATAGCAGCAGCCGCCGCCGTCGTTCCTGTTTTTCCCCTCTGCTCTGCTCCGCCGCCAGCTAGCTCTGCCGCTCACCGTAGCCACCATTGAGCCGCGTCCATCGTGCCTAGCTACGCCAACACGATCGCCTTAGCCTTGTGCTTCTCTGTGGCTTGCTCACATCGCTTGGGTTGGCCGGAGTCGTCCGGCGCAACATCTTCTTCCCCGAGCCCGGCCGGAGCTCCGCCACCATCGCCTCGATGTGGCCAGGCCGATCCAGACTGTCTCTATCTTCACCAAACCCACCGGCGTGACCGTGGTGAGCTACTAAACGTGATGTTCACTTCGCTTTTGACTCTACCGCATTCTTGCCGGGGTTACGCCGTGAGCCGTCGTGCTCGTGCCGCCATGGCCGACGTGGAGTCTTCTCCGGTGCACTTTCTGCCATTCAAAGGGCAGGGATGGGTTCGTAGGAGTGTGTAGAACATTTGGGTGCGGTCTGCCTCGCCGGAGCGTCACCATCGGCACATTTTGGGCCGGCTAGTGATGGCAGCGCCGCCATGAACTAGATGAGTCACTGACGAGTGGGGTCGGGCTATTAGTGAGAAGGAAGAAGAAGAACAGTGATGTTTTGTTATTTTTTGATTTTGAATAGTGCTGAATCTTTAGAAATTTGTAGAAAAATAATCATAGCTCCAAAAATTCTGAAATTTTGTGTGTAGCCTCTATACATGCTCTAGTATGGTTCAAAAATTTGAAACTTGAAATTGGAATATATTTTTAATGTTCAAATATTCAGTCCATTAATTAATAAATGTAATTTCCATGATTTTTGTAGGCCACTAAATAATTCCAAAAATTATGAAATTTGTTTTGGTACACTAATTTGTCATGATGAAGCTTACATAAAAATTTTAGGTCATTTGGAACAAGTTCATTTTTGGGCTTATTTCCAAATTAATTCAAAAATAAATAAAAGCAAACCCTAAGTGTTTGATTAGTATTGAATCTTGTTTTGGTCATGTTTTGTGACTAGTAGGGTTTCAAGATTCATTTGGTCAAGTCACATGTGTGGTTCTTGATGGTAGGATTTCAAGTTGGTTTTGTTGGCTTGCAACTATACCGTGAAGGAAAATCATATTCGGGGTGTTTTTACATTTCATGTACCGTGAATGCATCATGTTTACATTATCATCATGTTAAAGCATATGTTATCATTTTATGTAGAACCCGAGAGTGAAACGATTCTAGTTGAGCAAGTTCTGGAAGAATCCCCGGTTGTCACGAGATTCGGTAATCGTGATACTGATCCGAAACCTGAGATCATCAACGAAGGCAAGCCCCGGTTTATGCATTAAACCCTTACCTTGTTTACTTTGAAAAGTTTATCACCTATGTTACTTATTGCATTAAGTTGATTAATTCAAATGTTACCTACTTGATGCATCGCCTACCTTGTTAATTGTTTACCATCCTTGAAGATGTTTTCATTTACAAAGGCGAAGAATGCTTAGTATGCTTTATGGTAGGCTTTCAAAGTAAAAGTTTTGATACAATCAAAGATGGCATACTGGCTAAATAAATAAAGAAGGCAGAATGAACTAGAGACTAGTCGGGTGACTTATCTTGAATGTTGGGTAATGTTATCGACTATGTCGCTTAAAGGCCACTCATTGTGGATCTTCTGAACGAGACACTTTGTAGTACTGGTCACATACTCTAGTAAGCCTACTTTGGCTAATCCGATACTAAGACGAATGCCCATGCACTGGGAGTGGAGAGATGGCGGGAGTAGCGTGTACCCTCATGGCTAGAATGTGGCCGAATTTGAGGTGCGTTGTGCTCTCGGGTCGCATGGAGATGGCTTAGTATAGGAGGATCCGGTAGCGAGGTTGATATATGCAAGATTAAGTTCTACATATGTCGTGTGATAAGGAATCCCTAGCTGGAACTTGAATCAATTTGAATTGCCGGTGCTCCGCGGATATGGAGACTCGATTCATTACAGAAGCAATGCAGGACTGGTGTATTACTAAAACATGAGAAAAGAATGGAATGAGAAGGAATGGAATATGGGAAATGTAAATTTAGTTAAGTTAATGAACTAAAAGAACTTAGGGGTAAAACTTGAAATTAGAATGAAGAATAGTAAGCTTTTGGCAAAGAACTTTTGAATCTTGCTACATCCTTACCTTGCCCCAACCCCTGCATCTCTTAAAGTCTTTCACCCCCTGTTACATCGGGTTAGTCTTGTTGAGTACTTTGTACTGTTAACCCTTGTTGCAGGTGAGTCGCATGTGCAAGCTTGTTTTGGTCCCTACTGCATGTCTGTGTTTGAAGTCAATGACGATGAGGAATGATGAATGGCCTTTGGACAAGGCACTAGTTTGTATGATAAATAAAGTTAATGTAATATTATCCCGCTACTATGGTTGTATGACACTTATGGTATTGTACGTTTGAAAACAACTGGTTTGTAAACTATGTTATCTTAAGACTTCTGCTATCTTTTACTCTGATGTATATATTTGAATAAACTATTGTAATCTGCAATGTCTGTGATTGGGATCCTGTTCGAAAAAGAATCGTGGATGATTCGGGTTTCCCGAGGACACCCGACAGACCTTTTAAGTTGTTGGGAACTCGTGTACGCTATCCGAGGTCTGTTATGACAACAATAGGTACATGTGGGCCCGATTTCTTAGGAGGTTCTACCACAGTTGGCGCTAGGAAACTACATATTGGACTCTACAAAAAGGGAAAGATTAGGGTCCAAGTTATCTTAAATTAGGAATGTTCCGCCTTAAATTACTTATTAGCTTTCTCTCCTTGTCAATTATAGGGTTAAATTGACTAGCATGTCTCAGAGGAGTGCGCAGGATTGATAATCCCTCCGTTGAAGCTAGGTGGATCTCTAGCTCCATCGAGCGGACCCTTCTGGCTTGCTCGTGTGCCTCGACATGTTACAAAATTTCATGCCATCACATGTTCTGGCATGCCCGATGGGACCCCACAATCGTCATGGTGGCTCACAACAACAATGACATCCTTATGGTACCTTACAAAGACTTACCTGATGGAGATAATATGCTTAGGTTTGTCCTATGTATTAAAAATCTAGTACTTATGATTATATAAATCTTTTGTACTTAGATTCGTAAGATCGATTCATGCATCATGCTTGAGCACCTTGCATAATAATTCCCCTTAAAAAGTGGTTGGGTAAGTAATGTCAATCCCATTCTTGCTAACCTCCGTTATCCTCAAGTTATTCTTATAGTCATACCCTAAATCCTACAGGCTATGGCAAAGACCAAGAAAACCGCATGCAAGTCCACCGGACCTCATGGAGTCCCTCGTCATCAGTTGGCACCAAGAAACCACGAGCTTGGTGAAGGAAGTGCCAAGAACCTAGGAGATGAAGGATCTTCAAGCAACCCCGCCAACATTGAGAACCTAACCAAGGAGCTCAACACTCTTCGTCGAGCTCATGCCAAAGATCAAGAAGAGCTGGTGGAAATGCAAAGGGGCATCACCATGACCATGGAGCTGTGGAATGAAGCCTGGACACGAGAGGATGCGGCCAATGAACGCATCCATGAGTTGGAGTTCTACGTAGAAGACCTGGAGATGGGCAATGCCATTCTTCATGAGAATGTCCACATGTTGTACGCTCAACTTCATCCTCCTCAGGGGGATGGTGAAGTTACAGATGATGAAATGATTGTAGATCCAGGAGAAGTCGAGAATGAATAAGAGGAGGATCCTAAGGAGTTAGTGTACTTCTCATATGAAGATGAGGTTTCATCCGATATGGGCATGGATGTCGAAGACTGAGAGCTCGGAGTAGTAATAGTTCCTTTACTGCTTTCTTAGTAAACCAGGGTTGTCTTGTGGGATACAAGACATGTAATATAAATAAGTAACCCTTTGTAGCCTGAAACCTTTTAAATGCTTTCAATAAAGAATAATGTAAGTAAACATGTTTCTCTAATAGATGCCTCGTCCTATCACCCAAACTAGTCCTAGTGGCTCGCATGACGATGATGAGTGCCCAAATCCTCCACCAATGCCTTCGACTATGGCAGATGCCATAGCCGCACTCATCAATGCAACGGCAGAGAATGCTAGGCTGTTAAGGGAATTGGCGCAGAATCAACAGGCACCATACCCTAATTGTGGTCATCGTAATAATGGAAATGATGAGTCAACCTATGTTGATTTCACTAACACACGTCCGCCTGTGTTCTCTAAGGCAGAAGAGCCTTTAGAAGCTGACAATTGGCTTAGGACAATAGAGCAAAAGTTTGAGCTGATTCACTGTACCGAGATTCAAAAACCAAGGTTTGCGGCACAGCAACTCCGAGGAGCTGCTAGTGCCTGGTGGGCAAATTTGGTAGCAGTACAGCCCGCTGGTCACCAAATCACCTAGAGGGAGTTTAAGGATGCCTTCAGGGCACACTATATTCTAGATGGGGTAATGACCATGAAGTTAGAAGAGTTTTTAGCTCTTAAGCAAGGGGAGCACCCGGTGATGCACTATGTTGGGCGCTTCAATCACCTGTCGCAGTATGCTATTAAGTATGTGAATACTGATAGGAAGAAGAAGAATCATTTTCTTAGAGGCCTGAACACTAAACTTCAAACCATGATGGCAACTTGTGGTAACACAACTTACCATGACACAATCAACATTGCTATCACTTCAGAGGAGAATTACCGCCGACACAAGGAGGCAAAGAAAAAGAAAATATCTGCTTCCAGATCATCAAGTGGCAAGCATCAGAAGATAGTATACCATCCTCAGAATCATGGCCGTGCACCATTCCACCCACAACAAGGCCAAGGTAGGTAGCAAATCTTTATTTGCCCTACAACTAATACGCCTTATCCTCATCAAGCACCGCAGCAGCAACAGAATACAAATAATGCAAACCATAATGCTACTCCCTAGAATCACAATTATCCATGCTATAATTGTGGTAAACCCGGACACTTTTCCCAAGAATGTTTGTATCCTAAGAAGAACAATCCTAATGCACCCAAAGCCCCTGTTACTCAAGCTCAGAATCTATACAAGGGAGGTAGTTCAGCATGTACCTATTGATTTGGGAGGTTATGAGTTCCCTACCAATATGCTGATATTAAAGGATCAAGATATAGATGTGATCCTTGGTATGAACTGGTTAACTCAACATGGGGCTATCATAGATGTCCTACGTAGAATCATAAGGGTAAATGCACCTGACAGCAAAACTCAACTTCTCATCCAACTTTCCTTTCCTAAGAGTATAGTGGAAACAGTCTATGCAACTATTGTTGAAGAAGCCGAGAAAATTTCAGTGGTATGTGAGTTTACGGATGTCTTTCCCATTGATCTGCCTGGTCTGCCACCAGACCGAGATGTAGAGTTTAGAATTGATCTGAAACCAAGAACAGCACTAGTGTCTAGAAGAGCATATAGGATGCCACCCAAAGAACTAGCAGAATTAAAAAACATGCAACTACAAGAGTTGTTAGACAAGGGTTTCATTCAACCCAATTCATCACCTTGGGGATGCCCTGCTATCTTCATGAAGAAGGACCAAACCTTAAGGTTATGTGTTGACTATCGGCCGTTAAATGAAGTCACCATAAAGAACAAATACCCCTTACCCCGAATTGATTTGCTTTTTGATCAACTTGCGGGAGCTAAGGTGTTCTCAAAGATAGACTTGAGATCAGGCTATCACCAGATTAAGATCAGACAAGAAGATGTGCCGAAGACAGCGTTTACTACCCGATATGGTCTATATGAGTATCTAGTCATGTCTTTTGGGCTGACCAATGCCCCGGCTCATTTCATGTACCTGATGAACTCAGTTTTCAAGCCTGAGTTGGATAAGTTTGTAGTGGTATTCATTGATGACATCTTTATCTATTCTAAAAGCAAAGAGGAACATGCAGAAACATGCGGAACATCTCCGCATTGTTCTACAAAGATTAAGAGATCACCAACTATATGTCAAATTCAGTAAATGTGCATTTTGGATGGAGGAAGTACAATTTCTGGGCCATGTGCTATCTGCTGAAGGTATAGCTATTGATCCGAGCAAGGTAGAAGAAGTCCTTAACTAGAAAGCACCCACAACTGTTCATCAAGTTCGTAGTTTCCTGGGGTTGGTAGGGTATTACCGTCGGTTTATCCCTGACTTCTCTAGAATTGCGAAGCTAATTACTGGATTGCTGAAAAATCAAACTAAGTTTATATGGTCAACAGAATGTGAAGAGGCCTTTCAGACATTGAAGAAGTTGTTGACAACTACACCAGTATTAGCACAACCTGATATCGAGAGGCCATTTGATATCTATTGTGATGCGTCCAGAATTGGTATTGGCTGTGTTCTGATGCAAGAAGGCAGAGTGATAGCATACGCTTCCAGACAACTCAAGAAGCATGAAGAACATTATCCCACCCATGATCTTGAATTAGCTACTATTGTTCATTCACTCAAGATTTGGCGACATTATTTATTAGGCAATATATGTCATCTATATGGATCACAAAAGTTTGAAATACATCTTCACCCAGTCAGAATTGAATATGAGGCAAAGAAGATGGTTGGAACTTATTAAAGATTATGATTTAGAAGTGCACTATCATCCGGGCAAGGCTAATGTGGTTGCTGATGCCCTGAGTCGCAAGAGTCATTGTCATTGCCTAATTGTAGAACCTATGTAGCGAACATTGTGTCAAGAGATGGAGCATCTAGATTTACAAATCATAGAACAAGGTTCCCTGTCCAATATTGTAGTTGAGTCCACTATAAAAAATCATATCATTGCTGCTCAACAGAAAAGTAAGGGCATAGCCCATATTAAGAATAAAGTCAGATCTAGGAGACCAACATGTTTCAAGATTGATGAATCAGATGTCGTATGGTTCAAGGATAGATTGGTAGTACCCAAGAATCTGGAGCTACAAAAGCAGATTCTTGATGAAGCTCATTCTACAAGATACTCCATTCATCCAGGAAGCAACAAAATGTATCATGATCTGAGAAAGAGATATTGGTGGACCAAAATGAAAATAGAAATAGCTCAATATGTAGCCAAGTGTGATATTTGTCAGAGAGTCAAAGCGGTTCATATGAAGACTACAGGTCCATTACATTTGTTGCCAGTTCCATCTTGGAAGTGGGAAGATATTTGTATGGACTTCATCATGGGATTGCCCAGGACATCTGCAGGCTACAATTCAATATGGGTTATTATGGATCGCCTAACCAAGATAGCTCATTTCTTACCAGTTAGAGATAAATATCGAGCGGAACAATATGCCAAGCTTTATCTTGATAGAATCTTCAGTCTGCATGGGGCACCCAAGACCATTGTCTCTGATAGAGGGTCATTGTTCATATCCAAGTTTTGGAAAAGTCTACATGAGTCCTTAGGAACTAAACTTATCCGTAGTTCTGCTTATCATCCGCAAACAGATGGATAGACTGAAAGGGTAAATCAAATTCTTGAAGATATGTTGAGAGCATGTGTCCTTTCCTTTGGTGCTAAATGGAATGAATGCCTTCCCTTAGCTGAATTCTCATATAACAATAGTCATCAAGAGAGCATTAAAATGGCACCATTCGAAGCACTGTATGGCCGTAGATGCCAAACACCTATAAATTGGTCAGAAGCCGGAGAACGTTGGTTCTTTGGACCGGATGTGGTCAAGGAAGCTGAAGAGAAAGTTAAACTCATACAAGCTAATATGAAGGTAGCTCAATCCCGATAGAAAAGCTATGCTGATAAGAGGAGATGACCGCTAGAATTCAAAGTGGGAGATTATGTCTACCTCAAGGTATCACCAATGAAAGGAGTTCATCATTTTGGGATTCAGGGAAAGTTGGCGCCCCATTATGTAGGTCCTTTTCAAATCCAACAACGGTGTGGACCTGTCGCCTATTGCGTCAAGCTACTAGACCACATGTCAGTTGTGCATGATATCTTCCATGTATCCCAGTTAAAGAAGTGTCTTCAAGTACCTGACCAAGTGGTCGACTTTGGTGATGTAGAACTAGAACCTGACTTGACTTACACTGAGTACCCTATTAGAGTCTTAGATTAGAAAGATCGAGTCACTCGAAGACATACAATTAAGTTCTACAAAGTACAATGTAATCAACACACTGAAGATGAAGCTACTTGGGAGTCCGAGGATTACTTAGAAGAAAACTTTCCTGACTTCTTCGCTTCTATCTAGTTGCAATACCTTGTCTATATTGTAACTTCTCTCGTTTGTCAATAGAATGGAAAACCCCATCACTAGCCTTTTGAATAAAGTTGTAATGTGTTAGCTTGACACATTTCCTTTTCCATTACTTAGCTCAAGGTTTTAAATCTCAGGACGAGATTTCTTTAAGGGGGAAGGGTTGTAACACCTCTGGTGTTTTGACCTAACACTAAAACTTGACATGTCATCATATGTATTGCAAAGCATTCATGAAGTAGAAAATTTTGAATGCATTCACTAAATAAGCTTTATTTCATAATGTTGTTATTTCATGTGATGTGATTCAAAACCCTAAATAAAGATCATGACTACAAGGGTCAAAATTCATGTGATCATGTGAGGTCATGTGTCATTTGACTCAAATAACCCTAATGGGCCATGTTACTGGTCAAAAATCAAAATTTAAGTAAAAGGAAGACAAATCAAATTTGAATTCAAATTCAAATTATAAAAGTCCTTTTTGCCCCTTTTGACTAATTCAAAATCCATGTGGAATTTGGGGTTGATGCAAAAAGCAAAGTTGGAGATTATTTTATGTGGATCAACTTTGGTATTCAAAGTTTTTCAAGTTTACATATAAAATTTGGAGTAATTTTGAAATGATTCAAATGCTCAAATGCACCCCAAATTCAAATTTCAAAATGGAGGCAGAATTTGAAAATGTTCCATGAAGAAAAGTTGTAGAGTTTGAAAAGTTGAGCAACTTTCATTTTTGGAGATTTTCAACTTCTTTCGAAAATTTGTGAGTAATTTGCAAAATTAACACAGTGGCAATTCTGTAAATACTTTAAAATTGAAAATCAGCCAAGCGCCACCTCTCTGCTTGCCGCCGGCACCACGCAGTTATCGCCGCCGATCGATTTGCGCCGCTTCCTTGCGTGTTGACATGCAGCCGGCACCGTGGCGAGCTTGTTCGTGCGCTGTCGATGCCAGACGTCTCCTTCCTGGCTATAAATAGCAACAGCCACTGCCGTCGTTCCTATTTTTCCCCTCTGCTCTGCTCCGCCGCCAGCTAGCTCTGCCGCTCGCCATAGCCACTGTTGAGCCGCGTCCGTCGTGCCCAGCTATGCCAACACGATTGCCTCAGCCTTACGCTTCTCTGTGGCTTGCTCATGTCGCTTGGGTTGGCCGGAGTCACTCGGCGCAACATCTTCTTCCCCGAGCCCGGCCGGAGCTCCGCCACCATCGCCTCGACGTGGCTAGGCCAATTCGGACCGTCTCTGTCTTCACCAAACCCACTGGTGTGACCGTGGTGAGCTACTAAACGTGGTGTTCACTTCACTTTTGACTCTACCGCATTCTTGCCAGGGTTATGCCATGAGCCGTCATGCTCGAGCCGCCATGGCCGGCGTGGAGTCTTCTCCGGTGCACTTTCTGCCATTCAAAGGGCGGGGATGGGTTCATAGGAGTGTGTAGAACATTTGGGTGCGGTCTGCCTCGTCGGAGCATCACCATCGGCGCATTTTGGGTCGGCCAGTGATGGCAGCGCCGCTGTGAACTGGATGAGTCACTAACGAGTGGGGTCGGGCTGTCAGTGAGAAGGAAGAAGAAGAACAGTGATGTTTTGTTATTTTTTGATTTTGAATAGTGCTGAATCTTTGGAAATTTGTAGAAAAATAATCATAGCTTCAAAAATTCTAAAATTTTGTGTGTAGCCTCTGTACATGCTCTAGTATGGTTCAAAAATTTGAAACTTGAAATTAGAATATATTTTTAATGTTCAAATATTCAGTCCATTAATTAATAAATGTAATTTCCATGATTTTTGTAGGCCACTGAATAATTTCAAAAATTATGAAATTTGTTTTGGTACACTAATTTGTCATGATGAAGCTTACATAAAATTTTCAAGTCATTTGGAACAAGTTCATTTTTGGGCTTATTTCCAAATTAATTCAAAAATAAATAAAAGCAAACCCTAAGTGTTTGATTAGTATTGAATCTTGTTTTGGTCATGTTTTGTGACTAGTAGGGTTTCAAGATTCATTTGGTCAAGTCACATGTGTGGTTCTTAATGGTAGGATTTCAAGTTGGTTTTGTTGGCTTGCAACTATACCATGAAGGAAAATCATATTCGGGGTGTTTTTATATTTCATGTACCGTGAAAGCATCATGTTTACATTATCATCATGTTAAAGCATATGTTATCATTTCGTGTAGAACCTGAGAGTGAAACGATTCTAGTTGAGCAAGTTCTGGAAGAATCCCCGGTTGTCACGGGATTCGGTAATCGTGATACTGATCTGGAACCTGAGATCGTCAACAAAGGCAAGCCCCGGTTTATGCATTAAACCCTTACCTTGTTTACTTTGAAAAGTTTATCACCTATGTTACTTATTGCATTAAGTTGATTAATTCAAATGTTACCTACTTGATGCATCGCCTACCTTGTTAATTGTTTACCATCCTTGAAGATGTTTTCATTTACAAAGGCGAAGAATGCTTAGTATGCTTTATGGTAGGCTTTCAAAGTAAAAGTTTTGATATAATCAAAGATGGCATACTAGCCAAAGAAAGAAAGAAGGTAGAATGAACTAGAGACTAGTCGGGTGACTTATCTTGAATGTTGGGTAATGTTGCCGACTATGTCGCTTAAAGGCCACTCATTGTGGATCTTCTGAACGAGACACTTTGTAGTACTGGTCGCATACTCTGGTAAGCCTACTTCGGCTAATCCGATACTAAGACGAATGCCCACGCACTGGGAGTGGAGAGATGGTGGGAGTAGCGTGTACCCTCATGGCTAGAATGTGGCTGGATTTGAGGTGTGCTGTGCTCTCAGGTGGCATGGAGACGGCTTAGTATAGGAGGATCCGGTAGCAAGGTTGATATATGCAAGATTAAGTTCTACATATGTCGTGTGATAAGGAATCCCCAATTGGGACTTGAATCAATTCGAATTGCCGGTGCTCCATGGATATGGAGACTTAATTCATTACAGAAGCAATGCAGGACTGGTGTATTACTAAAACATGAGAAAAGATTGGAATGAGAAGGAATGGAATATGGGAAATGTAAATTTAGTTAAGTTAATGAACTAAAAGAACTTAGGGGTAAAACTTGAAATTAGAATGAAGAATAGTAAGCTTTTGGCAAAGAACTTTTGAATCTTGCTACATCCTTACCTTGCCCCAACCCCTGCATCTCTTAAAGTCTTTCACCCCTTGTTACATTAGGTTAGTCTTGTTGAGTACTTTGTACTCAAGGTTTGTTAACCCTTGTTGTAGGTGAGTCACATGCGCAGGCTTGTTTTGGTCCCCGCTGCATGTCTGTGTTTGAAGTCAATGACGATGAGGAATGATGAATGGCCTTTGGACAAGGCACTGGTTTATATGATAAATAAAGTTAATGTAATATTATCCCGCTACTATGGTTGTATGACACTTATGGTATTGTAAGTTTGAAAACAACTGGTTTGTAAACTATGTTATCTTAAGACTTCCGCTATCTTTTACTCTGATGTATATATTTGAATAAACTGTTGTAATCTGCAATGTCTGTGATTGGGATCCTATTCGAAAAAGAATCATGCATGATTCGGGTTTCCTTAGGATACCCGACAGACCTTTTAAGTTGTTGGGAACTTGTGTACACTATCTGAGGTCTGTTATGACAACGATAGGTGCACGTGGGCCCAATTTCTTAGGAGGTTCTGCCATAGTTGGCGCTAGGAAACTACATATCAGACTCTACAAAAAGGGAAAGATTAGGGTCCAAGTTATCTTAAATTAGGAATGTTTTCTTCTATGCCAAAGATTGTAATGAGTTGTCCTCAAGTAGGATTCATGTTTAGGCTCTAGGTATAAATATTGGACCCCGACTATTGTAAAAGGACACACAATCAATCAAATACAAGTTACTTACTTTTTTGGCTCCAGCCACCCCTTAGGAGTTGGAGTAGAGTAGATCTTGGCTAGTTCTTCAGCGAGCAGGGCTGCATCAGTCTGGCCGACCTCCGGCTTGTCTGTAAGTACCGTCATGGCTTACACTTCTGTTCGTATGGCTGCATCGATCCGGTCGACCTCCACTGCGACTCTGGTATAAGCTAGTTATCGATTCTTATTTAGTTCAAGTAAGGCCGCATCAATCTGATCGACCTCCACTGCTCAAACTAGATTAAGGTCAAGTTATCGGCTCTATCTAAGGGTGGCATCATTCGGATAGATTCATTAAGTTACCAATATTGCTTATTGCTTTCATTAGTTATTTAATTACAGCAATATCACTTCGCCCGATTGGGATTGATCTAGATCGACCTTATATCTTGTTTAACCCATCGTTTACTAATCTAAACTGATCTAATTTGTACCATAAATGATGAGTTATGTTTTATCGGCTATTTTATGTCAATCATGATCGTGCATAGTGTGCGGTTAAGGCATGTCTGGTCTTGAATAGATCTATTAGCTAACAAAAATCGTTCCATGGCCCGTTATCATGGCCTATGTGATTCTACCTCACACCCCACTGTTAGCACCGTGGAGTGGGGATTATTATTTGATAGATCTGTTCCTGATAGGGCATGACCTTAATTGTGCGCTATGCCTAAATCGGTTGTTTTAGCCGATATCGAGTGTTTTCACAAATGCAGTTCACGTCACGAGACCATTGAAGTAAAGAAGGTTGAAAGATATGTCAGCCCCATGATCTTATTATTGTATTACGGTCTACATGATTCTGCCTCATGTCCCACTGGTCATAGCGATAGATGAGATCTAATATGTTCATAGATTTATCTCTATTAAATGGTTAAATGATGATGGGCTGAATTTTCATATAAAAAGGGGATTCGGTTACTTGCAGCCATTGGCTTAGCATAAACTAATTAGCGTTGACATCCTATTGCCATTGACTAATATTTATCTAAATAATGATATTCATCCTGAATGATAACCGATTTTTCCTCCATAGCTCCATGAGCTTTAACTAATTTATTCTTATGAGTATGCTAGGATTGGCTATTTAGTCGATCTCCTTCCACATCGGCTCTTAGAGCCGCACATTCGAGACTGTCTGGCAACATCGGCATGTTCCACCTTAAATTACTTATTAGCTTTCTCTCCTTGTCAATTACAGGGTCAAATTGACTAGCATGTCTCAGAGGAGTGCGCAGGATCGATAATCCCTCCGTTAAAGCTAGGTGGATCTCCAGCTCCATCGAGTAGACCCTTCTGGCTTGCTCGTGTGCCTCAACATGTTACAAAATTTTGTGCCAACACATGTTCTGGCATGCCCGATGGGACCCCACAATCATCATGGTGGCTCACAACAACAACGACATCCTTATGGTACCTTACAAAGACTTACCTAATGGAGATAAAGATGTCATCAGCAAAGCTATAGAAGAATTTTGGAACAAGTGTTTATTGTCCTACACCAAAACATGTGATAATACAATTGTTCAAAAATATCCACTACCAAGAGTTTTGTTGCATGGGCAGACATATACAGATAAAACTAAAGACAGACATTTCTTCACGAAAGCTATAAATAAATCTGTTCATGATGCCATATCAAACCAAAATGAAGTTTTCTTGAACACATTCCATAACACCATGAAAGAGGTGTTTCATGGGATTCTAGTTGATTAGGTTGGACCAGCTTATTACAACATTCCACATTTGTCAACTCAAGGGACTAATCAAATCGGTACCAGCCTTCAAGAAGCAGCACCAGCCAGTAATGATGATGTCCAGGCAGTTTAGAGTTCATCTAAGCAAGCTCAAGGTGTTGCTCTGAATCAGATACAGTATAAACCTACATCGTTAGTATAGCATGTGCAATAGCCGGCAGGGCAAGGTCAGAACTAGATGATTAATTTTGGCACATCAGGCCACATATCGTCGTCGGCTCAAAAATAGCACCATCAATTCAAAGGATCCGTAGAGATATAGATCCTAATGTCTATAACCAGAGACTTCAAGCAGCAAACTAGCAAAGGACCTAGCAGATAGAGATTCCACAGGGATATAATTATGGCATAGATTATGACACCCTTCACATGATTCCAAATCCAGGGTATCAAGGCACACAGGATTTCAATCCACAGGTGGGTCAGCAAGTGCAGAGAAATCCAAAATCACATGCTGATAAGTTGTTGCTAAAGGTGACCGAGATGATGAAGAATTAGTTCGGTCTGAAGCCAAAAGGACTGACCTTCTTGTACAAACACACATATCCAGAATGGTATGATTTGGTCGCTCTTCCTACAAATTATAGGCTCCCAAAGTTTGCTAAGTTCACTAGCCAAGACAGCACAAGCAGAATAGAACATGTCAGTCAGTATCTTACATAGTTGGGCGATACATCCGTTGAAGAGGCCCATCGAGTTTGTTTCTTCTCCTTGTCCCTGTCAGGGCTAGCCTTCACTTGGTTTTCATCACTGCCAGTCAACTCCATTGCCAATTGGGCTGACCTAGAGAAGAAATTTTATACATATTTCTATGCTAGGATTGGAGAAAAGAAGATTACCGATTTGACAACTATAAGGTAGAAAACTAATGAATCAGGCACTGAGTGTCTTCAGAGGTTTCGAGAGACTAGAAATTTATGCTTCTCATTAAACTTGGCTGATGATCAGCTAGCTGCTTTTGCCGTTCAAGGAATGCTACCAAACATGGAAAGAAAAGCTACTAGGACAAGAATTTGACAACTTGGGTCAATTGGCTCAACGAGTGACAGCACTCAATAGCCAGTTCCAGAATATGCGTAGAGATATCCAATTCTAGAAAAGTACCGCAATGGCTGAAGCTTATAATCCATATTCAGTCGATGACGGCTATGAAGATGAAGAAGAAGAGGTTGCCATGACTGAATGAAATTGGGGCAAAAAGATAGTAATGGTACCAAATCCTTGTGGAAGAGGAGTCGATGAAAGCTATGACGTTGACATTACAAAATCAGACAAGCTCTTCGACTTCTTGCTTGAGAAGGGACAGATCAAGTTGCCCGATAATCATGTTATGTTGCCCCCTGATTAGTTGAAGAATAAGAAGTTCTACAAGTTCCATAATGCTACTTCTCATTCCACTAATGAATGCAGAATTTTTCAGCAGCATATACAGAGGGCTATTCAGCAAGGAAGGCTCAAATTTGATACGTCTTGGAAGATGAAAGTTAATGATAATCCTTTCCCAGGAGATCAAAACAAGGTCAATGCTAGGCTGCTCAAAGGAAAGACTAAGGTCCTGACATCAACCAAATTCAAGAGAAGCTGGAACAGTCTATCCTGAGATGTAAATATCGGCTAACAAATATAGAGAGATTAAAAGACATCACGACAAGCAAAGGAGCCAATATGAGCAGGGAGAAACATCAAAAGAAGGGACAACAAAGCCACGGGTTACATCTCGAATTCTATTGAATAAATGGCCACGGCAGAAGGAAAATGATTATCAGCGTTGGTTAGAAGAGCAAGAATACCAGTGTCAACAGGAAAAAGAGAGGTATGAAAGAAAGCAAGCTGAATCACATTAGAATTGCCCTTTCTTCTGATATTGCTGAAATGAAGGTTTAAAAGTACCTACCAAAAATAATTGTCTAGAGTGCAGCGAACAATATTAGGAGTTTAGGCAATCTCAAGCCAACTGCTGGTCTATCCATGCTCAAGATGCGTATCACCATAATAACATGGATCATCGCTTAAAAAATGGAAGCATTCATGATCGGCTTGGAAAAAGAGTTATTGATCAAAACTAGGCTGATTATGAAAGCAATGAGAGAGAATTTGTTTGGTAAGAAGGCCAATGGTGTCCAGGAAGTTTGATAAGAAGCCAGAAGAGAAGGGTGCAACGCCTAAGGAATAGAGAGTTGGAACAGGCTTAGACATCCCATAAACTTCAAGTATGGCGTGCTAAGCAAGCAGCTGATAAGAGGCAACCATCAGCTAATATTCAAATGGCTTTCCTATTGCCATCAGAGTTTAGAGCTCAGACAGATCAAGAAGTTTATTCAGATTTCAATGAATCGGAGTATGAGGAGATAGTTGCCATGTTGATAGTTATACAGCAAGCGATATTTGATAAACTAGTCAAGCATCGACACTTAAAGGCTTTATATGTAAAAGGTTTTGTTGATGGGAAACCGATAAACAAGATGTTAGTGGACGGAGGTGCTTCTGTCAATCTCATGCCTTACACCACTTTTCGTAAACTTGGCAAGGGACTAGGAGATCTGATTAAGACCAACATGATGCTTAAGGACTTTGGGGGTAATGCGTCAAAGACCTAGGGGGCACTAAACGTTGAACTAACAATCAGGAGTAAGACTCTGCTCACCACGTTCTTCGTCATCAATGGAAAAGGGTCGTATAGTTTACTCCTTGGTCGTGATTGGATTCATGCAAACTGTTGTGTGACATCGACCATGCATCAGTGTCTGATTCAATGGCATGGAGATGATGTTGAGCTGGTTCGCGCTGATGAATCTGTGAGTGTCGCAACAGCCGATCCAGTCTTCTAGGAATTAGGAGACTTCGAATGCCTTTCTAGCAAGATATGGGAAGGAGGCTTCATTAGAATTAATATTGAAGGCCAACAGCCGGTTCAAGCAATCGGCTCTGAGAGTTTGTTTTAGTGGATAGTCATAGCTTCGCGTCGGCTATTGGATTAAAGAAGAATAAGCATTGGTCCTGGAGATAGGCTTAGGTTGACATATGTGAACGCTAAGTCAAAACATAAATGCAATTTAGAGTTGATAGATCTATTAAAGGAAGTTTTGTTTCACTTAATGAGATGTTTGGCCTAGATCAATCGATCGTTTAACCTTTGGTCTGAAAAGTTCTAGTGCAACCTATCAATAGCGATCGATAAAATATATTTGAAGGGATATTATCCTAGCATTTGATCAACACTTGATAGCTAGTTCATTTAGTCATCGGCTCTAATAGCCGGTACCAGAAAGGTATCACCTCTAGTTCAAAAAAATGATCTTCGAATATATAAAAGCCGATACGATATGTATCACCTCCAGAGCAAAAACAAAGACATTCATGACACATACAGGGGCATTGCACTAAGACACATTCATGAAACAATAGAAGTTTCATTCATTAGTTTGCCATAGATACAAGCTAATCGAAGACCTTGTTCACCACATCTTGAGCAGATGTGATGTCCACAATGGCCTCCGTCGTGACAACAAACTCCTCAAGCAAATCCTCATGCTCCTCGGGGCTATCACCCATCGGGAAGCCAGTCTCCATGGCATGGAGCTCATACTCAGTCCAGACTTACGCCATGGTCAGTGTCACCGATGCGCCATGACAAACACCGTGGAGGGCGATTTCCTAAATACGGGTTAGAATGTCATGGAGGCGAGCATTGATGAGGGAACTCCTACCGTTAACAGCATCCGTGGCCATGTTTGCCACTAGTTGGAGGGACTCCAACTGCACTATCAGGGCTGACGATCATAGAAAACTAGAAGAATTATCAAGATAAAGGCAGTGAAAATTAGAATAGAGGCATTCCTAAAGTTTGTCTTACCCACCACCATGGCGTCAGACTTGGCCAGCCACACTCAAACTGGCGCGGGCCTCCTCCTCGACTGCATGAAGAGCAGCCTAAGAGACCCCATGGCGAATCTCGAGCTAGCCATTTTCCTCGAGTTGCCTCAGAATAGTGGTTCTGAGCCGCCCTCCACTCTCGGAGGAAATGTTGGGCGTCGTCGTTGTTGTAGGAGTCGGAAGAATCCGACGACGAGGTCGGCACAGAAGATGCAGCGTCAGAGGGCTTGTTGGCCATGGGAAGAGGACAAAGACTATCATCCAAAACAAATCTGTAGACAAATTAGAATAGTTCATCATCATAAACAAAAGATATCAATCTCACCTCATGCGTCGTAGGCGCTGGTTCACCGACATATTCTCCTCTGGGACCTCCTTTACCACATGCTTGCCGCGGTTGTCAGTCGCCGGTCATGAAGTTGATCAGATCTATAGGAAGGGAGGAAGGCCGCTATAGAGTTTTGTGAGGGTGGAGAAGTGCAAAAAATAGGAGCAGTTGTGAGTGCATATGTGTTCGAGGCTGAAGCCCTTGGTTGGTATTTGAAGCCACAGAGCGAAGAGGTAGACGCCTCGGGACATGCAAAAGGCAATCGCAATTAATAGAAGGCAAAGCGCCACCTCACTAATACCGAAGGGAATGCGACATGGGGCGACTAAAGATAGAAGATCATGGGGTTCTCTTAATAAAGGCCATGTTTTCATACCAAAATTGGATTAAGATCGGGAGTCTAGAATCGGCTATTTTCAAATCGGCTCTTTAGCCGAAAGCAAGAAGTACAATAAGGCGATGGAAAGTATGGTTGTCATTGATTCTACACAAGGCGTATGTTGCTACATGAATTACAAGTCTAGAACATCCTAGATTGCTTTCAACACTTCTAGCCGGATAGCGTCAACATCTATGATTGTTGTTTATCCTCTTTGGCTGGTCTAGGAATGTTCTCGAGGCTACTCTAGATGGCTCTGCCTTCTCTGACTTTGGCCAGTAATTCTTGTTTCTTTTGTTTAATGGCATCGGGTATTTGAGCCAGGGTTGAGTTATGACGATCAATGGCAACCTTCACATTTTCTAGCTCCTTCTCAAGTTCCACACGCCTGGCTTCCAATTGAGATAATTCTAGGTCAATACTAAGGAAGGAGTTCCTCAAATGATCAATCAACTATGTTAGCTCTTTGGCCTCTTGCCTATTGGAATTCCCCTTGATCAACAAAGTTTCATGGTCGGACAGATTGCTCTGAGCCTTTTTCACCTTCAAGGCCTGATGTTCAAAAGTAGATAAAGGTGACAAAACTCTAAAAAGGACTGGGGATGGATTACCCTTAATAGCTAGGAAGACTCTTCGCATTGAATCAGTGTCTTGGACCAAATCGGCTATATTCTTCTCAAACAGTGACAATATGTCTCTTAGCTAATTTCTGGTGTCTTCTGATAGAGCTTCCTTAGAGGAGGCAGCTGATAAGCTGATTTCATCCTCATCAAGATACTCCTCAAGATTGAAAGAGTAGCTCTGGGCTGGAAGGTTGAGTGACTGCATATAAGAAAATCTTGGTTAGGAGGTTTGAATCAGGTTATGGCGGAATAGGTGGTGAAAAGGACTATAGTACCTTCTCTGTAGTAGCCTCTATCTAAAGAGGAGGAGGAGCCGATGATGCACTGGTAACATCTAGTTGAATTGGCTCTGAGCTTTCAATGTTGGTATCTACAATATCAAGGAAAATTTTTAGTTCATGATTATTGCTAGAAGGATGAAAGGAACATGTAACTTCCTTACCATCAATTGTATGTCGAACTAGGAAAATCAACAATCTGGGTGTCGACAGCAACAAAATCGCCCTCAATGCCTGATGGGGTCATTAAGAGGACTGTCAGGCTCCTGCTCTCGCACCGGTGTTTCTTCAAAAAGTATCTGGCATGGTAAGCAGTCTGGTGAAGGACTGAGTAAATCAACAAGTTAAAGAAAATACTCCGACGAGCATCAAGGATAAAACTCATATTTTCTGTTGTCTTGGAAGCATCGGTTATTTCAACCAAAATTGGCTCCTCTTGAGGATCAACCGATGAAGGTTTAGTTGGTGCTAAACCAAATGCCTAAGATAGCTGCTCCGCACCTAGAGCAGATTGGGATGCAATGCTCAATAACTATGAAGGAACATGATTAGAAGTTGAATATCAGTTCAAGAAGAATATGAATTGTTTACCTGAGCAGCTAATTGTCTTGTCCTATAGAGTCTCTTTCTAGTAACGGTATTTTGGGTCGTCCCTTGGATTGTCTTGCGTTTTAAAGATTGATAAGTCACAATCGTGGGGGCAGCATGAGTTTTCATCAATTTCTTCAATGAAGGTGTGGTCGATCCTATTCATGAGACTGGGCATGGTGGCTAATAATCTATAAGGTGCCCCTTCCTATCCAAGCCTAGAGGATTGAATTCAGCATCCTAAAAGATTAGCTAGAACTAGTTAGCGAGAAGATTCATTGAATAGTTTCCTAAGAAAGAGATGATAAGTTACCTCTCTATCAGAAGCAAATTCCCCTGTCCAAAGCTATGCACAAAGGATGGACCAATCCACAAAAAAGATGGGAGTGCCATTCTTGCCACTAGGAGTCAAAGAGAATGGAAGAGAGGCTGACTCTGGTCTAGTCAGTGCACGCAAAGGGAAGGGAGATCTAATCCCAATTGAAAGACTCTAGAGGTTTCCATCACCTCATTGATATCTTCTCTTGGCTTCAGTATGTCTTTGAAGAACAATTAAGGGGGAAGTTGACCAAAACCAAACTGGCGGGCTACAAAGGATGTATTGTAGAACTCATAAGTTGGAAGGTTGCCTAGAAGGAAGGAACCTATGGCCATGTTGCCACAACCATGATGGAATTCAGCTAGAAGAATGTAGGGCTTGATGAAGGAGTTCAACATTGCAGCCACCGTCTCATCCGAATAGCCTGATTTAAATCGAAATTTGAATGGAAAGATCAGCTCATTGTTCTCATCTTCATCGTATGGTAGCCAAATAAGGGTGTCTGCATCAAACCCTCTATAAAACTTTTTGAAGAGATGGCCAATGTTGATATCAATTGATATGGCCAATGCTAGCCTCACCATAGCTCATGCACTGATGAGTTCTTCCTTCCTTGCCTCTATATTCCTCATCAAAGTTGGAAGAAGGGAAACTCAGGCTTCTGAGATGAGGCCTTACAATCTTATGCATGTATAGGTTGAACCATAGTTGTATCAACCACCAAGGGCCACTGATGGTGTGCACCGGTTCATTCTTCAGTAACTAGGAAGCTACCTGGTACATCAGATGATAAGCAGCCCCTAGCAGATACTTTCCAAGAGGGATATCCTTGCCTACTACCAGGTGCTCTGCCATAAGCTTATGATTGTAAGTCAGACCACAAGATGACCCACAGAAGATGAATCTCTCCAACCACATATTCAAAAAGGCCACATATTCCCTCACACTGACAGTTGATTCATCTCCAATATGGTTCAGAATATAACTTGCCTATCTTGAGCAGTTTGATATTTTGGCTAATTTCTTGGAACCAGCACTCAAATATTCATAAGGCTACAATGACCCAGTTATTCTAAGGCTGGTCAACATGTAAACATCGGCCAGGGTAATGGTCATCGGGCCATGACCAAAGACGAAAGCATTCAGAGCATTAGACCAGAAGTAAGATGCGGAAATCAAGAGTGAATCATTCCTCTCCATCCCGAGCAATGAGAGTGTTAAACATTGATGCAAGTCATACACCTCCCAATCTCCACCCTTTTTCTCGAATACCCTACGAAACCAATTTCTCCACCCTTGGGCATTTTAGGCCAGTTTCTGAAGGGAGTTTTGATATTCTAGGAGGATAAATTCACTACATACTATTTGAAGGGGATTTGGTTGGTATATTGATAGATGAAATTAGATGGATCAAGATCACCCATAGGCCCAAGAAAATAAACATTGGAAGTAACAGCTAATGGAATCAAGATTTCATTCCTCATTTCCTAGAAATCGGATAAAATAAATTTGAGAACAAAGGGAATATAGGGTAGCGACTGACATTTTGAGAATGGGAACTTGAAAGCATACCTCGGTGATGTGATCGCTGGTCACCATTACCACTGAGACAGATGTGAATCTAAGGAAGACCGCTTGAATAAGAGCTTGACGGGGCGGAAGATTTGCTAGGGTTGAAGCTTTGGCGATAGCGATGTTCGGCTATTGAGATTTGCTCGAGGAAGAAGGGAAAAGCAAATAGGCTGAGTGAGTTAGAAGAGGTACTATTGGGATATTATATAAAACTCAGGCCGGGAAGTCAGGAATCATGTGTATATCTCATAATAGAATGGTTGCTGATGTGGTAAACGGATAAATAGGAATTTTGTAATAAAATCGCTTTTATCCCAAAATTGGGGGGCATGTGTTTACAACAAAATTTGGGAGAAGAACGTGGAAATTTGAAGGCTTCCAAGATTATGCCAATCAAGAAATCGATTGCATTAGGATCGATGTCAGCTGATTTAGATACGACTCTGTAATTGGATCTCTTTGGATGACATCAGCAGATAACAATGATGAGCTATGGTTGGCGCCAGGAAACTACATATCGGACTCTACAAAAAGGAAAAGATTAGGGTCCAAGTTATCTTAAATTAGGAATGTTTTCTTCTATGCCAAAGATTGTAATGAGTCATGCTCGAGTATGATTTATGTTTAGGCTCTGGGTATAAATATTGGACCCCGGCTAATGCAAAAGGACACATAATCAATCAAATACAAGTTACTTACTTTTTCAGCTCTGGCCACCCCTTAGGAGTAGGAGTAGAGTAGATCTCGTTGAGTCATTCATCGAATAGGGCTGCATCAGTCCAGCTGACCTCTGGCTTGTCTGTAAGTACCGTCATGGCTTACACTTCTATTTGTATGGCTGCATCGATCCGGTCGACCTCCACTATGACTCTGGTATAAGCTAGTTATCGATTCTTGTTTAGTTCAAGTAAGGCTGCATCAATCCAGTCGACCTCCACTGCTCGAACTAGAATAAGGTCAAGTTATCGGCTCTATCTAAGGGTGACATCCTTCGGATGGATTCATTATGTTACCGATATTGCTTATTGCTTTCATTATTTATTTAATTACAGCAACATCACTTTGCCTGATTCGGATTGATCTAGATCGGCCTTATATCTTGTTTAACCCATCATTTACTAATCTAAACTGATCCAATTTGTACCTTAAATGATGAGTTATGTTTTATCTGTTGTTTTATGTCAATCTTGATCGTGCATAGTGTGTGGTTAAGGCATGTTTGGTCTTGAATAGATCTATTGGCTAACGAAAACCATTCTATGGCCCGTTATCATGGCCTATGTGATTTTGCCTCACACCCCACTGTTTGCACCATCGAGTGGGGATCGTTATTTGATAGATCTGTTCCTAATAGGGCATGACCTTAATTGTGCGCTATGCCTAAATCGGTTGTTTTAGCCGATATCGAGTGTTTTTGTATATGCAATTCAAGTCACGAGACCATTGAAGTAAAGATAGGTTGAAAGATGTGTTAGCCCCATGATCTTATTATTATATTACGGCCTACATGATTCTGCCTCATGCCCCACTAATATTAATAATAAGTTAAGGTCATCGAATTTATTGTTGTTTCTACGACCTGCATGATTCTGCCTCATGCCCCACTGGTCATAGCGATAGACGAGATCTAATATGTTCATAGATTTATCTCTATTAAATGGTTAAATGGTGATGGGCTGAATTTTCATATAAAAAGGGGATTCAATTACTTGCAGTCATTAGCTTAGCATAAACTGATTAGTGTTGACATCCTATTGCCATTGACTAATATTTATCTAAATAACGATATTCATCCTGAATGATAACCAATTTTTCCTCCATAACTCCATGAGCTTTAACTGATTTATTCTTATGAGTATGCTGGAATCGGCTATTTATTGATCTCCTTCCACATCGGCTCTCAGAGCCGCACATTCGGGACTGTCTGGCAATATCGGCATGTTCCACCTTAAATTACTAATTAGCTTTCTCTCCTTGTCAATTGTAGGGTCAAATTGACTAGCACGTCTCGAGAGGAGCGCGCGGGATCGATAATCCCTGCGTTGAAGCTAGGTGGATCTCCAGCTCTATCGAGTGGACCCTTCTGGCTTGCTCGTGTGCCTCAGCACGTGACAAAATTTCATGCCGACACCAATATAGTGCAGACAACCATTAAGAAACACAGTTGCTAATTTTGAAGATTTCACCTTAGCCTCCTTGCCCCATTTAGATTCCTTAAAGATCCATGCTGTAGTTTTAGATGAGTAGATATCCATACCCACGCACTCACCATCCTCCTCCATATATTCAATCATATGGAAGTATGAGGAGGCAGTCAGATCAAACCCCAATTGAGCCTCACCAATAGAATGGATGCTAGGTGGCAGTACCTTCAACTTCTAGGTTACCAGATTGTAGATGACATAGTGGTATCCATTAGCCCTAAGCACCAGCATAGGATGAGGTCATTGCAGCAATCTGCGATAGCTACATTGTCCAAGGTGAAGGGCAAGAAGGACAAGGAGGGGTGTTCACCGGTGATGCTGGTGAAATTTCAATGGTCCGTATGTAACACCCTAAAATTTGGTCCTTTTGAAATAGATATAAATTGAGGTAATTTTGAATTTTTGTGCTCATGAAAACGTAGGGAAATAATAATTTTTCATTAAATTAAAATTTATCATAAGGTAGCAACATGTTTGAGCATACATGCCATTGCATTTTATTTATTGTGATGAGTGGTTTGATCCAAAACTCAAAATAATTCAACTTGTTTTTGAAAAGGGTATTGAAATGGCTTTGAAATAAAAGAAAACAAAATGAAAAGAGAAAACACACCCTCTCTCCTTTTTGGCCCGAAGGCCTAGCCTTCCCCTCTCTCCCTCCCCTCTCCCATCCAGCCTACTCGGCCTGCCTCCGCCCCATCCTTGCCCTAGCCATAGGCCCAACAGCATCCCTTCATGCGGCCCACATCCCTACCAAGGCCCAGCATCTCTCTCATCCCTTCACGAGCTAGTAGGCCGGCCTAGTAGCAAGCCTGATGTGACCACGCCAGCGACAGGGACCTCGGCGACCTCTCCGACCACCTCGATGACCTCTTCGACCACCTCGGTGACCTCTCCGACCACCTCGGCGACCTCTCTGACCACCTCACTAGCTAATACACCACTCCAAGTCCCTACTGGACCAATCACCCGTAGCTGTGCCCAAAAGATACAGCAAGAGGTGCACGCGCTACTTTTTGAATTTCAATTAAACATTGATGGTAATTTTGAGCTACCTAAGTCGTGCATGTTGTTATTACTCAGGTTCTCTAAGGAGGAAGATAAGGATACATCAAGGATGGATCAGAAAGAAGAGCTACAGTTTGAGTCAACCCAGCATGACAGAGCCATTCAGATGAGACAGTCATATCTTTTGTCTCCCAAAAGCTATGAAGGAAGGAGTTATGATCAAAACATTAAAGACTGCACAGAAGCCCATACTGAAATAGTTCAGTACCTATCATCTGGTATCAGAGCTTTGGATTGATATGGTAGGTCTTGTCGTCATCCACATCGTTATCCTTGTTTAATCTACTTCATATATTTGTGTTTAATCATATCCTATAGTCCAAAGCCACACAAAAAAATACCTATAACCATTTTGTGGTACTGTTATGTTGTGTTTTGTGTTCATCAAGTTGCTAGTCACCACCATTAATATAAAAATTGAGTTGTGTCATTCGTTACCGCTGTCGGTGTTATAAAAAATAGATCAAAAAAGGAAGAAAGAAAGATTAGTTTCAAAAAAAGAGAGAAGTGAAAAGAATTTGAAGGATCTGTGTTGCGGTGTATTGCTAAAAATTCCAGATTACATATTTGAGTTGGTGGTGATCTTGTTAGCAGCAACGTCATATCTTTGAGCACATCAAACCACTCGGTTGGTAGTACCGTAGCCCTCCTTGATAGCCACATATAGCTCCACCAAAAACCTGAACTGGGACGTTCGATTCGTAATCCTTATGACCTCTTTACCACCTCCGTTGAAGCTGCCACACCAGCACTATCATAGTCCTTGAGATCAGGAAAGAACTTGGGTAAGTAAAAGGTGAGATCGAGTGTTTTCACAAATTTACCTATTCCACTTTTTCTTGTAACTAGTCTAACATGGCAGGATCCAATTCGAGTATTCATGGTGGAAACCATGGAGATGGGGAGCCCCCTGTCACATGGGCTGAGGTGCGCCACATGGCAAACTTGCTGGTGGAGGCGATGGAGAGGATGCTTGATGCTTGTCTTCCCATGGAGGGAGGCCAAGGACCACATTGTCGTCATGAAGAAAATCATCGGGAGGAGTCTGGTGATGAGAATTCTAGTTTTGGCCATGGATTTGATCGCTTTGGCGATGGCCATGGAGGACATGGTGGTGGTCAGTCGTGCTGGTTTTGATAATCAGTGTGGTGGCCGTCGTGCACATGGACGTCATATACGATTTGAAGATGAAGATGAGGTTCATGATGAGTATGAGGCTGGGATTTGATGATAATGAAAATTCTTTTGGTCACCATGGGCGTTTTGGACAGCCACATGAACATCGTCGTGGTGTTGGTCCTGATGGGGAAAATCATCAGTGGTCGTCGCAATAGAGATGATCCGGATAGCATTGCTCGTGTAAAGTTGAGTGTTCCAAAATTTTCAGGGAAAGAAAATGCTGATGCTTATCTTGAATGGGAGGAGCAATGTGATCAGATTTTTAGAGTGCACAATCTTTCTGATCAGAGGTGTGGCAACCTTGCTTCTGTTGAGTTTTCAGGTTACGCTCTCACATGGTGGAACCAAGTTCAAGAAAATCAACGTGTGTTGGGACGTGATCATATCAACACATGGGCTGAGATGAAGAGAGTGATGAGAAGATGCTTTGTGCCATCAAGCTATCAGCGTGACCTCCGCAATAGGTTACAAACATTGAGATAAGGATCAAAATCTGTTGATGACTACTTCAAGGAGATGGAGTTACTCTTGGTGAGATCTAGAATTAGAGAAGATGAAGAGTAAAAAATGGCAAGATTTTTGAATGGTCTCAATGAAGAAATTTTAGGTTTTGTTGAGATGTTTACATATCATAATTTGCAAGACCTTGTTGATCAAGCTATGCGCACCGAGAGAAAAATTCAGCAAGAGGGACGAAGAAGGTCTTATGGGAGCCAATCAATTTCAGCCCCATGGCATCGGCAGCAGTCTGGTACCTTTATTGGTGGGGAAGATCACAAGGAGTTGCTACTAGGCCTTCTCCATCCATTGGTGCTGCAAAGACAACGGTTTCTACTGCTTCTTCACCTACAATTCAGCAAGAACAGCGACTGTCCTGCTGCAAACACTAGCAACCCCTTCTGTTGCATCGCTGCTGCTTCTTCTTCCCATACCCGAGGCATTATTTGTCACAAGTGCCAAGGTCGAGGACATATTACTGCTCAATGTCCTAGTCGAAGGACCATGATTATAAATGAGCAAGGTGAATGGGAATCTGAAAGCGAACCTGAGGAATAAGCTCCAATATATGATGAAGAAATTATGCAAGATAAAGGTGATGAAATTCAACCTGATGATGGAGACAACAATTGCTTCATTTCTCACCGAGTGCTTAGTGTTACTGCTGTCCAAGAAGAGAATAATCAGCAGCACAATCTTTTTCACACTCGGGGCATGATCAAGGACAAGTTGTGTCAAATTATTGTTGACAATGGCAGCTGCAATAATATTGCAAGTCGAGAATTAGTTGAAAGATTGGGACTGAAACTAGCGGCGCCACCCTTCTCCATACAAGATGCAGTGGTTAAATGATTGTGGTGCACTGCGTGTAACAAATATTGTGACTGTTCCCTTCTCCATTGGGCTGGTACAATGATCATGTGGAGTGTGATGTGGTTCCAATGGAAGCATGCCAATTGCTATTAGGAAGACCTTGGTTGTATGACCAAGATGCTCAGATTTGCGGTTGCGCCAACAAGATTGTTCTCATGTACAAAGGAGAGTGCATCACTTTGCTTCCCTTGTCACCGGAGGAGATTGTGAGAGATGATCTGAAAAGAAAACAGCGAGAGAGCGAGAACCACTTACGAGTGACACACAAACCTAGTGAAGGAGTGTTTCCAAAGCCAAATAAAACTCCACAGCTGTAAAGAACTGAGCCAAAGGGAAAAGAGGGTTTAGTGATGATGGCTAGGAAGGGGGATTTAAAAGAATTGAGTGAACCCAATATTGTGTTCTATGTGCTCCTGTACAAGGACAATTTTCTTGTCACTAACGACTTACCCTCTACTTTGCCTAGTGTTGTTTTTGATGTGTTACAGGAATATGAAGATGTGTTTCTAGATGAAGTTCCACCAGGCCTACCACCTAAGAGAGGAATTGAACATCAAATTGATCTAGTGACCAGTGCTTCACTCCCAAATAGTGCCACCTACCGCGCCAACCCAGAAGAAACCAAGGAGATTCAGCGATAAGTGGAAGAATTGATGAGAAAAGGGTACGTACAAGAAAGTCTGTCACCTTGTGCTGTTCCTATCCTTTTAGTGCCTAAGAAAGATGGGTCTTGGTGGATGTGTGTGGATTGCCGAGCAATAAATAACATTACCATAAGGTATAGACACCCCATCCCGTGGCTAGATGATATGCTTGATGAACTTAGTGGTGCTATCATATTCACTAAAATTGATTTAAGAAGTGGATACCACCATATTCGCATGAGAGAAGGAGATGAATGGAAAACAGCCTTTAAAACAAAATTTGGGTTGTATGAATGGTTGGTAATGCCTTTTGGGTTAACCAATGCACCAAGTACATTTATGAGATTGATGAATCATGTGCTTAGAGCTTTCATTGGCAAGTTTGTTGTCGTTTACTTTGATGACATCTTAATTTACAGCAAGTCTCTTGATGAACATGTTGAACATATCCAATATGTGCTTGCTGTCCTACATGAATAGAATTGTATGCTAACCTTGAAAAGTGCACCTTTTGCACCGACAAGGTAGTCTTTCTTGGATTTGTTGTTACAGGACAAGGAGTGGAGGTAGATGAAGAAAAGATCAAGGCTGTACGGGATGGGCGCCTCCACAGAACATGAGCCAAGTAAGAAGCTTCCTTGGACTTGCTAGTTTCTATCGGCGGTTCATGAAGGATTTCAGCACTATTGCTGCACCAATCAATGAGCTGACAAAGAAAGAAGTGCTTTTTAAGTGGGGAGGCACAACAGAAGGCATTTGAAGAATTGAAGATGAAGTTAACAACAGCACCAGTCCTTGCACTCCCAGATTTTGGTAAGTCATTTGAAATAGAATGTGATGCAAGTGGAATTGGGATTGGAGGTGTGCTCATGCAAGGATGAAGGCCAATTGCATACTTCAGTGAAAAGCTAAGTGGTCCAACTCTAAATTATTCAGTTTATGACAAAGAATTATATGCTCTTGTTCGGAGTCTGGAAACTTGGCAACATTACCTTTTTCCTAAAGAATTTGTGATACATTCAGATCATGAATCATTGAAACACCTTAAAGGACAACGGAAACTAAATAGAAGACATGCAAAATGGTGTGAATTCATTGAATCATTTCCCTATATTGTCAAGTACAAGAAAGGAAAAGAGAATGTTGTAGCAGATGCGTTGTCTCGACATCACACTTTGCTAACCCAACTTGACACTAAGATTCTTGGATTAGAAAGCATAAAAGGTTTATATACAAGTGATTCATATTTTGCTAAACCATATTCCAAGTGTCGAGATGGCAAAGGATGGAAAAACTTTCATGTGCATAATGGGTTTTTGTTTCGAGCTAACAAACTATGTATTCCAGATTGCTCTGTTCGAATTTTGCTTGTGCAAGAAGCCCACGCTAGGAGGACTCATGGGCCATTTCGGCGCCAAGAAGACAGAACAAGTCCTTACCGACCACTTCTTTTGGCCAAAGATGAGAAGAGATGTGGAGAGACATGTTCTTCGCTGCGAATCATGCCACAAAGCTAAGTCTCGTGTGAACCCTCATGGATTATACACTCCTCTGCCTATCCCTAGTGTGCCTTGGGAAGATATCTCCATGGATTTTGTTCTTGGTTTACCTCGAACCAAGCGGGGAAGGGATTCCATCTTTGTTGTGGTTGATCGTTTTAGCAAAATGGCACATTTTATCCCATGCCACAAGAGCGATGATGCTTCACATATCGCTAAATTGTTTTTCAAAGAAATTGTATGACTACATGGAGTGCCACGAACCATTGTTTCTGATCGTGACACCAAATTTTTGAGTTACTTTTGGAAAACTTTGTGGGGAAAACTTGGAAGACGGTTGCTGTTCTCTATGATGTGCCATCCACAAACGGATGGACAAACTGAAGTTGTGAACCATACTCTATCAATGCTACTGCGAGCTATCCTCAAGAAGAACTTGAAACTTTGGGAAGAAAGTTTGCCACATGTCGAGTTTGCATACAATAGGGCAGTACACTCGACCACTAAATTTTGTTCATTTGAAATTGTATATGGGTTCAAACCCACTGCTCCCATAGATCTTTTGCCTCTACCTATGCAGGAATGTGTAAACTTCGATGCAAGCAAGCGAGCCGAGTTTGTCAAGAACCTTCATGATAGAGCTCAGACAAACATTGAAAAGATGACAAGGAGGTATGAGAAGCACACCAATAAAGGTCGAAGGAAGGTGTTATTTGAACTAGGAGACTTGGTTTGGGTGCATCTACGCAAGGATAGATTTCCTGAACAACGCAAAATCAAGTTGCAAGCTCGAGTTGATGGTCCATTCAAAGTGCTACGCAAGATCAACGACAACGCTTATGAAATTGATCTGCCTAGTACTTATGGTGTGAGTACCAGTTTTAATGTGGCCAACCTATCTCTATTCTTTGGATTGGAAGAGTCGAGGATGACTCTTTTTCAAGGGGGGAGGATGATGTGACCATGCCAGTGATGGGGACCTCAGCAACCTCTCCGACCACCTCGGCGAGCTCTTCGACCACCTAGTGACCTCTCCTGACCACCTCACCAGCTGATACACCACTCCAAGTCCCTACTGGACCAATCACCCATAGCCATGCCCAAAAGATACAGCAAGAGGTGCACGCGCTACTTTGTGAATTTCAATTAAACATTGATGGTAATTTTGAGCTACCTAAGTCGTGCATGTTGTTATTACTTAGGTTCTCCGAGGAGGAAGACAAGGATACATCAAGGATGGATCAGAAAGAAGAGCTACGTTCGAGTCAACCCAGCATGACAGAACCATTTAGATGAAACAGTCATATCTTTTGTCTCCTAAAAGCTATGAAGGAAGGAGTTATGATCAAAACATTAAAGACTGCACAGAAGCCTAGAAGACGCGCAGAAACTAAAGACCACTTCGTGAATGCCCTAGGCCGTTGACCTTCCACCTCCCAACCTGGCTTCTTCAGTTCACATCTATCTTAGAGACTTCTCATAGTATAAATATTACCTCTAGGCTACTAGAAAAGGACTTTTTGATGATTTGATAATTCTAGTGATATTGCAGCCGAGCTGCCGAGTGTTTACTCAAACCCTTATTCTTCCTTGTTCTTCCTGGACTTGTGAAGAGATTCCTCTAGGATCCACTAGTTCATGCTTTGCGGGTTCCAGTACGACTGCCTCGCCTTGTGTGGATTAGCTCTGGTTGTGGTTCTGCGGTCGTTCAGAGATCGAGTCGAAGTCTTCGTGGTTTCGGTGTCTCTCTTCCTATCGCCTGGTCGCATCCAACCTTGGTCAGGTATAAAGCTAGTTACTCTGCTATTCTCCAGCAAGTTACCCTTTTATCCCCGCTGCCTTGTTGCAAGTTATCTTGATTGTGACCTACTGTCGTGAAGATCGGGCCAACTCCCGTACTAAAATAGTTCAGTACCTATCAAAGCCCGTGTGCTTCCTCCCTCTCCCACTAGCTGATAGTCCAGCCCCATACCTGCACCCACACTCGTTGACCAATGGACCCTGCCTCCTATGCCGCTGAAGCACTGGACCCACCGGCCAAGGTCATCCCTGACCTCGCGTCGTCCCCGAATGAGACTCTATCCTGACTCGAAATCCACCGCCACTGCCCGATTTCTAGGGATTTTGGCAAGCGTCTCACGCCTACAACCCTATAAAAGGGAGCCCTAGATGTTGTCACCTCCCTCAACCCTAGCGTAGCCACCTTGCCTTGAGCCAGCAGCCATGAAACCCTAAGCCACCACCAAGCTCCACCCCGTTGCTCGTTTTCATCGCTGCCCTACTTCATCTTCCACCGGAGCTGCCTGCCGGTCTTCAAAATCTGTTAAGGAGGGTTCAAGGTGTCCATGCTCACCCTCTCTCTCTATGCTATGTCTACGACATCGTCGAAGTGTCGCTAACTAACCCGAGACGCCAAACCGTGCCTCGCATCGCCTCTGTCCATCCGCTTGCGTCACCGTCACCTTCATTGAGTTCGATATCTTTCCCTTTACCATCCCGTGCCTCTTACATGTCAAACCATGGCCCATAGGTCATTTTTCGTGCTTGCTAGTGAGATTCCTCGTAGCTGGCGATGGCTACCGCCGCGTCGGAGTCACTGTGCTGGTCGGAGAAATCCTCCCAACCATCGGTAAGCGTCTGATCTGGGATTAACGGCCTAGATTAGAAGATACTCCTTCGCTAGCCATTTTCGCTAAAGAGCCCCTGAACTCCTTCTTATTGATGCCCGCGGTCCCTACACTAAATTTAAAACCCGCATTTGATTTATTTTAATTCGAAAACAGCTCGTAGTATTTACAGCTTTGGCATCCACCTTGTTTTCAACATAACTTCTACGTTTTAGCTCCGTTTTGACCCGTTCAAGTTACATTAGATTCGTAATTGCATAATCTACAAGTTCATACTACTGTTAAACATGTTTTCAACTTTTGAAATTCAAGATTAGTTTTAATCTATTATTTTACTAAAGGAAATCTTGTTTAATTCATAACTTTTTCGTTATAGCTCTGATTTTTGTGATTCACGTGTCTGTGTGTTCTTAGCGAGATGTAGATTCATTTTATAAACTTTTTTATCTTGATTCTATACTGTTGGTGTATTGTTCTAATTATAGGTTTGTTTGCTTTGCATGATAGCCTTTGGATGTTTGTATGTTGCTATGTTGATCGAGTACAAACGGTGAGCAATACGTTGGTGACCAAAAGTTCTTTATTGACCACTCGGATCAGCAGGAGCCCTTTGATCAAGGCAAGTATAGCATGGGATCATCATTATTGTCTTATTCACCTTTAATCATTTAATTCATAATGCATGTGTCTACCTTGCTTACCACTAAGGATTTTCTAGTATTTTGCTACCCTATACCTTGATTCCTACGGGTTTATGCATTTGGGTAGTATGATGCTAGCGCTCAATTAAACACCAAGATCTTGTAACTTGACTAATAGAATATGCAATAAACACTAAAAGAAGCTTTTTAGCAACAAGGAACAAGGGGGCTAGAGCATAGTTTTTGTGATGCTCTAGATTCCTCTCCATAAGGACTTATCTATAAGTGGTCAACCAGGACTTATAGTACAACCATGAGTGCTACATGGCTCTAGCTTTAGTTAAGTATGAGGACCTTTTCTAGCTTGTAGTAGCTTACCGAAAGGCATAAGAGGGACTCCAGTTGGTTTGATTTCGGCATGCCAAGGGAGTGCACTTTGGTTTCTTTGTCTTTTGTTGGTCACACCATGGAAGGGGAATCATACTAGTAGATGGGGAATCCTTAGTGGGCTACACTTGTTAGATGAACCTTTGAAAGACTTCATAGTGAACCCTATCGACCTTCCTTGGTAGTGGGTTAAGAGGCTCGCAACCTCGGGCAAAAGGGTAAATCACGGCTCATGGTGAACGTGTACAACCTTTGTAGAGTGTAAAACTAGTATATCAGTCGTGCTTATGGTCATGAGCGACCTTAGAACTCTTACGGAATAGATGATCATTAATGAGTAATTATTTATGCTATTCATTATTCATGTTTACATGATCATGTGTTTATGTGGGCTTGTGAATAAACTTGTTGCTACTCAATTGCTAAAATTGTGACTCACTAAAAGCTAACCGTAGTAAACCCATGTCATCCTTTCGAACCAAATGAACCCCATGTTATATTGCTGAGTACGATATGTACTTACGCTTGTCTTTACATTTTAATTGGATAAAAAATCTAGATGGGTACCAGATTGCTAATCTAGAGGAGTTAGGCTTGTGATCCACCAGTCAATTGTCCCTGTAGAGTTGGAGTCTTCACCTAAAGATCAGAGTTGTATTTCCACCATACACACCATCGTAGAACAAGCTGGCCATAGTCTAGGGCAGCAACTTATGGTTGACCAACATGAGGAGTTTCTAGGAGTGAGAGACACATTTGTAGCAGAACAAGGAGCGGACGAGGAAGTGGCAGAGGATCTCAACAACGACATCATCCATGAGGCTGGCCAGTGCGTTCCTCTTATTTGGGGCCTCCTCCATTTCATCTATGTGCAGTAGGATGAGAGCTTGCTCAGTAATGAGATCACTAAAGAGGAAAATAATCCAACAAAGATTTATCAGTGAAGTCCATAACTCATACCAAAGTAAAACTTTAACAACCATTAACAATTTTCATGGTATGACCTCATCTAAATTTAGAGTAGCACCGACATAGATATATATAACTCAAACTAGAGTAGTAGTTAATGGAGCTGTAACCATTACAATTTTAGCTAAATCAAGTCTAACCATCACACTTACAATCAGTACACGAGCTTAGAGCTTCTTCCATAGGAGATAGACAAAGATTAAGAAGACTACAATTGCAATAGTTTTGAAGGAGAAAGAAGGTGGAGCAGTTGTTGGGTTCTAAAGACAGAAGTCATCATCATGAGCTAAGCATGGATTTGAGTTGGTTCTTGACTTGAAGGCAGTAATTCAATCTTCATAGGAGTTGTACTTTTTATAAGAAGCATTAGGAAACCTATGAACTTGTGCCTAGCAGTCAGTCCTAGTTGTAGTAAGCTCCTGGCTGACGGCCAATGAAAATAACATAGCAGGGACTTATCTCAAATCTGCACAACCCAAATAGGCTACCATAGTTTTCACAAGTTTAAAATACGATAAGGACTCACTAGTGGCACTAGAGCATACAGAACAAAAATGTAGAATCAAGCAAGCACTGGACAGAAAAACTAATTTATGGCAGAAGCAAAGGGCCTATTTGTTTGCCTAGAGAAATAGGTATAATCAAGCTAGCACTTAACAATTAACAGGCCTAGTTGGACACAAGCATTTACAGTTATAAGAACACCGAACATATGTAGAAAACCAAGACATCAGCAGAAAACCAAGCACTGCCACCTCCTAGTTCTTTTCATCATCATTGGTCTAACTAGATCTCAAACACTAGAATGTTTCTTGTATAGCTCATGTTCATGCAAGGACCAAACAGTGAAGCGAATAGGAAAAGGAGAGAAAGGGGACCTACGGATCATATTTGTCGCCTCTGCCATGGCACACAACGGACACGGACGCCAATACCGCCGGGCTTCACTAGGAAGCCCCATCGCCTAGCATCCAAATGGACGCCTAAGCCACCACAGCACACCGAGGATCCTTCGTTGTGGCTGCCGCCTCAAGTCCAACGGGCATAGATTTGTTTCCACTTGTAGGGGATATCCAATATATAGGTGAACCTATAGGGCATCTACATAGAGAATATACTATTATAAGGACTCTAAACACATGTCAACACAACTAGGCATCTAGCGCAATGGTGAAGATGGTCCATTCCTTGCTCTAGGTCCTGGGTTCGACTCCCAGGTCTCATGGTTTTTTAATTAGATTTTATTAAACACCGACGACACACAAGCTGTCAGGGTCCCATAGGTCGGATGGATATGGAGAAAGGTCCCATAGGTAGACATGACACATAAGTCATCGGGTCCCATAGGTCAAATGCAGAAGGGTCCTGCAAGGTTGGGTCCCATAGGTTGGATGCAGAAGGGTCCCGCATGTACACGTTGGATGGAGAAAGGACCAAGAGGAGACTTTTATGATGAATTGCAAGCATCACGGATGATTAACTGTTGGTCCCATAGGTACATATCGGATGTCTAGTCCCATAAGTCGGATGCAAAAGGGTCCTATAGGTACACGTCGGATAGAGAGAGGATCGAGCGAAGACTTTTATGATGAATTGTAAGCATCATGGATGAGTAACAGGGTTGTCCCATAGGTACACATCAGATGGAGAAGGGTCTCACATGTACACGTTGGATGGAGAAAGGACCAAGTCAAGACTTTTATGATGAATTGCAAGCATCACAGATCAGTGACTATAGGTCCCAAAGGTACATGTCGGATGGAGAAAGTACCGTGTGGAGATTTATGATGAAGTGTCATTCATTACAGATCAAAAACTTCATCACAGATGTGTAATTAGTCCAATGACAAAACCCTGGTCATCACAGTATTAAAGAAGATCATCACTGATGAGTCGCGTGAGTGATCTATGACGAAACCCTATTCTCTTCTATGACATTTCTTGTGAAGATACCTAATTTCATCATAGATAGGGAGGGTTTGAGGATTGTCACCACTGATCTATGATGAACCGAAAATATTCATCATAAAAAATGATCTTCTATGAGTTTCAGAATTGTCATTAAGATTTTTGTCATAGAAGTGGAAATTTCTAGTAGTGATATACCTCAACAAACATAAAGATGTATATTGCATCAGACATAAAAACCATATTTGAAACATGTACTTATATGTTTTAGAAATTTTGAAACGATACACATCCACCATTGATGTATATTGTATCAAAGGTTAAGGTACAAAAATTGTTTTCTAAAAAATCATATAAAAATAACTAATTTCATGTGAATATATACTAAAAGATAAAATTATAGGATTTTTCAAAGTGCATATAGCTATACAACATGTAGTGGGTTGATGGTGTGTGTTTAATTTAACAGCGAAGTTGGATGAGATATGGTCATTCATGTATTTTGTGATCGATTTATCCATGCTTCCTGTCTAGTTGAATGGATAGGACGAACCATTTTTCTGTTTAGTTCAATGGATGAGGTGGATGAAATGAGAATAGATGACTAACTATATCTATTATTTAAAATAAAATCAACTAATTATATACTAATCACTAACACTAATTTTGTCATGATAGTCACTAATTAATATAAAATGTGTTAATTAGCACTACTACCCCTAATTGGTACATATGACATAGACTAATCCACATATTAGCACTTATATAAATCATCATAGTTACTAAATAATAATATCACATACTAATAATCTTTAATTTATTTACTAATTACAAAGATTACAAAACATAGATGAGCTTGTCTGTTAATTTTCGGTGGCAAGAATATTCAGTGCCTAGAAAACTATTCTCCTATCGAGAATATCTATATCTAACTCATCCATAAACCAAACATCTATTCATCGATGGCCATATCTCATCCAAGCTAGCCATCCAACCAAATGCAAGTCCAGTGGTGAACATGCAGCCCTAAAATCTAGTCAAAATCGATCTTGCAATAGAGAGAGATTGATTAGGGATGGTTTTTCTTTGTATTTGTTTCTCCACAATCATAATTTCTCTGCTTGAGTGACTAAAGCGATGATGGTCATGAGGTGACTTCTCAACATGCTACCCAACTATAAAATTGCAACCAAATTAATCCATCTCACAGCCGTAAAATTGTGTACTGATGCTGGGCATATTTTAAATTTCTCTCTGAGTACCCTATTATCTTGTGGTAGCTATTAGGGATAAGATGACATAAGTTTCAGTAGGGATGCCTAACAATAATATCAAATTGAAGTTGATCTCAGAACTATAAAATCATGGTTGTGGACTGTGACGCCTAAGAAGAAGATGGATTAGGTCACTTAAAACCTAATGGCCTCTAAAACGTACTTATCAAAACCTATGCAAGATATCTATCTAAATGTGCACTATGGTTTTGTTAAGTATTGCTATCTCTAACCTAAAAGAGTTATGCAAACTAAGTTCCAATTCTAATCACTATCCTAGCAAGATAGACTAGTAAACTAATGAAAGGATCTAGATGGCTTGAGGGATTAAATAGCCTATAAACAATTCTCTACAAAATCACAAGACTAGAGCAAAGTTTATTAGTACAAAATATGGCCCTAATATCAACTACTTAAATTTGCATCAGCTCTATTGCACCCATGCAAACTTCTATACAATACTAGTAGCAAATGATTTCTAATCTAAACCACTTCCACACACAAAGTTGCAAGCACCACCGTCATCATCTCCTCCATGATGGAAGGAACCCGTCAAGGTAATGTGAAACCTCCTCCACATCTCGTGCAGCTTCCCATAGTCACCAGATGGTCTTTTAGTGAGACCACGGTGCACCATCGGACTACCAAAAGATTTTAGGAGGGACCGACCAAAATCGCATATCCCTGCACACCTCGCACTCCCAGACCCATCGGTCCTAGGAGACGTCGAACAGGCCATGACGCCATCTCGCACACCAGTGCCCGCAAGCATTCTTCTAGCACTAGATGTTGGTAGGCATGTTGCCGGTGTTCGGTGAACATAACCGGCCCCTAGAAGGCCGAATCCTATCTTTAGGAGCTCAAACACACAAGTATATGCCTGAAGGTTTGGCTAAGGATGACTCAAAGCGGACAAAAAAAGCCCCTATTTATAGGACCAAGTGTGACTGTGCAGCGCGTGAGCCTTGCGCCGCGTGGCACAAGATGGAGCGAAAAGGGGTAAAGCCTACATGTGGCCACAACCTCAAGATTCCCCAAAGGGTATAGAGCTTGCAGCATGATGAGCAGGCTCAATAAGACCGCACAGCATAGACAGAGTTGCCAGACTCCAGACACATGCAAATCAACATAACCGGTCGAGCGGAGGCCGCAGGTGGCTGACGACTGGTGGACAAGATAGCACGCAATGGCTGCATTCTGCATTAACGTCGTGACCACGCAAGCGCCGCTCACAGAGAAGAGTGTCTTCATGATTATTTCTAAATCATAAAGACACTCGAGAGCTACTATCAGGGGTACATAACCGGGGTACCCCAAGGCTCACCTAACAAATCACTCGGGACGGCCTAGCTAGCGATGGCCCAGCTCCTGTGGCCCGTCTCGACCACTCATTCCCCTAATCCTGATGGCATGCAGCCCGCCTCGACCATGCACCACGGAGTTGCCTCAACCACCTCCGGCCTCAACCATAAGGAAAGGGTAGGAGGTGAGTATAGGCATTAAATGTGCCTGTAAGGAAAATTGACCCTTGGCCCATTTACCTTGGATTTTGATATTTGATGATCAACAAGACCAAATTAGACTAATATGTTTGCGAGTGTTAGTATTGTAGTCCAATAGGTTGCAAATGTGGCTTGGGCGAAGGTGACGTGATGATCCAATGATCAACACCTCAAGCAAGACACTAGAAGCACAATAGAAGACCCTAAGAAACTAAGCAAAGTCCAAGCATGTTTCATTAGGTGATTAGCGTAGGTGCTTTTGCGAAGTGCTTAGGTTTATTAGACCACCGCTTATGCGCTTGCTCTTGGTTTAGGCCTAGTGTTTAGTGAGGTTTGCACACCTCTTATTACTCGGTGCTTGCGCGCACCATTGTAGTACATTGGAGGGGCTTGTAGTCTTGTGAGATTACACCAACCACATTTGTGGTGTGGCCGCCATCGTGTACCAAAGGGAACAAGGCCCACGGCGGTTCGGCTGGAAGCTTGATAGTGAAAACGGCGGGGAGCGTTCCAGGAGAGGCTTATCGAAAGGCACACCAAAGACCCATTTGTGCGTGGGGAAGGACCAAGGCTATCCATGGAGTTACCTAACTGAGAGCTTGGCCCTTGCGAGGGATTCCTTGCGAGGTGCTCCAATGAGGACTAAGGGAAGCTTGAGCGCTTCTCGATACATCGGTAAAAATACCAGAGTCATCAACGGAAGTTTGCATCTCTACCTCATCTTTACCTTCGGCATTCACATTGCTACCTTGGTTGATTGCTTTACTTTCCTAGCTTAGTTGATAGGGTAGTTGATAGTATTGGAAACTAGGTTGCATAACTCTTTTGCGGTAGAGATAGCAACACGCCTAGTAAAACCGTAGTTACACATCTAGATAGATTACCTTCTTGCATAGGTTTTGACTAGGTGGAATTAGAGGCTATAGTTTAGAGTAGATTTTTAAGTTGCCTAATTCACCCCCTCTTAGGCGTCACCGTCCATTACAAGTGGTATCAGAGCCGGTTGGCTTAATTTAGACCTTTGGCTTCACCGTCGTTGAGCCGACGCTATTTAGAGTGGATGTGATGGATACCTCTAGGCCTCCACACTTTGAATGCACTAACTTCCCCTACTATAAAGCTAGAATGGCTTGTCACCTTGAGGCGGTATATTGGGGTGCTTGGAGAGTCACTCGTGACGGGATGAAACCCATTAAGAATCCTAATAAACCCACAAAGAGTGAAGAAAAAGAAATTTATTTTAATGCTAGAGCTAAAAATTGCTTGTTTGAATCTTTTAGCATGGATGTGTTTAACCAAGTATTCACTTTAAATACGGCACATGAAATTTGGTTAAAATTACAAGAGCTCCATGACAACACAAGTAATGTCCATAAGCAAAAACATTGCCTAGCTCAACAAAGTTATGATTCTTTTGAAATGAATGATGATGAGCTTGTTCATGACATGTATTCTCATTTAAATCTAATTATCAATGAGCTCAATTCTATAGGATTAATAAAGTTAGGTGATATGGACATCATGAGGAAGATCATCTCTGTGCTACCACAAAAGAAATATGCAAGCATCATCACCATCTTTCACAACATGGAGGACTTGAGCTCCATGACCCCGGCCATAGTCATTGGCAAGATAGTGGCATTTGAGATGTCACGTAAGATGGGTCATGAAGAAGCCTCTTCATCAAGCAAAGGCAAAGCACTCGCTTGTAGTGAGCACAAGAAGGTGAAGGGCAAGCAAGTTGAGACAAGCTCAAGCTCAAGCTCCTCAAGTGAAGAAGAAGATGAGGATGAAGAATCAAGTGATGATGATCAATCTTCCTCCTCCACCTCCGACCTTGATAAAGAATCAATCAAACTTATCAACAAGGTGGAGAAGATGATCCAAAGGCTCAATGTCAAGGGTGTGCCTATACAAATTCAAGATTTCATTTTCACCAATCAAAGAAATGAGCAAAGGAAGAAAGGATTCTATGGATATGGCGAGTTGGGGCACTTTGTGGAAGTTTGTCCAAACAAGCCCACACCCAAGACAAAAAAAAGGCATGCAAAGACAAAGCCCTCACATCAATAAGGTCATGGGATGATTCTTCAAGTGAAGAAGAAGACCACCACAAGAGGTGCGGGCACAAGCACTCATCATCAAACACTTCACAAGTGTGCCTTATGGCACGAGGTAACAAAAAGTCTATTCCTAGTGATAGTGATAATAATAGTGATAGTGATGATGAGCTACCTTCTTATGAGCAACTTGTGCAAGAAAATCTTAAATATGCTAAAAGTTGCACTAGTCAACAAAAGAAGCTAAAAATGTTGCAAGAAAAGATAGATAATTCACAAGAAGCATATAAAACCTTGCTTGAATAATATGAGATATTTGCTAATCTTAATAGTGAACTATCTACTAAAATTGAGCAACTTGAGGCTAGTGCAACAACAAATGCATGCACAATCAATGATGAGCAACTTGTAAAGAAAAATAAAAAATTAAAAGAAAAGTTAGCTAGCTCACAAGATGCCTATAAAAGTTTGCTTGCTAAAATGGAAACCATGTGCAAACATTGTGATGAGCTAACTAATAAAGTTGCTAATCTTGAAGCCGTCGGTACTACCCCCACCGAGGCACCTAAAAAGAAAAATTCAATCTTTGACAGGCCTAAAAAGGAAGCCTCTACTTCTTGCAATGATTTATGTTTAGACTCACCCTTGTGCAACAAAGTTTGTGTTGAGAAAGTTGTTGTAGATATATGCACACAAGAGGATGCAATGGAGAATGAGCAACTCAAGCAAGAAGTGGCTCACCTTACCAAGGACTTGACTCAAGTAAAAGGCAAAATGGAGCAAGCCCAACTTCATCAAGATAGCACCGTCAAGGGAGTGAAGAAGCTTGATGAAGGACAAACCGTGGTTTGCTATGTATGCCACAAGTCCTATGAGTGCAAGGTGAAGAATGCAGGGAGGAGCTAAGAAGAAAGAGAAAAAAAAAAGAAAACAAGCAAGCTCTCCAACACCTACACCAACAAGGTGGACAAAAAGGCCTCTACACCTTATCTCTTGAAGAAGAAAAATGACAAGGTGGTGGCCATCAAGGTGAATAAGCAAGCCAACAATGGGGCCAAACGCATTTGGGTGCCAAAAGAGATCATTTCCAACATGAAGAGCACCAAGAAGGTTTGGATCCCGAAGAGGAAGTGAGAAGTCCAATGGACCCCAGGAAATTTGGAGACTTGGCATAATTTGGGTGCATTTCATGGGGCGCATCATGATGGTCAAAGTAATTGCCAAGTGGGTTAGTGAATATTATGGACCCAAATTCCCCTCCCCATGTTAGGTAACTAGATTTAATTTCTTGCAATCTCAATTAGCATCTAGTTCCTTTTCGTGCCTAGGTTTGTATTTGCATGTTTAATCTTTTGTCATGCATACACTAGGTATATCTTATGGTAGGCTTGCTCAGTATCACTCTTACCCTTGGAGCAAACCTACATGGTTTAAATTGCTTAGAAGCACGGCACATAGCTTGTTTTACAATTATTTATCTAATATGTGACAAAGTCCAAATTGCAGATAATTCCCCCCGAATATCACTTTTGAAAATGGTTATCACGTTCATGTGATGTCATCTTTTAAATGGTATTTTTTTAAATCAATATGCATGTCTCCTACAAGTATTCCATGCTTGTATACATAAATTTAGGGGGAGGTTACTCTACAAGTTGGATGCTTTGAGACTAACACCATTTCAAGCTTATCTGTGTGTAGTAGTCTCATTGCAAGGAAAATGGAGTCCTCGGAGATAAGCATCAAGCTCTAAAATCCACCACCATTTACATGTAATATCATTACAAGTGGTGATGATCCAAGTGATCTCTACATGTGGTATTTCTAAACCGATATCATTATGATGATTTCACTTTGGTATTTATATGCTTTCTCCATGCATTATATAGATTAAACTCCCTTGTGCATTATTTTGCCAATTATGCATATACTTCACCCTCCACCATATATATGCATATATTTAGGGGGGTTTAGTCTATGTAATGTGAGAGTTAAGTTTTGTGATCTATTCCACTCCACATATAAAGGATCGCAAAATTTGACCCTCCCTTGTGCTACTAATGTCTTTCTTTTCGGTGTTTGATTCCAAAGGGGGAGAAATTTTAGGACCAAAAGCAAGTTTGATCATAATAATTTACAAGTGGTAATGGTCCGAGAAAGGGAGGATAGTGGATTATGGAGTTAGGAGGAGGCTTAAGTCCATAATACCATTTGGGGACTTTTGCAAGGGCAAGATAAGTTTCCAAAAGTTCATACAAGAGATACCTTTAGCATCATATAAACTTGCCCCTTGGTTTGCATCCTAGCAAGTAGATAGTTTTTTAGATTTCCAAATTTCTATCATTTCCTTGCTTTGGTCGTGTTGTCATCAATCACCAAAAAGGGGGAGATTGTAAGGAAAATGGACCCTTGGCCCATTTACTTTGGATTTTAGTGTTTGATTATCAATAAGACCAAATTGGACTAATGTGTTTGCGAGTATTAGTTTTGTAGTCCAATAGGTTGCAAACGTGACTTGGACGAAGGCAACGTGATGATCCGATGATCAACACCTCAAGCAAGACCCTAGAAGCACAATAGAAGACCCAAGAAACTAAGCAAATTCCAATCACGAAGATAGGAACCAAGCCGAATGCAAGATCGCGAAGAAACAAGCTCGGCAGAGGTGCTCGGACGCGGCCCTTATGAGGACCAGACGCATCTGATCAACTGCTCGGCAACAGCAAGCGTCAACAGCATCGACCAGACATTGAGCGAGGCAGTGACCGGACGCACGGACTTCATTGTTCATCATTGCGGCGATAACTTAGTGAGGACCGGACGCAACAGCTATGGACGACCGGGCGCGCTAGGCAATGGCATCCGATCGAGTCCAGAGAGGTTTCAGAGCAGTGAAACGTCGACCGGACGCGTCAGATGGTAAGCGACGGGACTCGCCAGAGAGTCTAATCAATAGTGAGTGCCAATGTTCGGTTTCAATGGTTAGGACGACCAGACGCGTCCGATCAGGACGACCTACATGTCCAGTCAATGGCAAAAAGCTAGGTTTCGTCTCCAATGGCTACTTTCTCTATGGGACTTATAAATAGACTCCCCAACTGGCCAATTGTAAAGTGGAGAGCTGAGGAAACATACCAAGGGTGTTGATACACCATTTTAGTGATCTCCACTTGCAAAGTCCTTAGTGATTCATTAGGTGATTAGCGTAGGTGCTTTGCGAAGTGCTTAGGTTGATTAGACCACCGCTTATGCGCTTGCTCTTGGTTTAGGCCTAGTGTTTAGTGATGTTTGCGCACCTCTTATTACTCAGTGCTTGCGCGCACCATTGTTGTACATTGGAGGGGCATGTAGTCTTGCGAGATCACACTAACCACGTTTGTGGTGTGGCCACCATCATGTACCGAAGGGAACAAGGCTCACGGTGGTTTGGCCAGAAGCTTGATAGTGAAAACGGTGGGAAGTGTTCGGGGAGAGGCTTGCTGGAAGGCACACCAAAGACCCACTTGCGCATGGGAAAAGACCAGGGCTATCCATGGAGTTAACTGACCGGGAGCTTGGCCCTTGCGAGGGACTCCTTGCGAGGAGCTCCAACGAGGACTAGGGGAAAGCTTGAGCGCTTCTCGATACCTCGATAAAAATATCAGAGTCATCGATGGGAGTTTATATCTCTACCTTATCTTTACCTTCCGCATTCACATTGCTACCTTGATTGATTGCTTTACTTTCCTAGCTTAGTGGATAGGCTAGTTGATAGAATTGGAACCTAGGTTGTATAACTCTTTTACGGTAGAGATAGCAATACACCTAGCAAAACCGTAGTTGCACATCTAGATAGATTACCTTCTTGCATAGGTTGACTTTGTGGAATTAGAGGCCATAGTTTAGAGTAGATTTTTAAGTTGCCTAATTCTCTCCTCCCCCCCCCCCCCCCCTCTCTTAGGCATCACGATCCCTTGCAGCACCTGCCTGGACAAGAGCTCATGCGCTCACACACTCCCCTGGGTATAGAGAAAGACGGCTACCCCTTCCCTAGGTCTCCTCTGACCACTGGATCCTGGGGCAAAGCATCACCCCTTGGGCCACGCCCTTCTAACAAACAAGACCACACCCTAACCCGGCTACGGTAGGGGCATGGCTCGACGCCACCTGATCCCCGCCTAACTCGATAGATAGGCGTACGGCCATACCCACTACGGGAATGGAGCTCACGACCAAGAATCAACTCTCACCAAACCAGCCAGATTCAAGGTCCCTCGACCGGACCACAAAGGGCAACACTGCCACGACCAAGGAGGCAGGCAACCCGCAAAGGAAGCAGGCCACCCAATCCAGACGCAGACACTCACATACACGAGCGCACACTCACCCTATGAACACAAACGAGCACTGGTAGTAAAACAAATTTCCAAAGCCCACCTAGTTTAAGGCCATTCCAATACAATACGAGCAGCTACGTGAATAGCTTCAGTTCCACTGCTGCAACTTTGGGGCGTCACGGTCTTCAAATTGACTACCGGTATAACTCGATTGATTGTCATACGAGGCTGATAGGAAGTATTCATCATACAGCTACAACACAAGTTTTCTGGATCATGGGCAATTTATCCGCTGCCCCCCATTGAATATTGAATATAATAATATAGTCCTAGGCTTACATATAAGCCCCAGCCCAACTTTGGCTCTGCGGTCTCTGAATTACATGATCATACAAGGCAAGATGAAGTGAACATAAGTCGAAATGACAAAATAATTTACAACTCCATATGATAAGTTCAAGCTCCCCAAGGAATAATACATGAATCATATCCCATCAGTACAGGTATCTTGTTTCCTCTGTAGCAGCATAGTATTGAATATTTTTGCGATAACTGCATCTATGACATAAAACAAGTGTTGTTAGATTGGTCAGGTGGTACACCGAAAACAAGAACAGTATGCTTTTATCTCGAGATAAAGATTCAAATCATAATAATTCTTGAGCATTCTTTAAAAAATTCATTGCACTACTTCAATGATAACGATGTGGCCAAAACAACTATTTAGAAACCAGAAAGACGATGACAGAAATTTTAAAAACGTGAAATATAAAAACAGCAAAGTGCAAAAATTCACAAAGGCTTCAATTCCTTAGTTGTTTCAGTGGCCAGGCAGATTAGGGAGCATAGAAATTTGTGTTTTTGAGGGAGCTTCCAAATGTCAATGATGTTATGCAGAACATTAGGGATGAAGCCCAATTGTGGTGTAGGCAGGTGACAAGTCCTCAGTAGCGTTTAGCCATAATTATTCTGCTTATAGGACATTGGCCGTAGTTTCTTTATTTGGTCAATCCTCTTGTAGGAACCATATAGTAACATGCTTGTATGAGTAATTGATTATTCTAAGACTCCCTCCTTTTTTTCCTTATAATAGAGTAAAGTCCATTGGCAGTCCTTAAGCTTGTTTATTGTGTCATCTCGGTCCTTAAACTCGCAAATCGTCCATTTAGCTCCTCAATCTCTGTTCGGGTCTAAGAGCCCGTCCAAGCAGGTCTAGAACCTTGCATGTAGGCTGATGTGGCATACTAACATGAGCTTCACCCCTCGCCTCTCCCCTGAGCTCCATCTCTCCTCTCTCTCAGTTGCTCAGAGGCCACGTGTCGCCCTAGGCTTGGATGCCATGCATCGTGCATGCCAAGATGGCTGGCTAGAGCTGGTGGCAGCGTGAGCTGCTCTGGCAGGGAAAGCGTGCTGGCGCCACCCTAGCTGAGTGGGTTGTGCCCCTGGCCAGCACATCCAAATCAAAGCAACTGTCATCCTTGCACTCGATGGGCACGAAAGCCAGGCACCGATGATGGCCATGGGATCTCAACAGGTACGCAAAGAAGCCACCGCTCATGGGGATCTCAACAGGTGAACTCAGGTGAGCATGAAGATGTCGATGCCAATGACGAAGCCAAAGCTGAACCACGTGAGGCACCGGCAGCATCTCGTTCTAGATGCATGTGGACCAGTCGTGGAGGCAGGGTCGGCAGTCTCAGCCCAGCTCCCTGATAGGTAGGCGCCCAGCTCACGAGCGACAACTCCGAGTAGTCCCTGTGCCGCACCAGTAGCTCCTCGTCGTTGCTGCAGCTTTGCCTGTGCCCATGCTCCCTCTCCCCTAAGCTAAGCAGTGGCAGGGCCACAGCACCCGAGCCCCTAGCAACACCTTCCCAAGTCACACGTGCGCCTCCCCAATCCACGCCAAAGAGAGAGGAGAATGGCGGAGAATGGGCTAGACCCACATGTCAGCATGCACAATAGTATACAGGCATGGGCTAGATCCATTTTACTGGATCTGAGACCCGAATAGAGATTGTGGAATTAAATGGTCGATTTGGGAGTTTAGAGACCAAGATAGCACAGCAAAACAAGTTTGAGGACAGCCAGTGGAGTTTACTCTTTAAAATATAATGATGCACAACTCCTGCACGTTCAAGGAAAAAATAAAGAACTATGACATCCAATTTTGTTATTTTGCACAGTTCATCTCTTCGTTTCCAATTCTCCCATCATCTAAACCTGTTTTCTGCGTTTTCTTTGTGAGAAAATACCCATAATGAATAATCATCTTATCTTTATTAGAGTAGCATACCATGTACTGCACTAGTTAATCTATGCCAAACTCCAAATGAAGAACAGCTGGTCATGCAAATAAAGTTATATAAAGTTAATCATACTTATGTACTCTAAAGGCAAAACTTCACTCAAAGAAAATGGAAGTATATGGCTCTAAATGAAGAATAAGATGCCCAAATATGCAAATAAAGTTATATATAGCACGCGATTAAGCATATCTAAATAAATTAACCAATAGACTACAAGAGGTCAAGAAGCACATACCTTTGCCAGAAGAAATGTAGAAAAGAAACGCTTTAGAGCCACTCATTAACAACATAAATGGAGTTGAACTAAAATAGAAACATGCACGGCTGCCAATTAATGAAGTCCATCATACATTTCACTGATTTTTGTGCTTTTGTGCTGTCATAAACAGACAAGGACAAAATGGCAATATTAGGAAATATTTATTTTAATTATGGAAATATGATAAAATAATATATATGATACAGTACTTTTCTTGTGATTTTGGACATTTGCCGAACTTCCAGTTACTTCTTGCTTTCTCTTCTGAAATAATAAATGGAAAATATTAGAGCAAAGAAATCCTCAGTTCAGACAAGCTCATATCTAAAATAAATAGTATAGATCAGGTAACCTTCTCATGTTTCTTGGAATGATCACATCCTGAATCATGATTCCCACTCTTGTCCTTTTTCTTTTCTTTGTCTTTGTCCTTATCTTTATCTTTATCTTTACTCCGATCTTTATGCCGATGTTTGTGTTTCTTCTGCTCCTTCACCTTGTCTCTATCTTTCTCTCTGTGTTTCTTATGCTTCTTTACTTTATCCTTGGACTTGACCTTGGATTTCCCAGATATGGTTGGTGTACCTTTTTCAGCCTGTTTTGAGTACAGATTACTTCAGTAATAAGGAAGAGTCAATATAATCAAAGACATAAAATTCTAACCGAACATATCTTACAGAAGGCAAGTCTACTGGTGCAGTTTCTCGCAGCTGAAATGCTTGTCCTAGTATTTCCATGTCAAATGGCTGAATGTAAGCAGTCTTCTCACTTGAATATGAGTTCTGAAAGAGTTGGTCCAACTCCATCCCTTCCCCCTTACGAATTTCTGTGTCGCCCACAACATTGTTAAGATAATTTGTATCTGAAATTGCCAATGGCAAAGGTTTCTTGCAAAAGAAACTATGATGATTCAGCAGCTTGTAGCGACTAATTAAGTCCACAGCACCACTAAGCTCCCGAGGACCTGAAATACCGAAAGAAATCATGGTGGTTGAGTATCTACTCTGGGCAATAGAATTAGCAATTGTGAATAACAAGGATCCAGGCTCTTGGAGTCAAAGACTGGAAAACGGTGATGCTTTGTGCATCATAAACAAAAGAGACTTAATTGAAACGAATATATTTGCCCTTGGAAGTAAAGAAGTCAACAAGCTAGCCGTAGTTTGTATACTACATAGAACCTCTAATATCATTACAGGCACCAAGATACCAACGGCATACATGGTGCCCGTGTCACATATCAAAAACTAATTCCCTAAGGGCATGCACAACACTTACGGTCAACATGACCATAGGGGTGGGCGACCTGATAAAGTGAGCTTTATTACCTCCTCCATCACAACTTGTATAGCTCAAAGAAGGTTGTTGGCAGGTCACAAGGCATAATATAAATAGAAAAATAAAAACTATAGCTCCAATCATCCCGCCCACCTTCTGCAACTATGGGTGTGTTTGGTTGGTGGATGGGGTTGCATCGTATATCCTAGCTGAGGGGATGCAGGCTGAGTGGAACCGTATTTTAGAAAAGGTGTTTGGTGGGGTTGCATGAGCGGAAGCAAAAAAAACTAAGATGTTGTTTGGTTGCCTGCATGAGCGGATGCAACCAGTCTAACCTGTGAGACTAACACGTGGGCCAGTCACCCTCATACTGTATCCACTCAGTCTAGCTAGGCAGTGAAGCTCGATTTGGGCGTATTTCGCCAACCTGTATCCACTCATGCAATTGCATGCAGCCAACCAAACAGACTTCAGACTTCTCACTCAGCTTTATACAGCTCTGCCCATGCAGGATGAGTGGAGCAGACCAACCAAACACACCCTATGTCATTCCTGCACCATTATGGCAGCAGCGCCTCTCTGCTTCCGCTCCCCAGCGATGAGATCCTCTTCCTGTTCCCATTCCCATTCCCCGTTCCCTTCGCAGCGATTTCCCTGAATACCGGCACCTCTTCCCCTGCTTCTCCATGGCTGACACCCCTCCACCAAAATCGGAGATGCTACATATAGAATCGAGCTCTCGGCTGCCAGATTGAGCTACTCTCTGGCTGAGTGAAGGTCCTTATCACCAGATTTACCTCCCCACCAATAACATCAAGCCTCAAGCAGTCAGATCAGGAGGTGCCACCGTGCCAGTACCTGGGTCGAGTCTCTAGCGTCTCTGTCTACACCATGGCCAAATTCAACCAACTGGAATCAGATCTCGTGGTGTCTAGCACTTCACAGAGCTGTGGCGCACCTCTGTGGCCGTCATCTTATTTAGCTCCGCTTATGCTCCCGGTGAGGGAGCCAACACAACAGCCCAATGGAACCAGAGGGAGACAAGGGAGAGTTTTTTTTTAATTCCTTATTATTGCCACACAGTAAGCTTCACAGTGGGCCATAAGTTTTTTTTTCTAAGGTGTATTTGCGCAATGTTTATGGCCGGCAACAAACCTGCATTTATTGTTTACTATGGTGTACTTTTCATTCACAATCCGGTTGCCCTAATTAGCTGTATCAAAAAGGTGCATTATTATCAAGGTCTCCTGGACTAGGTCCAATGCAAATGCCACCAGGGCTGCAAAATTAAAGTACAAAGTTGATTGTGTTGAAGTCAAGTTACTTAAAAATTCTACATAGCATTGTCAAAAGGTACAGTCAATACTAGTAGTGCAATAGAGGATAGCAAGAGCATGAAGCTAACAAGAAATAGTCTTAGCAAGAGCACAATCACTGCAACATTTGCAAAATATCCACAGGTCAATTTGTGCCTTGATCATAAATCAAAATATCCATAAGTCTATCTGTTTCCTTTATTCATTTATCTATGTTTGTATCAAAAGTAGTTCCAAACTTAACCATTTGGGAAATTTATGCAACATGCTACCTCAAAAGATAGCCTGGAACTCTACAGTATTTCCTTTCTCAGTTAAAAGTAAGACGAGTTGAATTAAGAACCAAAAAGTTAACCTCTCCCAAACTTGCCATCAGAACACATCTGGTTTGAGCTTGACATATTATCCACCAAACCAATATACCTGAGCATACAAAGTCAGGTTAGCAAGTTATAAAAGTACAACAACAATCTCAAATCAGTAATTTGCCTGAAAAAAATCTCAAACCAGTAGTGATGCTTTGAAAAAAGACCAATCGGCTCGGAATATCTACTAGAGAGCAGAAGTAACCATGTCTCTCGTTTTCAACAGCCAGTGGCTAAAATTGGACATCTTCCACCAGATCTAACCATATCCAACAACTTTATAGAACCCTAGTTGCCCAAATCGAATTCCACGGGAAACGGAGGTAAAGTTAGGGTTGGGGCTCACCTTGGAGTGGACTGAAGGAGGAGGACGTGTGGACGCCGGCCGGATTGGTGAGGGAGAGTCGCCGCAGGGGGTCTAGGAGGGGAGTGCTGGTCGGGGACTTGTGGTGCGGGCGACAGCATACGGCGTGGGACAGTAGCGGGGTGCGGCCGGGAGCCGGCAGCGGGACCGGGAGCGACTGCGAGGAAGTCTGGATCCCCCCGCGCGGCCGCGCGGCGTGTGGCGGTGCGGGGTGTCGTGTGTGGCTTGACTGATTTGGCTGAACGCCCTAGTGGCTACTGTGCGTTGAATTGAATATCTCCTGTAGGAGCCGCAAATGGGCATCGCGCCGCTCTCTAGTCGCCGGCGACAGTTTGGGGTGGGCCTGTGGGTTGCGCCAGCAAGCAACCTTAGGGCTTCCCCAGCTGTAGCCCAGGTGCCATGGACGATCAGTCGAAAAAAAAAAAGTGCCGATAGGATAAAAAAAAAAGTACAATAGTGGTTACGCTCGAAGGGAGAAGGTGGTCTATGTTAAAAAAAGAAAAGGAAGAGGAGATAAGGTTTGGTATGATGAAAAAAAATCTTAAATAATGATAGCTTGCAGTGTGTGAATAATAGTCTCAACATTTTCTAGTATATGTGGATCACTTTATTTGTATTGGAACCAAAATGTTAGCCTCCATTAGTGGTGTCCTTAGGGCATGTACAACCCATAGACAGTCTGTTGTCTATAAGTTTTTGAAACTCACGCACAGATAGTTAAATAGACAGCTCATACAATAGGTTGTCTATTTAACCGTCTACAGGTTGTTTAATGCTTGTATGTTGCCACGATTAAACATGAATATGATCCTTGTATACCAGTGTATTGCTACTTAATACGAAACAGATCAAGCATAATTAAGTTGAATATAATTACAATATTTTAGACTAGTAATTACAACAACATAATCAATCATGAATATATTGTTTCCATAGTGTCGTAATACTAATACGAGTAGGTTACCGTAATTTTTTATTTGTATTAAAAATAGTTTTTTTTTAAATATGAACTGTTCCACAAAATAAGATATACAGAGAACCTTCAAGGTATGACATGTGTTTTATCTCTACTATAATGGACTAATCAAAATTATACTAGATCTCCCTAAAAAATATCTCCGCTGAGAGCCTCCAACTATTATGCGTCCAGAAAAGTATACACAGAATTTCGTATCTAATAAAATTAAAGGCTAATAAAACACTTAAACCAAATTCGATGGCCGATTTTTTACATGTGATGCTAGGCTTCTCACCCATCCGAGGCTTCGAACGCGCCCTGCGCACGTCACGATCAGGACTGGAAGCCTGCGAACACAAAAAAAAAGAATGGCACCATGCCCCGACTTCCGAATGCTCCACACCGCTGCCGCCAATGGACGCGTCGAGGAAGCCATGGATCCCTCTCTAGCTATGAACCAACCGCCTCTTGTTGTTTCTCCGGCGGACGTGGTGAACCGCCGCACCGGCACCCGCAGCCTCGCCGTCCGCCACCGTGGTCAGTCGAACATTTGGGATGTCTGGACATCACCTGAAGCAAGAACGACGCCAATGAATTGAAATCTCTCGTAATTGTCTTCATGTACTTTTCATGTGCATTCCTAAAATAAAGCCGTGACGTTAGTACGGACACTATAATAGTCACTTCTGGTTGTAGTTCTGGTCGGAAGGAACCTAACAAAATTTGAATCATAATTTTTGGATTCAAATTTGATTACATATATATATATTATAATTTTTAGTAAATTTGTGCATTCTTTGGAAAAAGGACAAGAAGCTAACAAACACTTCCGTGGACTGCTGCGTCGCTCTCACCCACACGAGATCTGTTCGTGCGTAGTTCATTCCTCGGAGCACGGGCCGAAGCCGGTGCCTCACGAGACGACGACCACGTGCCGTCTGCTGCTCGCGAGGGGTGTTTTTGCAAAAAAATTTGGACCCAGACGGTTCAAAGGTCCCGTTGTACGTGCCCTTAGGGTCCATAGCTAGAGGAGGCTAATGTTCTATCTCACAAAAAGTGATACCATTTTAGACAAAGCGACAATCAAGCAGCCTGTTCGTTTAGCTGTGGCTTGTCGTAAACGATCGTAAATTTTCAGCTGGAATAGTATTTTTTTCTCACACAAACCAGTCAGCAGTACTTCTTCACGAACCAGCAACGATACGAACCAGTTTTATGAGTCTGTTGGGTCCATAGGTACTTAACCTTTTTAATTGTATATTTGTATTCGGGCCGTGGTCCCCTGAATAAGCAAACGCAGATTGAGCTCTTATTCTCCCCAACGCGCGGTCGAGTGGCTGCCTCTGCTTTGTATCAGACCAAGCACTGTAGCCTCTGCAGGCAGTTCTGACCTCCTACGAGACCACTATTCGATGTGTTATGCAGCATGTTCGGGAGGCCGTATCGTATCGTGGATTATTTACTGCTGGCTGATTTGATGTAAGAGAAAAACACTGTTCCCGACTGTAAATTTATGATCGTTTACGAGCAAGCGAACAGGCTGATGACTGCTGAGTGCCTACATGAAGGTTGGGGTAGCACTCCACCATGGTGCATTGTGGAAGCCCTTAGAAAAACTTTAACGTATATGTGTTTGTTAGCTTGTTTCTTTAGGCCTCTTTGGAATAGGAAAAACATAAATACATTAACACTTCAAATCCTATAGGATTTTAAAAGAGAGGAAAGTTTGTGAAGAAACCTTTGGAAGCAATATAGGAAAAGCATAGGAAACGAAACAATGAGGTTGGAGCTCATGTTTAGCTTCCTCCAAAATTACTTTAGGAATGGCCAGATCCATATGAGTTTCGAAGGAATTGTTGGAATTCCAAAAAGGATTCATAGGACATTTTTTTATTTGAAACATACATAAGATTTTTTTCTATAGGACTTAGATCCTTCAAAATTATTATGTTTCCTCCATTCCAAAGGGACGTTGTACTCCCTCCGTTCATTTTTAAGTGTCGCTTAAAATTTCGTGTAAATCAAACTTTTAAAAATTTGATTAGATTTATAAAAAATATGAGCAACATTTATATCTTCAAATAAGTGTATTATTAAAATATATTCAATGATTAATGATTAATATAATGATATTTATTATGCATCATAAATATTAGTAAATTTATATATATATATGGTTAAAATTGAGTATGTTTAACACCTCAATATGTTAGAACGACACTTAAGGACGCAAGAAGTATGTACAATTTAGGTGGTTCTATCTTTGTGTAAAATGGTTTAGTATTTAGTTTTATTAAGACCCTCTTTGAAACACAGGATTGCAAAAAACATAAAAATAGGAAAAATATAGGAACTTTGTAGGAATGCAATTGCAAAACATAAGATAAAAAAAAACACAGGAAAACTATTTAGGTAGGTGTTTGGATGGCTACAGGAATAGGAATTGTATAATCTGCCATGATGTTATGTGATGCTTATTCTCTGGCTCTTCATTTCTACTCGCTGTCCCTTGTTTTGTTTGTCGCTACGAGAATCGTGATGGTCAAACTTTTTTAAGTTTGACTAAGTTTAAAGAAAATAGATCCTGTCTAGTATATGGTTAAAGGAAATAAAACCTCCACAGTGATCGAGGGAGGTCAAAAACACACGTCCAAGTTGCACCGACAGATTTCAAAGTTTGAGCCGTGGGGGTGAGATAAAAAAAAAAAACTAGCATTTTCACTTCTTGTATACAAAGTACAACAACCAAAAATACAAAAACAAAAACAGTTGTTATTACGTTGTTAAAAATGCAAAGGCCTACCAACACAAACCCCCCTTCCTGTCTTCCACACCTATTATTGGAGTTGCAGCCCGAAGTGCGGCCAGTGTGTAAGTTTATTGTGTCCAAATGCTTGAATCTTAGTTGCCTCATCATTTCACCATAATGAACAATGTACTTCGAACAAAAGAAAAATATCAAACACTGGCAAACAAAATTTCAGGGGACACCCTGCATTCCACTCCATGGGTATAGGTTAACCATCTGATGGCAGAAAGTGCTGATATAGGTTAACCATCTGATGGCAGAAAGTGCTGATACCGCTACTGTAAGTTGCGGGTGTCAAACATTGAATTTCAATCCCTTTCGTTTATTCATCTTTCTCTCCAACATTGAATTTCGCAATGAAGAAACCAATGGTATCCACTGATGATGATGGATCAAACCTCTGAACAAGTTCAGCTTCATCCTCTCTCAACCATTCTCTGCAAGGGCATCATGAACGTTTCAGAGATGGAAAATCAACTTTTCAGTAAGGTGCATTTGAAAGATTTTTCAGAGTTGGAAGGCAACTTTCAGTAAGGTGCATCATGAAAGAAAAGCCTCGCTGATGATTAATAATCTTATAAGTTATAACTAACACGATTAAGTCCATTTTTTGGCAACCCCCCCCCCCCCCCCCCCCCCCCAAAAAAAAAAACAAACAAACAAACAAATCTTGTGCCTGTGTTAAATTAAGCCCCCGACTACAGAATCGAGTATGTTTGGCACCTCAACTATTTGGCTCAACCAGATTTGTAGTTGGGGGCTAAAATTAGACAAACACAAGAGTTAAGGGGGCAAAATTGGACTTAATCCTAACTAATATGCCTCCCTAATGATTATATATATATACATAAACAACTGATTATTTGGCTCCTAACCAATGATATAAGTGACAAAAAAACATGTAACAATCTAAACCTCTTGCTAGTTTCACTTGATAAAGAAGTTATCCATATTCCAATGCCATGTATAACATACATGGTACAGCACCCTAATGATTTGAATTTGGACATAAGGAAAAGTTACATGCAGCTTAAGAACTAACAGAACTGTTTCTGGCCTGAAAATCGCCAGTTTGGCAAGCAAATGGAACAGTCCTGTTCCAGTTTTAGGAGTTGCCAATAATTACCAATAAATGAAATTGAATTGTCCAAGCATTATCTGAATAACAGGCTCAGCTGTTGAATTTCTGACAAGGTGAAAACAATAATCTTACTCAGTATATGTCTTGTTGAACAGCTCACACGAACCAACAATACCAGGCCCTCCAACTTTCGGAAACTGAAAAAGAAGAATGAAGATGATGTGGAAAATGCAGTCAAAAGTCCTGTAAATATCAATTTTAGTACCCTGGAAAATCTCGCATCCATCTTTTGAACAATAATGTGAAGACCAGAGCCATGATGTGCAAGATTACAAGATTTAATGTCTGAACTCTGAAGAGACATGTTATCAGTGTACACTATCAAATCAAGTTCCTTGGCATCTCAGCCCACACCACACAGTTCGAAAAACCTAAGCAGGTATATATCACATGGTTTTGTTGCCTTCTATGGAGTATGGCTTTATGAATTACTTTCTTATTTTGCAATCTACTTCCTGATGTAGTTTAAGATAATATTGGTGAAATTTTTTTAGCAATGTACAAATTAATCAGTTGCAAATAATGGAACTTACCTGTGATACCAGTGACAGATATTTGTAGGTATCCAATGCATATCTCACCAAAGCCTCATTCTCCCCTGGATTTATAGTACACCTGCAACGCAGAAAAGAAAGGCACGAGCACTAATAAACAAACTATTCACTGAGCTCTGCTTTATACTACATTGGCAATGCAGAAAAAAAGGATGAGCACTAATAAACAAACTATTCACTGAGCTCTATTGTTCGTCCTTTGAATTGATGATCACATCAACCACTATACCAGTTCGTATTGTATGACATGCAGATACTAGATAGGACAACATTGTAAATTAGCAATATGTACACAAACTAGGACTACAAATCAAGTTCTTCAATCAAATAGCAATCAAGGATAGTCCTGCAATATATGAACAACTAGTTGTTTTCTTGACTACATGGGTAACAACAAAATGCTAAATTTCTTGACTATGACTTATGACTCGTATTTATGCAGCAACTACAATGAACTTCTGATGATAAATCACTAGCTCCACTGTTGTATCCTGGCCCTGTCCTTTATGTTCAATCTCTGGATAGGACAGATAAGGTGGCCTTAGGAGCTCCTAGCCATGTCCAGTAAGTGTTTACTAGGCACGTGAGTTGTATTTTCTGCTAGGTGTATATATGTGTGTGATCTGTATGCAGCTCTAATCCCCCCTCCTTTTCTTCTTAATATAATGATACACAACTCTCCTACGTGTTCGAGAAAAAATCCACGTCCAGTAAACAATTGCTGTAAGTTGAAATGTTGGTCATCCAGCTAACAGCTAAAATAACTACATGTGCAAGTTCTTTTTAATCTTCTACCACAAGTTTAGTATGGAGTTGGACAGAAACTCACGTTGAATAAACAATCACCCCACCAGGACGAACTAATTTGACAGCTTGATCAAACATTCTCCTCTGATACTTCGCATGATTTTTCAGCGATTCTAGAGTTTCCTGTCATAATAATGAATCTAAAAAATCAAAAGAAATCTTCCATGCTATTAACTGGTATGAGCAAATACTCAAGGTAACAAGATAAAAAGCACATCAAGCTATTTACTGGAACGGCTACCATGTCAAGCTCAGCTCTGAAAATTTGCCAAGAAACAAAGCATATATTCAGGAGTTTCAAAAATCCAGGTGACAATTGATAGGCAGAACGAATTAAATGCCAAAAGACACATTAGCATATAAGACAATGTTAAATTTATACAACCATTTTAAGGTTACTGCACTAGCTGAACATTATGAACTGCTGTCAGTATCAGTTGCTATCCAGGTGGGCAAAAGAGTAGCACTATCTATTCTCTAATCACCATATTCTTCTCAACATTAAATTTATAACACAAAAATGCTGGCAATCAACTATGAGCCCGTTATTTTAACTGATGCAAAAATAATTGAGTCTTTTTTAGAGCTTTGATACATTGGTAATCAACAACATAACTAAATTAGGTAGAACTTACCTCACCAGCAAAGAGCCGAGGTCTCAAGCCAAGCGCAGAGCATGGAGCATCAAGGAGGACACGATCAAAGCTGTTAGGACAAAATCCTTTTGACTTTTCAACTCTACCACCAGAGCAATTATTTCTTCCGGGTCCATTCTTCATCTGCCTTAAATTCTTCCTGAGTTCTGCCATGCTAATATATCTTTTGGCATTTAGGTTGTCATCTACCAAAAAAGAATATTCAGTATCTGTATCAGGAATACACTTCATCTAGAGTGAATGAGTGATCTAGCCTAGAGGCTGTGTGATGATGATACTACACTCTCTCTCACAAAAATATAAGTTGTTTAGGACATCAAAACTGTTTCAAATAATTCAACAAGCATACTATGTGATTATTTTAAGTAGAAAGAGTCAGATACTATAAAAGTGTTTTCATGATGAATCTAATAATACCAAGAATATATCGGTGAATCTATGTAACTTTTTATATATCGATTGTCAAGTCTATAAGCGTTTGAATAACAAAAAATTCTAATAAATATATATATTTGCAATCAGAAATAATAATCCCTACTCCCTCTGTTAAAAGAGTGTGACGCTTTGGACAAGATATTGTCTCCAATAAGGAATTTGAGAACGGAGCAATAGCATGCTTTTGTTCAGTTAAAATATCTCATGTTATCACTCAGCTCTTGCTTAGTTAGTAGTGTCTCACAAGGCAGCCCATCCACCAGGCTGACAAGCTCAAACCTAGGTGCTCACAAAATGTGGATACCTCCCTGAGAACTTTTTTTCCGAAAACGCAGGAGAGCTGCGCTTCATTGTATTGTCCCCTGAGAGGTGGTTATGTTAAATTACATGATCATCTTGAGTACAAAAAAAGCACTCGACCACCACATTAGACTCTAGCACTAAGCTCTAGACCCTGAAGTTTCTTAGCTCCGTCCATGCACCAGAGGCTATGCTCATCCTTGAATTCCCTTAGAATGGCGCTTACAGATGGAGAAGCACCCTAGAAGACGCAGGCATTCCTATGTGTTGACACTCAAATTGGGCCCATGCCAATTTTAAGAGCCCAATCTAAGGAAAACTCTATAAAGCGACATAATAATAGTACCACATTGGTTTTCCAACATCCAATCAACATTTACATTTAATATCCCCTTTTCCCTAATCCTTTTTCCAACCCCATGCTGTTGTTCATCTCTTGATCCGACGACCAAGGACCGTTCCCTAGGCTTGCCAGCCGACCTAGGGCAACCTGCCGATGTCCTTGCCCCGACGGGGTCCCTCCCGGGCGAGAGCTTCGACAGTTTCTTTGCTAGTTTGCTCGTAAACTAGGCGTTCTTCGTCACGCAAGCACAATGGTATCCTTGGGAGGTTTGCTCGTAAACCTCTCCGTTCTTCACCACAAAAGAGTGTTGGTTATCCTTTGCTGGTTTGCTCGTAACCTCGCTGGTCTTCACCGCGAAAGCGTGTTGGTTACCCGTTGTGTTTCTTCAGTCCGTAGCGACCCGGGCGATCTAGCCCTAGCTGGTGTGTGATCCAATTCGGCGTCAACACTATGCTTCCATATAATCCAAGCGCCTAGGATAATTAAAGAATTCAGTCCCTTCCTGTGCTTCTTCTCAGTTCTTATTATTTTGCGCCACCAATTAGCAAAGCTAAGTTCAGTGCATCTAGGAACAGACCCAGCCAATCCAATTGGATGGAACAATTTGTACCTCCCTGAGAACTGGTCAACTAGTTTCTTGGCCAGCTAGGGTTTGGTACTTCCCACATCAAAGGCAAAGACAGGGGGATGTCATCCCCCACCAGTCGAGTTTTTCTATTTTCCTCAAATAAGGCACTTTGACCATCAATTTTTGCTGTATATGTTAGTAACAATCATTAAAAAAAACATTTGTTTCAAAAAAAAACAATCATTAAAAACATATAATTTTTTAAGCATCTCTTAGAAAAAATCCAATAGCAGCACTTTTTAGGGCATCAATCTAAATAGTATTGTACACCTTAGTGATCCAAGTTGAGGAATTTTGACCACTTAAATTTAAAATGCCATGTAGTTTTGAATAGAGGAAATAAGCGGAATCTAAACAATTAGGCATAGCTCCTTGCACCGAACGTGGAGTACTTAAATAAGCTATTGAATGTACATGCAAAAGTGAAAGAAAAGATCACAGGAACTCACAAGCACAATGTGTAAGCTGACATAATATCAATAGTGTAGAAAGAAATGGGTGCAAATCTGCATGCTCCTTACCAGAATGCACCACTGTTGTTGTTGAGTTGTCTTCATCTACACTGGTAGATCTGCCATCTACTGTGGCATGGCAAGGGTCCTCTGTTGGTGTCTCAATTGCTTCACTGTGATTATCAGCCATGCCAAGGTTTCTTGCTTCATCAGTTTTCCATACAGATTTGAGGGCATCAAGTTTATAAGCTTTAATACAACTCAAGTCCATCTCAGAAGCCAACTTTAGAATATCCATCACCTGTAATCTACTTTCATGTTAGAGAAGCACAGTTACATATCAGTTTAATTTTCTCAAGCATGAAAAAGAACTGTATTCATTTAGTATGACTATGACCTAGTGGGGTGTGTGGTGGGTTGTATGGGTTATTGCCCCCATTTTTTCTTCTTAATATAATGATACGCAGCTCTCCTGCGTGTTCGAGAAAAAAAGAACTGCATACATTGCATTAAAGAAGGAATAAAGTATCTTTACAAGGTTGGACCACCCCCATTGAAATAAACAAAACAAGATTGGGATGGAAGGAGAGAGGACAAAAAGAAACAAACATGCCTAAGAGAAACTGCAATGCTAAGCTACAGGCTTGGTTGAGAGCAAATAAGCTAGGCCCCTTGTTCCACCATCAATCAGTTTCTGTGAACACTACACACACCACTGAGCTAACATTTTGTTATGACTTACAAAAGGATATGTGTTCATGAAGCTATAATCCTTATTGTGAGATCATAGCCCTAGGTCAAAATATATGTTAAAATCTGATGTGAAAAAACAGTTTACCTTATTGTGAGATCTATCAAGGGCAACAACTTCTCCTTTGTCCCTCATAAGGATAGCAATTGCTGTCGTTTTTCCTCCAGGAGCAGCGCACATATCTAGTATTCGCTCTCCTGACTGGGGATCTATAAAATGGGTCACAAATTTTATGCAATACATATCAGGTTTGGCTTAAATCTTGTGATGTAGTACCAATATATGGAATGTATAGCATGAAAAATGCATAATCCGAGCTATTTGTGAATTATATACCCAAAAAAATCATATGTTCCACACAGCAAAGTTAATCAGTAGAACCATTGAAGAAACAAAATTCTCAAAAGCATGCAAGTGACATTCAAGCCAACCAAATGTAAAAAGGTCAGCATCTAGGGGAAAACAAGTATTGAGATAGCCTGGGATTCAACTGTTTATTTCTAGCAAGATTATGTGCAGTGGTTTTTCAACTTGACAAATTGCTTTGATTTTTTAAACTGCAAACACAAGGGAGTCCTAGGTTTTCTCTTTGACTAAAAGCCAATCAATGCAGTGAACTCCTCTAACGTCTGCAAACTAAACATGCATTTTCTCCAAGGTTCATCACGAGTGCTTCATATTATTCCATATGATGCACAGTCCTCTATGTAATCGTTTGGTTTTCTATACTGCCTGGATTTAAACTAACACAATCAACACCGTGTTGGATATTTGTAACAATTGCATGGTAAAGATCATAATATTGGGTGAAACATTACATTGAAACTAGCAGCCAAAAATTATATAGAAATCATACCAAGGACACGAGCAGTCACAACACTTGGTAAATTTTGAAGAAATATCTCCCCTTCAAGCACATCTACAGACAAAACGAATTATTAATTAGGCTTAAAATCAATAATATGACAAAAGGATAATCAGATAAATTAGTTGACAATTTATATCAACTCAATCAAAGTATTGTTTTTGAAATCCTTCTCACAGTAAAAGTAGATGGACAGAATTCAAAAGTAGGTATGCAAGAAACAAAATTAAGGAGTTGGCAACATTCACACCATTTTACATTGGTGCCTTTTGGGTTGCTTCTGATGGAAAATGAAGCCCTAATACAGCTTAAGCCATGTTTGTCTATTATTTTCAGATGTTGGGTCGGAGCAGAGCTTATCCAGATGTAATTCCTGGGTAGCTGCCACGAGAGAACAGCTGGGCAAAGGAGCAAAGCCCGGCTAGCTGCATGAGTTGTAGTTGAGGGTTGAAATGATAAAAATACCATTCAGAAAAATGATAGTATGTGTATGTTGTTTGCCAACCAAAGGGTTTATATAGTCTGTCCTCAAGTTCTATATTAACACTGTAAGGCTGCATATCTGTCAATAACATTGTCGGTTATTTGATAGCATAAAAATGATCTGTAGATTGCTACAACACATTGCATATAAAGTATAAACTAATGAAAGATGCTTACATCTATTGCTAAAAATTATACAACAAATTAAGAAAAATGCAAAATATACCATTGAAAGATGGGAGCTTGTATACCCTCTCAGTCATCTCTACTGCAATCCCACGAGGAACACGAAATATCGCAGACCTTGACATTGCAGCGGTTCCTTGACCAATGTATAAACCCTTCCTTTCGTCATAATGTGCATCTGCAACATTGTGTATGTCAATAGTTCATGAATATGCCAGCTTTATCAATGAAAAAACCTTGCAGCACAACCTAAAACAATAGTACAGCACCAAGTGCAACCATCTATTTCAAGGGAAAATAGACACAAGGGGGGGGGGGGGGGCAGACCCAGTGCCGGAGGCTCCCACATGAGTGGGGTCTGGGGAAGGGAAAAACCGAGGCAAGCCTTCCCCCCACAAAATCTGCGGAGAGGCTGCTTCGAACCCGCGACCTGGTGACTCAGTGACACACCTCTCACCACTGCACCAGGCCTGCCCTTCTCAAGGGAAAATAGACAAAGGAAACAAAATCAATCTATTTAACAAGTATATAAAACGCACTAAAAGCATCCACTGAAAAACAAGCTTGCCTGATTGCAATCCCTGTAAAACAGTTCCTCGTGTTATGCCCACAGCCCAGCCATCTTCCTTGACAGGCTGCTCAATAGCGACTGACACTGCAACCTTATCACCCTTTTCAACATGTGAACTACAAGCTAAAACACCAGGAACATACACCTGAACACAACGAACGGAAAAGATCAAACACAAGTAGAGATTTACAACAATGAACTTGTGTAGTGGCATGGACATTGTGGTATTTGAAAATCAAAATACAGGAAAATCATATTTGAATTTAGACAATGAAGTTTATGCAGCACACTATTCAGTTTAAATTCAAGGACTAAACATTACTAATTCCTTCAGAAAATTCCGGCAAGATCAAGAAAGGGTACAAAAATTGCTGAATCAAAAAGAAGAGGGGAAGAGGGAGTGTTAAGGATGCAATATTATAATATTCAGGGTTCAACCAAATAAAAAGGTAAATTAGCCTGATTATTGAAGGTTAACACATTAAACACTGAACCTGTTCAACCAAATACAGCAGAATATAACAAGTGTTCACCATATAACATGCATATAAGCTTTGTGACACCAGAAAACAACAATAATTTTACTCATATCATGAACTAAGTAGGCACAGAATGCACCAAAAACATGCAGCTGTTGTGCTCAATGAAAGGACAGCGATGTTAGGTATTAATTCAAGTTTACACTTCCTTTTCAAAGATTCTGCCGGGGCCAGTCCCCAAAAATCTAGATTCTATTTGATCCTGAAAAAATATCAAGCAGAATGTCCCAAATAGGGAAGTGATCACCAGTGTTCAACATGTGTCAGTCTAAATGCTGCAGATTCAATCCAATGGCCCATATTATAATTTGGAGGGAAGTGATAGTAAATACGAGACAACTTAGAACGTGTTTCACCAAATGTCTGACAGTTCTTGTAGATTTATATCAGCTGCTGAGATCACAACCGCTGGCAAACATAGACGGTTATCATTTTCTTATTTTAGGAGTGGCTCTCATTCATTAGTCATTAGACTCCTTTGCTACATATAGGCACACATGCAGGAAAAGAAAGATATACCTGGGCACCCCGAAGAACTGACTCTGCACATTTTCGACTTACAACTACTTCCTTAACAGCTTGATCTGGTTGGCTACCATAATGCAGCACATGTGGTCCTGATCCCTGAACAAACAAAACATTTTCAAGGCCCGCATAGGGGCATTTGTGGACCAGAGAGCACCGTTCATGTTGTTGCTCTCCACCATTCAGCTCCACAACCTCCAAACCATTGATTACAGCAGAGAGCTCATTTTCGCATATTAGATCCATCAGTTTATGCATGACAGCATCAGTCGAAGACTTCAGAGTATTGACACGAATACAAGAATAACAAGAAGGATGCCTGCACCAGGAAGTAATAATCATATATAACAGTAACAGCCATCACTAACTGAAAATTAGCACCAATTTGGCATAAGCACCCTAAACACAAACTGAAAATTAGCAACGGAGTTTAGAACAGTACCCTAAACACAAATTGGCTAAGATAAGGACATAGAAGTTCATACTTCAGAAAACTATGTAGCGAGTGGAAGCCAAGAACTAACTATAACATAACATTGCGCATTTGAATAACTATGAACAAAGACACCGATCACATACCTAAATACTAGTCTCTTCAGACCAACCGTCTGATGTGCTAATCTAGTGATCATCTTACCTTCCAAATATTTTAAACGTTAACTGTGCACTAAGTTGACCTTTTTAGTGTTTATAACCTGAGAAAAGCATGTGATGCAGAAATGTTTCATCAGGTCGGCAAATTTTCATGTGATGAATGTGTTCAACAGCATGAGATTCACTGATTCAGAACATACTTAACAACCAAGTATTATTGGTTGTCCGTTGCCAAGATCCCAAACAGTAGCATGTTTTGTATTTCATGACAATATAACCATATATCCTTCTTGTTAATTCTGAATCATTCTGTTACTAACCAATGGAAGGGCTGATGTAAGACTCGAGCATCTTGGCCACCGGATATGCAAAGAACCTGCGTTTTCTGCTCGGGCCTACATTTCATTATCAATCTGCGGAGTCTACTCAGGTAGAACATAAGAACATTACACTACACAGCTACAGATAATAAGAACCCTAGAACCTGGATTTAAAACACAGGAATCCTAGAATCAGCAGCAACCAATCAAAGGAGAGAAGGGGGGAACAGCCAGAGGCAGCACCTAGTGAGCGGCAGAGTACTCACGCGAGGGCCTCGGAGATGCGGGCGAAGTGATCACGGCCGTACGCCGCGGCGAAGTACTCCTCCACCTCCGGCTGCCACCGCAGCCTCGGGCTGTACGTGTACCGCGCCGCTTCAGCGGCGGCCGGCGGTGCCGCCGAGGGGGAGGAGTCAGAGTCCATCGGCGGCGAGGGCCGCCGGTTGCGGGCCAAAGGCGGATGGGGAGCTGCTGTAGGACTTGGGGAGGGAAGAAGCGGCGGAAAGGAGAGCACGAGGCGGTGGGAGAGCGGGAGAATAGAGAGCAGAGGCAGCTGCAAAGCCTGGAGCAGAGTTTGGAGTCGGAAGGCTGGAGCAAGCGACCAATGGGTTTGCGGATTTTGCACACAAGGGGTTTTGGACGCTGGGCAGAATTGGAGAAGCACAAGCAACGATGGTCAAAAGTCGCAAAAAAAAAAAAGAGCAACAATGGTGAATTGAGCCTTTTTACCCGACTTATTTTATTTTTCTCTCTCCTCTATCTGATTGGGGACAGCTTGCATGGATCGTGACTCTGTGTGCCTCCATGCCCGTGCGCCCGCCGCTACGCTGCATGCCGGATTGGAGGCCGCGCGGCACCCCGTTAGGCTAGGCTGCCCATGGCAAGCGCGGCGAGCTCGCGAGCGGTGGCCAGCAGGCGTGGCACGGCCGGCCCTAGGAGCACGGGGGGCGCGCCAGGCGGAACCGGCGCGCGCGGACTTCTTGAGGCGGTGCGTCGAGCTCTGCTCGCCCTCCCTCTAGCTCTCTTTGGCCTTGCTCGTTCCCTGCTCGCGAACGTGGGTGTCGCCATTGACACCGACGCGCATGGCAACCCACAGCAAACCGTGATGGTCGCGGCCAGCTCGACCTCCTGCAGCAGCAGGGTCTGGAGCAACCGGCGCGCGCACGGGCTCCCTCTGACCACCGCGGGCGCGCACGGGAGCTCCGTCCCGGCCACCACCTTAGCACGTGGCGAGCTCCCCCGGCCACCACGGGCGGGCACGAGGGCTCCATCCTGGCCACCACCATGGCGCGCGGCGAGCTCCCCCAGCCATCGCGATGGCGCGCGAGCGAGCTCCCCCGGTGAAAGCTCTAGTTTGGTTTTGGTGAATTGATAAAACTCTAAGTGCTAACCTAGTTTATCAAGTGATCATGAGATAGGTAGCATATTCCAAGTGGTGAAGCAAATGAAGATCATGACATGATGATGACGATGCCATGGTGATTCGAAAAGTAGAAAGAGAAAAACAAAAGGCTCAAGGCAAAGTGTCGACAGAATATCGTCGGCAGTCCTTCGAGGGGTATCCCATGAAGGTAGATTGATTGGCAGGCCTTCGCGAACAGGAGAGGCAGAGCTCAACAGATTGGTGGAGGCGGGCGTTCTGCCTGACCGCGTCACCGCCGGATGGTGGCCGGCCCTTGGTGAGCCCTTCCCCATGCATCATACCGACGAAGTAATGGTATTTGAGGGCTATTTCTAGCGTGGGTTGGGATTTCATGTTCATCCATTCCTGAGGGATCTATTAGAGCTCTGGGCGGTTAGTCTATGCAACCTTCACCCAAATACCATATTGCACATATCTATCTTCATCTATTTATGTGAGGCGTATCTCGGAATCCTTCCACACTTCAATATCTTCCGTCACCTATTCTAGCTGAAGAAGAGAGGCGGCGGTGGTTCCGAGGTGGTCGGCATAGTGTATCTTCAGCTGCGCGATGGAATGGCGGGAGAATACCTTACTGTTCCACTAAGCACATCGCTGAAGGGGTGGTACACCAGGTGGTTTTACATGAAGTAGAGCCACCCTGCAGTCCGCTGCAACACCGACCACATACCGGAGAGGCAGAAGAGCTGGTTGGAGATGCTAAGCAGCGCTGATATGAAGCAAGTGAGAGAGCTCCTTGGCTTAATAAAGGGCGTGAAGACCAATGGTGGATTAGTGGCGGCAAGCTTTATAGTGCGTCGTATCTAGCCCTGCAAGGAGAGGGCCCACCCCACCTTTGAGTTCAAGGGGGAGACCGACGGTACCCGGGAGAGGTCAGAGATGCTATCGAGGGATGTTGTGCAGGAGCAGGCCACAGAGCTGTTCGCTCCACTTGCCTCATTCAACTTGCCAGGGCAGATGAAACCTTGTCACTGCAAAAATCTGCCTCCTCAGGTAAATATCTTAGTTGTGTGTTCTTGACGCTTTTTTATCTTTTGTCATTGCCGAGCAGTTAACTAATTTATTCATACAAAGATCCATTCGTAGGAAAGAGCGGTGTACTTCTCGAGCGTGCCGAGGAGCGATTGGCCGAAGGAAGTAGATGCCCGGCCACCGGCGTAGCCTGAGGAGGAAACCGTCAACATCTCATCGAAGAGTCCATCCCCAGTGTCGGAGAAAATCCGAGGGAAGAGGGCAGCGACAGACGAGCCGGCCTAGAAGAAGAGAAAGACGGTGAGTGCCACTCCCCTCAAGTTGGGCGACATCTCACTTGGTGGTGACCGGACCACTCGGACGTGAAGGACCGCAGTGTTCGAGTGGTCGAATGACGACGAAGTTCCGGTGGCTCCTCCACCAAGAACGAAGGCACCTCCATGCAGCGCGTGTGTGGAGGAACAATCAGCGAGAGTGAAGGAAGTTCCCCAACAACGGGTGACGGAAGTCCTTGAGCAGCAGGCAAGGGGAGCCTCAAAGCGATAGGTAGAGGAAGTCCACGAGCATCAGGCGAGGGGAGCCCTAGAGCGGCGGGAGGAGGAAAGGCCAACGGCAGAGACTACGGGACCTCCACCCCAAGACACAGGCGTCGACCCCAAGGCCATAGCTAGGGGCTCTGGTAGGCACCGCCGGTTCAAGAAACTGTACCAGCAGACCAAACCGTAAGTATCCTTATCTTGGAGTTACTTTACCATCGTTCCTTAGCTTTTTTGGTGACTGACGAGCTGAACTGATGCAGTGCAAGGCATGTGGGGGATCCGACCCCGCATGTATAGACTGTCGAGCAACCGAAGGCTGGTCTCGAAATAGAAGAGGTAACAATAGACCCCATTCTAGAGTCCTAGGGTGCTTGACGGTCTGTGTAGGAGTCAGATGCCACTACCGATGAACTTGGTGGTGGCGAACAGTTAGCGTCGATGGCGGACGAGTCAGCGACGGTGCCCGAGGCAACGACAGAAGTCACCGGGTCTTCAGTGGCGAATGCAGGAGATGTCGATGCTACATCAGAGTCTAGGGCGGCGAGGCCAGTCATGCCCGAGGAGCAGATGGCGCCCCTCGAGGCATCACAGAGCGTGGTCGAACCCGCTGCCCGGCCACAAAACCCCCCGGTGGTGCCTCTAGCCACGGTGGAGGAGGACGAGGTGGAAGAGATTGAATGTGAGGAGTCTCGATCCTGATGAGGACATCGCCACGCTGGACACACCGACGCCATGGTCTTCCCCAAGTTGCAATTCGTTTCCAACTCAGCTACCACGTCGTCCTCGGATTCAGCAGACACGTCGTCGCTGTTTCGGTCATAACTTCCTCATACGACATCGAAACAGGCCGTTCTTGGATGCGTTGGAAAGGGGACGACGACGCCGTCATTTTGGATCTAGTCCTAGCTCCAGAAGGTCCATGGATCATTCTGTGTGACCACGGCAAGGTGCTGCGTCACCTATTTGGGCCAACTTGGCCATGTATCGTGTCGGGCCTTAAGCCCAAGTTGTGGGCGCCCAACCCCTAGCCATCCCCAACCCTAGGTCGAGTCTTAGACTATAAACACAGCCGCCGCCGCTGCTACACAATTGGGTTTTGTTTAGAGTTTAGTTTTCCATCGAGGAACTGAATCGTTCATTGTAACTGTGGTGACAAATCCTTTTATAGTGATCCAGGGCCCCCGTTCTTGATCTCCTCCACTGTGTCGATTAGTCCTTTGGAACCGAGTTCTTGAATCCTTTATTGATATTTGCGTCATTCATATTTGCAATTTCAGATTGCGTGTTTTACCTTCTTGCTTATGCTCTTCGATTCGCTTGTAGGAAAGCCTTCTTGGCGAGGTCAATCAAGTTGTGCTTGGTTGATAACCAACTGAGCAGTGGTGTAACGGTTGCAGGGTTTGAATCATGTCTGATTTGAAGCCGGATCGCCAACGTCGAGATCTCCACAAATTGAGCTTACCGGCTACCTCTCGGAAGATCGGGCCTATACTCATCAATTGGTATCAGATATTTTAGGTTTACCGCGAGGTATAATCTCGTTTGCCTTAGATTCATATTTGTTCATTACCTAGAGTCCACAAAAAAGCCCAAAAATATTTCAATTTCCGCTGTCCTATCACCCTTTGTGCCTTTGCAATTTTGTTTCAGATTCGTGTTGTTGAGTTTGTGTCTGTGGTCGAGTCTTGTTGCTGGTTTAGGATTGTGTTCGTGGTCGTAGTTCAATCGCCCATTGCTGTGATTTTGTTTTCCGCCGCTATCCCATCCACCGTTCCCAAACAACAAGTCGAAGCCACCACATTACTCGACTTGCCCCGCTAGCCGCCTTGTGTAACTTCTCGCCGCCGCGCAAACCCTAGATAGGTTGCCAGCCGCTCTTATTTTGCCTGCATCGCAGCCCTCCTTATATCATCAGGCGAATACCTACTGCTGTGATCGGTGTTAGAGTTTAGGGACGCTTTGCCCTAACTGCCGCCGCCGTGTTGTGCCTCCCGGACAACATACCTTGAGATACCTTCGGTAAAACAGGCATAACTTTTCGCTCGTTTATCAGAAAAATCTAAAATTTTTTCAGCAGCTTCTTGACACCATTTGGACCCGACCCAAACTCGGCTTTGCCCTGTTTTGGTTTCATCAGAATTGCCAAAAAAAATTAGGAAAATATAGAAAAAAATTTGTTAAAGTTTTTGCACGCTTTTCAGAGAACGTGCTGAATTTCTGTAGACCACATCCCACCTCAGTTGTAGGTGCCAATTTTTGTGGTTGCATCTTTTGTGATCCTTGTTCAGAGAAAAGTATAAAAAAATAGTGAAAAAAAAGTTTGTTTCCTACTAGTGCCTTTTGGAAAAATCCGGGAAAAATTCAGGAAAAAGGAGAAATCCGGGCTATTTGCTTGTTCTGTGAGTTCTTTTGATCGTTCTTTGTTTTCACCTTGTTGCGCTACGTCTCGACATGTCTTAGCCAGCACCTGTGATTTGTACTTTGGATCCAGATTAAACAATCGTTACTCTGCACTCGTTAATTGCTAATCCTTGCTGTCATATTGTGTGCCTACCCATAGCTCCACATATTCTTCTGTCAGCACAGGTTCATCTTGCAACTGTTACCCACGCTCAACAACAGATTGCTTCGCCACTTTGGTTTTACTCCTGTTTGGTGTTGGTAAGAATACAGGCAAGACGGTGGTAAGCCGCTTGTGATTTTGCATTCCACTTTCACCACCATCACCACCACTTGTTTCCTTTTAGTTGATAGGGATAATACTTTGGTGTTGTCTTTTTCTATCTTCTAACCATGGCAGGAACTCCGACGGACTTCAATGAGTGCGTGTCCAAGGGCAAGCTTGCAACGTTCATGACTGAACAACGCAATCTTATGACCAAGCTGATGCGCAACGTGAACAATCTGGTCACCCGCATTGAACAGCTTGAGCAACGCCCTCCACCTTATCGTGCTGATGATGAAGATGCGGTTGCTTTTGGTGATGAAGATGCGTATGCTAACGGTGGTGCCCGTCGCCGCCTCAACTTCAATCGTCGCGGTATGGCAAGTAATAATCATGGTAATAATGATCCTTTTGCTAAAATTAAATTTAGTCTACCTCCTTTTGCTGGTAATATTGATCCAGAGGCATATTTAGATTGGGAGCTTGCTGTTCAACAAAAATTTGATTCTCATAATGTTCCTGCTGAGCATAGAGTTAGACTTGCTACTAGTAAGTTTACTAATTTTGCTTTGTTCTGGTGGAGTGATCTTTGCAATGCCAATAATGCTGCTGCTGTGCCTCAAACTTGGAATGTTTTAAAGCAACGTATGAAATCTCGTTTTGTTCCTCCTTATTACCAACGTGATTTACGTTTGAAACTACAAACTTTAAAACAAGGTGATAAAGGAGTAGAAGCATACTATCAAGAATTGCTTATTGGTTTAGCACGTTGTGGTACAAATGAAGATGATGATGATGCTAGTGCTAGATTTTTTGGTGGTTTAAACCATGATATACAGAACATACTTGATTACAAAGAATGGCGCAATTTTTCCCAATTGTATCATCTTGCTATTAAGGCCGAATGAGAAGTACAGGGACGCAAACAACACCAGCCTTTCAGGTCTAACAATGGGAGGAATTTTCAGTAGCGTTCCGAGCCGGAGACGCCCAAGCTTCCTGTTGCACCACAGCCATCTACACCTCCATTTTCTTCCGGGGTAAGTAAATTGTCTAATGTGCAATTTCCACAGCTGAAGAAAGGTGGCACTCCGGGTGCTTCTACTAGCTCCTCCTCGTCCAGCTCTAAAATCATTTGCCACCGATGCAAAGGCATGGGACATGTCACGAAGGAATGCCCCAGTCGTCGCGCTTTCATTGCTACTGAGGATGGATATGTAAGTGCTAGTGATGTTGAAGATGATTTAGCCCTTGCTGCTAACATTGATGCAGATCCCACCAAGGGCGATCAAGACAAGGAGGCCATCACCATTGACTCCGTGGCTGCTGCTGCGGACTACCCTAGCCTTCTTGTGCAGCGTGTGTTGAGTATACGTGTGGGTCATGAAGAAGAGATGGAGATCCAACGCCACAATTTGTTCCACATGTATCTCATTGTGCAGGGTTGTCGTGTTCTCACTATCATTGATAGCGGGAGTTGCAACAACTTGGTGAGTTCAGATTTGGTTGACAAGCTTGGCTTGACCACACGACAACATTCGTATCCATATAAACTTCAATGGTTCAATAATAGTGGTAAGACTAAGGTAACTAAATCAGCACGCATTAGCTTTTTCACAGGCTCTTATCATGATACTACTGATTTTGATGTTGTCCCTATGCAAGCTTGTTCCATTTTGTTAGGTCGCCCATGGGAATTTGATAATGATGCTTTACACCACGGTAGAACTAATACATACACTATCATACATAAGGACAAGAAAATTACATTGCTGCTTTTGTCTCCTACGGATATTATTAAACATGCTAATGAGATCAAAAATAAACCTCCCACAGACATTGCTAAAAATAATGGGATTAAGTTAAAAGGAGGTGCTTTTCTTGCTACAACTCCTGCTACTGCTGAGTTATGTGATAATCCTGATGCACCATGTTATACTATGTTTTGTCAACCTTTTATGTCTGGTGCATTGCCTGCTGTCACTAACCTTTTGCAGGAGTTCGCTGATGATGGGATGGAGTCGAGGACGACTCCAATTCTACAAGGAGGGGATGATGAGGACATCGCCAAGATGGAGTCGAGGACAACTCCAATTCGAGAAGGGGAGGATGACGAGGACATCGCCACGCTGGACACACCGATGCCATGGTCTTCCCCAAGTTGCAATTCGTTTCCAACTCAGCTGCCACGTCGTCTTCGGATTCAGCAGACACGTCGTCGCTGTTTCGGTCATAACTTCCTCATACGACATTGAAACAGGCCGTTCTTGGATGTGTTGGAAAGGGGACGACGACGCCGTCGTTTTGGATCTAGTCCCAGCTCCAGAAGGTCCATGGATCATTCTGTGTGACCATGGCAAGGTGCTGCGTCACCTATTTGGGCCAACTTGGCCATGTATCGTGTCGGGCCTTAAGCCCAAGTTGTGGGCGCCCAACCCCTGGCCGTCCCCAACCCTAGGTTGAGTCTTAGACTATAAACACAGCCGCTGCCGCTGCTACACAATTGGGTTTTGTTTAGAGTTTAGTTTTCCATCAAGGAACTAAATCGTTCATTGTAACTGTGGTGACAAATCCTTTTACAGTGATCCAGGGCCCCCGTTCTTGATCTCCTCCACTGTGTCGATTAGTCCTTTGGAACCGAGTTCTTGAATCCTTTATTGATATTCGCGTCATTCATATTTGCAATTTCAGATTACGTGTTTTACCTTCTTGCTTGTGCTCTTCGATTCGCTTGCAGGAAAGCCTTCTTGGCGAGGTCAATCAAGTTGTGCTTGGTTGATAACCAACGGAGCAGTGGTGTAACGGTTGCAGGGTTCGAATCGTGTCTGATTTGAAGCCGGATCGCCAACGTCGAGATCTCCACAAATCGAGCTTACCGGCTACCTCTCGGAAGATCGGGCCTGTACTCATCAGATCCTAGGCCATCTAAATCCTCCGCAAACACGGCGACGAGGTGGTGGTTGTAGAGGAGGAGGACACCACCAGAGAGATGAGGAGACTAATGTCCACCCATGCGGGGGTGATGAAGCAAATCGAGGTCAGTACTACAACTGGGATCCTCATTTTTGATGTTGGAGATCATAGTTCATCATAACCATTGTGTGCTTGCAGGGGATAACTCGGACTATCGAGCAGCGCCACCAGCTGATCAAAAGGATGAAGCCTCTTGCCGAGGAGAATGAAAAACTTAAGGAGGCGATATACCTTATGGAGAAAAACATCCAAAGGGCCTAGCGTGAGCAAGACCTTACTGAGTCCAACGCATGGGACCTGGAGTACCAGAAAGGCGTCCTATTCAAGCAGCTGGCGGCTATGTCCGAACAACTGCATGGCAAGTTTGAGCAGATGGCAAGTGCTTCCACGCAACTGGAGCAGAAGTCCGAGCAGCTCAGAAGTGTATTCGAGCAGAAAGCAGGTATGGTAGATTGGCGAATGTGCTTTGTATTGATGAATAGTTATATCTTTGGTGATGACTGTGTGTGCTCGTAGAGCAAGATGCAGAACTCGGCCAGCTACACCAAGCCATCGAGCAACTTCACGACGAGAAGACGAAGGAGACAGGGCGAGCAGACAAACTGGCCGAGGAGCTGAACGGTGAGTACTTCCTTGTTGGAGTTACTGCTGAAGTAGTTTCCTTGCTTGATGGAACCTTGTAATGCTTGCAGACTATCATCGGACGGTCAAGGCATAGTTTGATGTGCTGGTGCAGGAGGCCAGGACCCAACGGGAGAAGTTTAATGCCGTAGTCGCCGGAGTTAAACCGGTGCTCGACTGTGTCGACTTGGAGATGGCACCACAACCCGACAGCAGGCCGCCGCGTTTAGACTGTCATCTAGAGGTGCAAGGCGGTGTGGGAGAGCTTCAACCGCGATGCCGTTGTTACCGCCATTACGCATGCCCTTGCAGTGGTTTGGTCCCATTATCAATTCGTTGACCTTCAGGCAATAGGGGTTGGATTCGCTGAAGGGATGGGCGAGGCGGAGATCCAGCAGCTGGAAGATGAGGTGGAGGACGCAGTGAAAAAACTAGCCGGCAACATAAACCTGTTCGGCGAGACGGATGGCAATGGCGGAGCTCAGTGATCTGCTCAAAGAGTATTATCTATAACATCTAGAGAAGGTAGTTAGAGCGCACGAGAGCGCAGAAAACATTTATGTATTTGTATAAATGTTATAAAGTGCATGTTTATGCAACTTGCTCGTATTTGTGGTGAAAAATTGTTGTAGTAATAACCCTAATGCAACTATACATAGTATAAGTAGCATCCGAGCAGTTAGTTCATTACTAAACTCTTTGGCCTTAGCTATCCCATAGTCCATAATGTCAAGCGCGGAGCCCATGCATGTGTAGGAGGAACAGGCTTCACCAAGGAACCACAGCCAACCACCCATAACACAGAGCATGGAGCCCATAGCACGTGTAGGGAGAGATCAGAGACTAGGTTCTTTCCATAGAGAACAGAACAGAACATATGCTGCTCGCTGATCGGTGAAATATGTTGGAGGAAAGTGCTCGGCGATTTGGAGAAATGTGTTCGGCGATTTGGACAAATGTGTTCGGTGATTTGGAGAAATGTGTTCGGTGATTTTGGAGAAACATGTTCGGTGATTTGGAGAAACGTGTTCGGTGATTTGGAGAAAAGCGTGTTCAGTGAAATACGATGGCGATTTGGAGAAACATGTTCGGTGATTTGGAGAAATGAGGTCGGCGATACGGAGAACATGTTCGATGAAATACGCTGGCGATTCCGTATTGGAGTTCATTATGGAGTAGCTTAGAGCTTGGCGACCGTAAGTGGAGATTAAACCATAATGGAGAAAAAATGGAGATAAATTATGGAGACCAAAACTTTATTCATCATAAAGTGGAGAGTACATATATGGAGCATTTTAAGGACAGAAACGTATAAGGTGCTCGATGTGCCATGAGTTGGGGACATCAATTCCGTCTAAGTCATATAGACGATAAGACCCTGGTCGGGTAACCTCTTTGATGATGTAAGGCCCTTCCCATAGGGAGGAGAGCTTGTGCATCACTTTGGTTTTTTGTTTTCTGCGGAGAGCGAGGTCGTCAATAGCAAACGAACAACCTTTGATGTTGCGATTGTAGTACCTCCGCAAGCCTTCTAGATACTTGGCTATGTGGACGCAAGTGATTAGATGTTCTTCCTCGACCCTGTCAACGTCCTCTGTCCGAACAGCTATGGCTTACTCTTCATCATAATTTTTCACCCTAGGTGCTCGGAAGGCAATATCCGCTGGTAGTATGGCTCCTGAGCCGTAGACCAAGAAATATGGAGACACACCGGTGCTGTGACTAGCTTGAGTGCACAGTCCCCAAACTATAACTGGTAGCTCCTTGAGCCATCTGCCCGGATGCTTTTCTTCTTTCTAATATAGCCTCTTTTTGAGGGCACCAAGGATCACATCATTCGCTCGTTCAACTTGGTCGTTAGCTCTAGGATGGGCAACGGAGATGTATTTGATGGAGATGCATCGGTCTTCGCAGAAGTCCCAAAAGTGATGGCCAGTAATGTAGTTCCGAGGTCGGTGATGATGCTGTTCGAAAGACCAAATCTATGGATGATATCTTCGAAGAGCTCGACTGCTTTCTTTGTAGTAGCTAAGATGAGCGGTTTATACTCGATCCACTTGGAGAACTTGTCAATGGCGACATATACATACCAGAAGCCACCTAGCGTTGGCTTGAAAGGCCCAATCATATCCAGTCCCCAGCATGCGAAGGGCCAAGAAGCTAGGATGGTCTATAGCTCTTGTGCCGGCACGTGTATTTGCTTGGTGAAAAATTAGCATCCTTCACAACGTCGGATGAGGTCTTCTGCATCGTAGATGGCCATGGGCTAGTAAAAACTAGCTCAAAAAGCTTTGCCGACTAGTGTTCTCGAGGCCGCGTGGTTGTCGCCGGAACCAGAGTGAATTTCAAGAAGTAGCTTCACTCTGTCTTCTTGGGTGATGCATTTTTGCAGTATCCCTTCCTTGGCACTTTTCCTCATCAAGTTGTCATCCACTAGTACGTAATGCTTGCTTCGATAGACTAGACGTTCAGTTTTAGTCTTATCGATGGGTAGTTCAGCGCTGGAGAGGTACTTAATGAACTATTCCCTTCAATTGGCGGTCGACGAAGGTACCGTAAGTACTAGCTACTCAGTGGGGGAACTTCCTGAATTTCCTTATCTTCCTTAATGGATGGCACTAGAAGATCTTGAACGAAGACCCCTAGCGGAATCACGGCGCAAGAGGAGCCTGACTTGGATAAGTGGTCGGCGAGCTGATTTTGATCGCGCACCACGTGGTGGTACTCGATACCATAGAATTTCCCTTTGAGCTTCCTAATTTCAGCGTAATATGCATCCATATTTTCACTAGAGTAGGACCAGTCTTTGTTGAGCTGGTTGATGACCAGCGCGGAATACCCATATACCATGAGGCATTTGACGCCGAGCTCGATGGCTGTACGAAGTCCATGGAGATATGCTTCATATTCGACGGCATTGTTGGAGGCCGAAAAGTGTATCCAGAGAACGTATCGGAGCTTATCCTTGGTCAGCGTAATGCATAGAATGCCCACACCAGCACCATTGATGTTGAGGGCACCGTTGAAGTACATCACCCAGTGCTCGGGGCAGGTGGCGGCGATGGGCTCTTGGATCTTGGTCCACTCAGCGACAAAATCAACAAGCGTTTGAGACTTGATGGTAGGCCTACTTCTAAATTTAATGGAGTAAGTGTCGAGCTCAACAGCCCACTTGATGATATGGTTGTTGGCCTCTTTGTTGTGGAGAATGTCCCCTAGAGGGAACTCAGTGACCACGATGATCTTGTAATACTTGAAGTAGTGGTGGAGCTTGCGTGACATAATCAGGACGGTGTATAGCAGCTTCTGGACCTAAGGATAACGAGTCTTGGGCTCGTTAAGAACCTCACTGATGAAATATATCAGACGTTGCACCTTATAGGTGTGCCCAGCCTCCTCGCGTTCTACCACAATGGTCGTGCTGACGACATGAGAAGTAGCAGCGATGTATATCAGGAGAGTTTCATCTAGCCGTGGTGCCATCATGATCGGAGACTTTGTTAGGAACAACTTGAGCTACTCAAAGGCTATGTCTGCCTCCTCCGACCAGGAAAAATGCTCGGAGGCCTTAAGGAGTTTGAAGAACGGTAGCCCTTTTTCACCGAGGTGTGATATGAAGTGGCTTAAAGCAGCCATGCAGCCTGTAAGCTTCTGTATATCCTTGACGCATGTTGGCTATTTCATATTGGTGATGGCGGAAACCTTGTCAAGGTTGGGCTCAATGCCTCGTGCACTGATGATGTAGCTTAGGAGTATACCAGATGGAACTCCAAAGATGCACTTTGAAGGGTTTAGCTTCCATCGGTACCTTTTAAGGTTGGTAAACATTTCTTCGAGGTCGGTGATAAGATCATCGGCGGTCTTGGACTTGACGACAACATCATCAATGTAAGCTTCGATGTTGCGGCCGATCTATTGATTGAGGCACATCTTGATAGCCCTTTGATAAGTCACCCCAATGTTCTTGAGTCCAAAGGACTTGGTGGTGTAGCAGTACGCACCAAAGGGCGTGATGAATGGTGTCTTGATGTAGTCTTCTTCCTTGAGGGAGATCTAGTGATAGCCAGAGTAACAAATAAGGAAGGAGAGCAGTTCACAGCCAGCAGTGGAGTCTACAACCTCATCTATCCAAGGCAGACCAAAGGGGTCTTTAGGGTAGTGTTTGTTAAGATCAGTGTAATCAATGCACATTCTCCATTCTTTATTCTTTTTTTGATCAAGAATAGGGTTTGCTAACCACTTAGGACAATACACTTCTTTTATGAATCCGGTAGCTGAGAGCCATTTTATTTCTACCCTAATAGCCTCCTTCTTGTTTGGCATGAATCGGTAGAGTTCCTACTTGATCGGTTTGGCGATTAGTGAGGCATTCAAGGTGTGCCTGATCTTCTCCCGTGGTACCCCCGACATGTTTGTAGGTTTCCAAGCAAACACGTCGGCATTAGCATGTAGGAAGGAGACGAGCGTGCTTTCCTATTTGGGGTCAAGGTGAGCCCTAATCTTCATGGTCTTGGAGGGGTCATCGAGGCCGAGGCCGACCTCCTTTATTTCCTTGGACTTGGCGGAGGCGCGAGGAGGCTCTAGCTCTAGGATCTCCATGTCATCGACGGGCACCATCTTGGTTTCGGTGACCACGCTGGCCATCTGGATGGAGAGGTTGGTGGCTTTGGCGAGGGCGAGACTCTCTGTCTCATAGGCATAGGTGATAGAGAGGTTGGTGTCGATGTTTCACCATCGATAGCCTGCCACAGGGGTCCCCAAGGTAGTTTGTTCAGGCTTCAGCGTATGTAGAACTCGACGGTAAATGCAAGAGACAGTCGATTTATCCTGGTTCGGACCCTCGACCATGATCGAGTAATAGCCCTACGTCCAGTCGGCGTTAGCCTTTGTGTTGGATTGATTGTGAAGTGTTGTGTTGCGTTATGTTATCCGTTCTCATCTAAGGAGCCTTGCCCTCCTTTATATAGTCAGGAGGCCAGAGTCCTAGTTGGTTTACAATGTAGAGTCCTAGTAGGATTACAGGGTAGTATTATTACTAGGATTACATGGGAGGAATCCTAATTAAACTAGATCTTCTCTTTTCCTTGCGGTGTATCCCATGGGTCCCGCATCGACAAGCCCCTGAGCACTTCATGGTTGAACTCCGAAAGCCTTGTTTTGTTCCTCTAGGTCTTGCCGAGCAGGAACAAGCATCACCCGAGTGCTTTCTTGAGTGAAACCATGTAGCGCTTCTTGGGATCTTCGAGTGGTGTGTGCTTTTTTGAAGAAAAAGTACTCCCATCGTGTAGCCCCCGAGCCTCTTGCTGTTTAGAATAAGGAGCTAGAAGGTCTTGTCTTGAAATTGCTCTAATTCTTCATTAAAGGGCTCTGAGCATATACCTGGGTTCTTTATCAAAAGAACTCAGATATAGCTCGGTCTAGGTTCTTTTTGTCGTGAGGCCTTGAAGTGGTTTGTTTTGAAGAAGTCTTCTTGGTGACATGCACTTTTTTGAAGAAAAAAGTGCACTCACTAACTCCTGTCTTGAAGAAGTCTTCTGAGTGATGTGCGCTTTTTGGAAGAAAAAGTGCACTCACTGAGTGTAGCCCCAAGCCTCTTGCTATTTGGAACAAAAAGTTGGAGGGTCTTGAATCTGAGTTGTTCAAAGAACTAAATCCTCTCCTGTGGATATGTAGGATCTTGTAGACATTCTCAAGGGTGTATCCAAGTAACCCGCGAACTACAGTAGGCTATCCACATACCATTGCAAGTCAACACAGTTGCGCCACCAAGTACTTTCCATAATTAGCTTGCATGCTTGATGTCTTCTTTGCTTGGATGTCTTTGATTTTATCAAGTGTTTGTCATGCTTTTGACTGCACTGTGTAAACAACTCGGTATTTGTAGATCATTGTCTTTACAAACTTTCTTGATTTGTCGAGTGCTTGTCTGGCTTTCTTCTGTGCCATGTAAACAACTTGGTTTTTGTAGATCATTGTCTTGACAAACTTTCTTGATTTGTCGAGTGCTTGTCTAGCTTTCATCTACGCCGTGTATACAACTCGGTTTTTGTAGATCGTTGTCTTGATAAACTTTCTTGATTTGTTGAGTGCTTGTCCGGCTTTCTTCTGTGCCGTGTAAACAACTCGGTTTTTGTAGATCGTTGTCTTGACAAACTTTCTTGATTTGTCGAGTGCTTGTCTAGCTTTCATCTACACCGTGTAAACAACTCGATTTTTGTAGATCATTGTCTTGACAGACTTTCTTGGTTTGTCGAGTGCTTGTCTAGCTTTCATCTGTGCTGTGTAAATAGCTCGGTTTTTGTAGATCATTGTCTTGACAAACTTTCTTGATTTGTCGAGTGCTTGTCTGGCTTTCGTCTGGTTGTATTCTTGCATGCTGTTGTATGTCATGCCTCTTCCTTTGTTTCGCTTGAGTAATGAAAGTATATATAAATATGCACATGCATCCTCATATTCGTGCTCATCTTGCTGACGCAAAATCTTCTCGTTTGATCATGATCCTAGTCCAAGTAAGGCAACCTAGATAATCCGTCAAAAGGCTTCAGGTGGGCAATCTCCTCACCGGAGACCCCGTATCACCCCACCTTAGAATTTCCAAATCACCGCAACAAGGTTGACCTTGGCTGTCGAGGAGTTGATCACCCCAACCGAGTAGTCAATCACCGCGGCCGAGTAGTCGGATGTCCTGGTGACTTATAGAGTAGTAACTGAGTAAGACAACGTGGGGTGTGTGTCTCACCTAATGAAGTAGTGGCCAAGTAAGGCAGCTAGCAGTGGGCGAGCTCCTTATTTGATGACATGGTCCAGAAAATGGTTCCCTTTCCGGCGAGTAGGCTTCACGGATTAAGGCCTCAGCAACCCAGGTAAATCAACTATAGTAGAGCCAGCGGAGGCATATGGATAATATCCAGAGATATATGATGATTAAAGAATATTTGAAAAAATATTAAACCATGACTTAGCTTGATTGACGGTCGCATGGTAGAATCAGCGCGCGATCCTGACATTTTGCGCTCAGGAGACCCTAGTGGTTGTAGCCCCCGAGCATCAGCTTGCGAGTACTTGGACATGAGCTGTTGAGTAGTTGGTCACCACAGCCAAAGTAGTCAGAAACTATGACGAGTAGTCAGACAACTGGCTTGTTTTAGCCATTTTGCTTTTTGGTTCGGGTGTTAGCTTATTAGCTACCCTCATCGGTGGGCTCAAGCATCTTTTTAGCTCTTTTGCTCTCGGTCGGTATGCTCAGGACATAATTTCAGCCATTTTGCTTTTTGGTTCGGGTGTTAGCTTATTAGCTATCCTCATCGGCGGGCTCAAGCATCTTTTCAGCTCTTTTGTTCTCGGCCGGTATGCTCAGGCATAATTTCAGCCATTTTACTTTTTGGTTTGGGTGTTAGCTTATTAGCTACCCTCATCGGTGGGCTCAAGCATCTTTTCAGCTCTTTTGCTCTCGGTCAGTATGCTCAGGCATAATTTCAGCCATTTTGCTTTTTGGTTCAGGTGTTAGCTTATTAGCTACCCTCATCGGCGGGCTCAAGCATCTTTTCAGCTTTTTTGCTCTCGACCGGTATGCTCAGGCATATTTTTAGCCATTTTGCTTTTTGGTTCAGGTGTTAGCTTATTAGCTACCCTCATCAGTGGGCTCAAGCATCTTTTCAGCTCTTTTGCTCTCGACCGGTATGCTCAGGCGATTTGTGGTGATTCGAATCTTTGAGGAGACGACTTTGGAGCTTGCCATTAGTCGTCCGTCTTGTAGATCCATGAGCCGAAGATGAAGGTTGATCCCATCGAGAAGATCATGTTATCGAGGTCCATCGAGCTCTCGGATGCAAATTCGCCAAAAGCCCCTACCTGGCGCGCCAGCTGTCGATGTTTCACCACCGATAGCCTACCACGGGGGTCCCCGGGGCAGCTTGTTCGGGCTTCAGTGTATGCAAAACTCGATGGTAAACATAAGAGACAGTCGATTTATCCTGGTTCGGGCCCTCGACCGTGATCGAGTAATAGCCCTATGTCCAATCAGCGTTAGCCTTTACGTTGGATTGATTGTAAAGTGTTGTTTTGCGTTATGTTATCCGTTCTCATCTAAGGAGCCCTACCCTCCTTTATATAGTCAGGAGGCTAGAGTCCTAGTTGGTTTACAATGTAGAGTCCTAGTAGGATTACAGGGTAGTGTTACTACTAGGATTACATGGGAGGAATCCTAATCAAACTAGATCTCCTCTCTTCCTTGCGGTGTATCCCATGGGTCCCGCATCGACAGTTGGCCCATAGGGCCAGGACTCCTACATGAGAAGGCATCTTCAGCATCAGATAAGTGTAGTGTGATACGGCCATGAAGTTGACCAGAGCTAGCCGACCAAGTATGGCATGATAGGCGGTGTTGAAGTCGGCGATGTAGAAGTTGATGTGCTCGATGCGGTAGTTGCTTGCTGTGCCGAACTATACTGGCAGGGTGATCTCTCCAAGTGGTTTGGATGCCCGGCCAGGTACCACACCCCAGAAGGAGGAGTCTAAGGGTGTGGGATCTGTTATCCTGAGGCCTAACTCCTTTAGGGCTCCAGCGAAGAGGAGATTCAGAGCGCTCCCACCGTCGACGAGCACTTTTTTGAAAAGCGCCTTCTGGATGATTGTGTCGAGGACGAGGGGAAATGCCCTATGTAGGGGATGTCCACCCATTGGTCGGCCCTACTGAAGGTGATGGGGACCTCGGACCATGGGTGATAGCTAGGGTTGGCAGTGGCGTCTTTCGTAGTAACGACGAGCACCCACCGAAGATGGTGGCAACCACCTTGTCATGGTCCTAGAAGGCATTGTCATTGCCCCCAGGTGGTCGGCAGGCCTCTAGCTCCGTTGTTGGTGTCATCATCCAGCTTTTTGTCCTAGAACTCCTTAGCCAAGCCAAGGCAGTTCTTCATCTTATGTTTGGTGTTGTTGTGGAGAGGGCACGGGCCGTCGAGGATCTTCTTGTATTGCTCATCGTAGTTGTGCTTGGCCCGAGGTTCATTGATGGCGGCGACGATGTGGTCTGGCTGGCGGTGGTGATTTTGGCCAGACTTGGGTCATTCAGGCCAATCACGGCTGCTGTCACGATAGGTCACTATGGTTATCGTAGCGGCAGTCATTGTGGTGTTGGTCATCGGGGCAGTCGTCATAGCAGTGTGTTGGGCGATGAGTGCTCGCTGCAATAGAACTGCCCAATTTATACAAGATCAAGTACGGCTGTCCCCGCTAACACGTTGACACACATATACTTTCTCTCATATAAACCCGGTAGTCCGCCAAGTATCCTGAAAGACCTCGGTAAATCAACATCACAACCAAGATCGCGTGATTAAGCAAATACACATCACATACACAGGGTTGCAGCGGAAATAATATTACAAATGGGTTCAAAATTAAAAGTACAAGTTTGGGTTTCAAAATCGATTAGTGAAAACAACATAGCTTTCAAAAGATTACATTAATATATGTTCCAAATACATTGCTTGCATAAGTGACATCATCCGACAAAAGCATATAGATGAGAAGTAACTATAGAATCACCGAGCCACCGGCGGTTAGCCACCATCTTCACAGGCCTAGAACTTCACCTACAACATGGTGGGATAAACCCTGAGTACGAGAAGGTACTCAGCTAGACTTACCCATCAAAACCAAAAATAGAGGACACCAAGGGTCATGCAAGGCTTATGAAGTGGGCTAGCTAGACACAGTTGCATAAAAGAGCTTATGAATATAGTGTCCAATTTAAACTTCGCATCAAGTTTATCATCATTTACCTATCCACTAGATTTGCACCTATACTAGAGCACTCACTTATTAGGAGCAATCAATATTAACCATAGCAGGTATAATAAGGTTGTCATCATCATATCATCATTTCCGAACCATTATGTTATTTAGTGTATCTACTTTGGAGATAAGCCCGTCAAGTTCTCACTAACTGGGAGAGACGGCGATTCGAATCGAATTACAACTCAGCTGAGGGGGTATTCCTAACTCTCACCCTAGCATACTTTGCAAGAGTAGCCGTGGATCACCTTTGGTACAACTCAGGAACCAAATTTGCGGGTTCGATCAGCGCCAGCACTCTCAGGGATTACCCTTCTGCCAGGACGATCAGGACTTTTAAATCACCTGCCCTTGGACTCACGCCTACGGCTCCCTTCCGAGGCGTACTTTATACTTATCGACTCCCAGCCTAAGGTGAGCTACTCGGCTTCGTGGTCGGTCTTCAGACACGGCCAACTAAGAGAGAGGCATGCGTTCAACATGAACAAGAAAGGCTCCAAGATTTAGTCCTTAAGCGACACAGACAGAGTAACTACAAACCGGCAAGCCTCCGCCCAGTCTTCATTTCAAATTAAGACAGGTTCTTTTCCACGATAGCAAATATAGCCAACCGTGCCATATGTATATCCCTATATCTCGTAGGTGATAGGAAATCACCTGACTTCTACCGCATTTAAGCAGGGCTAAGCACTACACGAGCCTGAGCTACATAGGATTCAGGGTATCAATATCTGGACAAGGATTGGATAACCAATGCAGCAAGTGTTTGCATCCAACACCTAAACTTAATGCAACAATATATATATGTAACAACAATACTTTAACTGCATTTCAGAAATTAGGAGGCTTAATATGCTCTGGGGCTTGCCTGGGATCCAACACTAGGTTAGTGTTTATTAGACGACACTCGCTAAGTGAGCATCTCCCGTCCTAGCACTTGTCCAGTCCTCCCACCTTTGGGATGGGTCCACCATACACCGTCTTCGGGTTCGGCTCCAACATCGCATCCTTCACATGGTGCATCTAGCGTACCTAGATGAGATGCAGTATACAAGTGCATAAATATGAAGAATAGTACCATGAGACGCATCACAAGATAGCAAGCAAGACAAGCATAGTTTACACTAACACACTTAAGTACTTTGCGATGCTTAACTTAAACATCACACAATCTATCATGCTAAGATGGTAAAGAAGATGACAACACCAAGCATGACACAAGTTTCCCAAGATCTCAGGTGCTCTAACTCAGTCATCATTCAAGGCATAAGTCACACTTAACAATATACAAGCAAACACTATAATTGGAATCTGCCAATTTCTGGATATGCAAACAGCAGCTACAAGATTTAGCTATAACTGAAGTTACACAAATCCAAATGACTTGCAAGAAGACATTTTGGAAAGCTTATGAAATTACCTACAACTTTATTATTCTCATATTAAGATTATTCTACAGGTAGAAGGGTCAACTAATTCAATAATTGCATCTCTGTCCAAAACATAGACCGAAACTAACATGCCACTTTAAACAGCTATAAATGGAGTTATACAAGTCCAATAAATGTGGTTCTAGACTTTTTAGAAAGATTATCAAATTCTAAACAATTTTGTTGTAAACACCTCAAGCTAATTCTACTATTAAAAAGGCCCCATAGAAAGAACAAGGAAACCCACTCTGGGTTTGGGCAGAAACAGCCACAGAGATTTAAGCAAATATAACTCAAGATCTACTTAACCAAAAATCATGATATTTAGCTTTTTTAAAATCTTAATAAAAGTACTACAACTCATGTATTATCATAAAGTCATGATTCATAACTTAACTGAGCCAATTAATTCAAACATGCAGGACTATTCAGAAGAGGAGCAAGGCAACATAGGGAATTTGTTATTTTTATAACTCTTAAACCATCAATCCTAAACTCCTGAAATTTTTACCAGACATCAAACCTTACCAGATTAACACTCCATAAAAAGTGCACATTTATTTGAGCACCACAACTTCAGTTATGAAAAACACAAGACATAACTAATATTAAGAACCTAACTGCATAGATCTATTTTTACAGAAAAATATTTAAACTAAAACATGTAATATTATAGATCTACTGCATAGACAATTTCACAAGGATTCCAAAAAGTCCTCATTTACTATTTTACTATTTTTCTACAAATTACTACGAATTTTCCAAGTAGAGCATTCAAATCTATAAAAACCAGAGAAAAGGAATTGAAATCTTGCATCGGAGTCCCTACGGAAAATATAAATCAAATGTCAGCGAACAGGTCCTCCTGAGCACTATTCACATGTGTCACAACTTCGCAGAAAGAACCTTCCCTTTTCTTAAATTCGAGCACGAAGTCCTTCTCCCTTGCTGTTCACTGAGTCGGAGCACAGGCTTGGCCGGCCCACGGCTCCGGCCGGCTGAGGCGGCGCCGACGGCCGTGGAGTGGCGGGGAAGGACCCAGGGCCCTCGCGCACCCATGGAGGGCGCAGCTTGGATGGAGGCAGCCTGAAGTGGCCGGACCACGAGCAGCGGTGGCTCCAAGCCGCCGGCTCCGGCGACGGTGGAAAAAAAGGGCGGCAGCGGACAGTGGGTTCGGCTAGGCACAGGTGGCTCCGGCGGTGAGCTGTAGGGTCGCTGCAAGCCGTGGACTACGTTTGGCCATAGCCTGGTTGGTGGTAGCGGCAGGAGGACGGCACAGCTGGTCGTGCTTGCTGCGGCCATGGCGCGACTGTGCTCAGGCACGCACACTGGAGAGCGAGACGGAGAGGGCAGAGAGTGAGAGAGAGTGCCAGAGAGAGGGTAGAGAGCGCCTCCACATCAACACAGGGTGTAGGGGTGCGGGTGCACGCGTTGGCAATGGCAGGGGTGAGCTCACATAAGGTCGCCACGCACAGGCCACGCGGCATCAAAACCCTATGGCCGGTCGGCCATAGCTGTCATTCCTGCCTTTTCAAAATATAATACCACCTCAAACCTTCAACTGAAACTCAACTTTTCCCCGCATCATATTGCCTAAACCAATGGACGATTTGTTGAATCAATTATACCATTGTGTAGAGCTATGGGAGTACTCCAATATTGCTTATATGGAGTTGAGCTGGTTCAGCCTGGTTTGGGAGATACAGTGCTCCAAAGGCAAGTACATGAAATGGCACCGATCACCGAGTTCAGTTAAGATCGGTCGGTCCTGTATTCAAAACTCAATTCTACCTCAAACATACCACTGAAACCCATACTTCATGCCTCTGTAACTCCTAAACCACGACGAGTTAGCAAAAACTCTATTAATAAAAGTTATAGACCTACATACCAGCTCCAACTTTTATTAAAGCTTCAAAGTCTAATTAGGCATGGTTTGGGAGATACAAGGTTCCAAAGTGGGGTACACGAAAACTAAAATCATGCATTCAGTCATCCATGACTTAGCCAAATTTCAAGTGCTGAAAATAGCTGCTGATTCAAAGTTTGAGCCTCGGTTTGACTTTCTTACAAGCTGATCTAGCTCTTGGTCCAAACATAAAGTTTGTTGTACATAACATGGACTCCAACTTTTATTTAGGTTCCACTGCCATGCAAACAATATAAGCTTCAGTTCAAACCAAGTCAAAGTAGCATCACTATAAAGCTTAAATCACCCTTTTTGATCTATTGGAGCATTTTCTGGCCACCTGCTCAACATGAACCCTTCATAACTTTTGTTCATGAGTGCAAGTAGAGTTGTTTGAGCAAGGTACCAAGGTTTGGTTGACTTCATAGGTTTCCATCCACTTGATAAAGCAATTCATGCAAAAATATGACTTATCATTTCATGTGACTTTTTGATTCCGAACTTCATGAAACTTTTCCATAGGTCTAGATGGATGCATGTGGATGTAATGTACATGGAATAAGCATGTTTAACATTACTCTTGCATAAACTTAACAAGGGTCCATATGTAAGCAAATGTGCGTGGCCCAAGTTTAAGTTGGAGCTCCATCATGTAGATTTGATCTTGACACCTTTATTACCACTCGACATGCCATGTTTGAGCTCAAACCCATTGCTTAACTGGTGACAAACACCTAGGGTGTTAGAGCCCTCCCCCCTTAAAGGAATCGCATCCTGAGATTCAGTGCGAAAGACTTTTAAGGGAAGAGAAACATGTCATCTAGTTTCCAACATCAGTGATAGCATTAGGCCACTTAACTTTAGAGTATCAGAGAGGCTAATTTGGTCACGACATTTTCTGATACTTGCTCTTCGTCATAAGTTGTTGTCTGAAGAATTTCTTTCGTTGGCGTCCATAAAGCATTGTTACATTGGAAGGAATCCAAGATAGCACTGTCCTACATACTTCATCCTCGATGTACGAAGAGTGATACAAGCATAGACTAAATACTTATAACATCTACTTTCCTAGTGGATATAGCATAGACCTATGGACTTTGCACTAGATCACAGTTGATCGATGGATATTCCTTACAAAGGTGCTATATTTGTTCCCAAGGTTTGAAAAGCAGTTCTCTACTAAAGTGGCATGAGCACCACTTCTCATAAAGGATGTGATCATAGATGGGGTAAACATCCTTTGAGGGCATGAGAAGCTAGTTAACCAATATCCAAACTGGTTGTAGCGGTGCACTCACTCATATGTCAACTGATGAAAAGCTACATAATGTTCCATGTGTGCAGTGCTCTTTCTTTGATAACAATACTGTATTACTTGAGTCCATTGAGTGAGCGGTGAATATGATAGCTGACTCTGTTGACTCAGCGTTTTCGACGACCATTATTTAAGGAAATTCTCGTATCCAAGCGGCAACAGTTATCTGAGTTGTATCTGAGGCAACCCCTTGTGTAAAACACATGGAAGACACCTTAGGCATGTCAGGCATTAGAGAATCATTGATGCAGAAGGATGTTAGCAAGGCTTGGAGGGCAACACAAGTTGCAAGTAATCACAAAACTAGGGACTAGTTCACTATCAAGCAGGTTAAGTACAATTTGCCTTCGTGGTGCAGTTGCACAACAAGTTGGGTTTACTTGCATCGTAGCAAAACCAGCTTTCTTAAACTATATTTGACGTCGAGGCTTCCATTCTTAGGCCAATCAATATCTCAAAAACCATAATCCAAAAATCTATGGTTTGACACCTTTCCAATTACTTTCGAATTGCAAGGGCACAATTTGACTTCTAGAACACCTTGACTGCTCACGCATTGCTGATCTAAGAGGGCAAAGGCAAGGCACATAGGGGTGTAATTAATCTTCTCAAGGGTATGGAGTGTTGTCTAACAGCAATACACCTACAAGTTGTAATTTCTTGGTATGAATTACAAACACAACCGTCTAATGCAAAGGATGATTGCGGTCATAGCGAAATTGTAGATTCTATACCCTTTTGTTTTCTATTCATATCTCACAAACTACTGCTCCAATATGCACAAATTTTGGTGGGCATGTAGATCCATGGGTCTTCTAACTACTCACCAAAATTTAACTCAACCAGACACCGTTTGACCATCCAAACAATTCATCTACCAAAACTGCTCTGTTCTGAAATAGCAGCAAACCTAGCCGACAAGATATCTCTCCAATCCGATGTTTTACTCAACCAATACTGAAACCAACTTAAGACATTGAAGGGTCCTAAGCAATGAATGAGATCACCAAGTTTGGGGTCAATCCAACTTCGTTTGAGTCACTAATCATTGGCTTGAAGATGTTCGGTTCTGTACCTTAAAATCTAGATAGATTTCTCGTTCTTCTCTTTCTTTGCTTCATACATTGTGGTGTGTGTTCTATACTCTCGATCTCTTTGTATAGCAGCAGCAGCCTTTCCCTAGCTGAGGATGGAGGCTAGAGTTTTCCTCACATGCTTCTCTGGTAACACTTCAACCATCGTTCTAGACAGTAACTTGACTATGCACAAGCATTGGACTTATGGCTATGTTTTTAGGACACAAAGCATCCTCTTCATGAAGGGACTGTCCTATAGAGATAAGGAACTATTCTTATATATCCTTCGGCACTTCATCCAATAGAGTCTGGACACATGTGTTAGTGGCACCTTGGGGCACAAAGATGCTAACTGAAACTAGGGATGTGCTTTCACTAGCTTCTACATAGCCGATACAATGTCTTGTACTATCTGTGTGATTGTCCAAGATGGAATTGACTTGATAGCACATGTTTTGAAAAACAAGGCAGTAGTTGCATTACTAACGGCTTGCTGTTTCATTGTTTAACATTGCTCTGTGAGACATAGCCTTCATAATTAGCAAAAAGTTGTCACCTAGCTGGAGGTTAAGCTTTCGACTAGTAACTAATCAGTTGTCTCTCAACACTAAAAGTTCTAAATCTGCACTCTTGCCAACAATAGTTGCAATTGAGGCACAAACAGATAGTCGCCATTGAAGTCTACAGATAAGGAGTCACACTAGAGATGTTGATCTCGACTGTGCGATTAGCATGCACATAATAATCAAGACTTGGATAGCTAGGTCATAATCATAATGTGACGTTCGATTCTTATCTGACTAACAACTTGTCCAACATTAATTGTTGTGTGCCTTTCTGATCCAACAGTGATGACATAAGTTGTTCACTAGGTGACGGACGTCAATACTGGGACAACCAAGTGGAGTCACTTGTCTACCACCTCTTGTAGTCGGTTAATGTTTATGTCGGTGACCAATTCTTCAAAGGTTATCCTTTTTGTGACTTCAACAGGAAGCTCTACTACTTTCGGTCTAATATAGGGATCTTCAATAAGATATGAAGAGATAACCAAGGAAGAGCTCATGTGAAAATGATACATCGGTGCAGTTCAGCAATGGATCATGACTAGAAACCTCGATACCAGCGTGCACCCAGCAGCACAACCATGCGTCGGCTGCCCACAAGGAGGCCCTAGGTTCCGTCGCGGCACCGTAGATCGCTAATCGCGACATCATTACTGAACATACAACCAAAGTGAAATTTCTAGTGGCACCAATTAGATTGTAAGAACAAGCATTGTGCAAAAGAGGGATAGCAAACAAGGATAGTCACAAGGTTAGGAATCAACAAGGAGGTGATCAGAAGATCAAAGCACAGCGCAAAAGAACATAGCCTAATTGCTGAAGGCAACTAAGCAGGAGACTCTTGCTTAATTTCCACAAACGCCTCGTGTCCACCAAAGTGATTACCAGATATAGATTAACATAAGATTTGGTCTTGTCGAGCAACAACATGAGATCAAGACTGATAAACATCTAGAGACTTAAAAGAGTTGGAGACAAAATACACGAGATTCGAGGGACAGAGCCATTGCACTGACTAGGGACTCAGTTGATAAAGCAATGACATGATCTGCGAGGAAAAGGTTCTAAAGCCAGGGCAGATAGCGATTAGCGTTGCACTAGCTCATCCGTAGGAGAAAGAGCAATAAGGTCCAATAAGGATTTTTGAGCAGGGTCCTCCCACACAGGAGCGGGACAACCACGAAACATGCAAGCATTCAAGGGAACTAAGCTTGGACCTAAGGTCAAACAAAGGCATAGATAAAGTCTTCGTAGCACAACGTTCAAGGCTAGCAACCACGTATATAGGCTTAGGTTCCTAAGAGAGAACTTAATTGGAGACGACAACCATGAGATTATCAAAACTTGGACGCTGCTCCAGGATAGTGCTCTTCCACACTCATATGCTTACCGAGGACAAAAGGGTGACAACTACGGCACTACCTAGATAACGAGCATCCATGCCTACATCATGGTCTTAAGTGAGCATTTCGAAACACTCAATCCGATTAGCTTAAGCAACTATTACTAAGCACAAAGCTCACACCTAACAAGTAGTCACCTACAACAACACCACTACACACAAACATGCGAACATGGTGGTAAGGTACTATTATCTTTTATTTCCCTTTTTACTGAGTAGGTGGATATCTCTACAAAACAAGTTTTACTTACATTTAGCAATTTAGTTTTCAAAGGGGTGAAGTGTTGCTAATTAATAACTTATCATCTATTTCCATCGGAAGCCAACATACGAGGCAAAGCTAATCACACACTAACTTCAAGCATAGCTATTCAAGCAGCATGGGACAAGGCATTTTGGCTAGCTTCACACAGGGAAAATAGTGACATCACATTGATCACAAGTTACTAACATTAGAACAAGGTGAGGGAAGCATATTTATGCACAAGCATAATCATGATGCATGCTCGTCCTATTCATCCTCATGAAATTGCCAGCCTAAGGTGGCAATCACGTTCTATCTCGGTGGCATAACACGTACTCTCTCGATATATAGCTAGTCGTCAGCTACATTCAATCTACGCATTCGTGGTTAGCATACCTGTAGGCAAATTCATTGTAGCCCATCCCCACAAGAGATAAATAAGCACACAATGGAAGCAGTAAACTAAGATACTCTGCATATATACATCCCCAAATGTATATACTTCGATATCCATAGCTACCCGATAAGTATACTCGCAATTAAGTACCTTCATATATACATAGGGTGTAACATGTAAATATTCTAGTAACCACAGCTAACTCTCCCCTAGACCGACAGTTGGACGGTCATGCTCTCACAACTCCCACTTACCTGGGCATAGAGGCAATTGATCCATACATTACCATTCAAGTGAATGGTATCCATACAATAGCACGCCGTATGGACGACGAAAGTAAAAACCCCCATGTTAGTACTTAGATAGCCACCTAATAGTACTTAACTGGGCATAAAGGAGGATGTCGCTAGCATAGTTTTACAAATTAGTTTTGACAAATCTGCCTATAGCTAAAGTTTTAGTTAAAATAGGCTTTTTAAAACCAAAACTTTGTTTTTAAAACAATGTACATGACAGTATTATGCTTAATCTTGCTCTAATGCCAGCTGCAATAGAACCACCCAATTTATACAAGATCAAGTACGGTTGTCCCCGCTAACACGTTGACACACACATACTTTCTCTCATATAAACCCGGTAGTCCGCCGAGTGTCCCGAAAGACCTCGGTAAATCAACATCACAACCAAGATTGCGTGATTAAGCAAATACACATCACATACACAGGGTTGTAGTGGAAATAATATTACAAATGGGTTCACAATTAAAAGTACAAGTTTGGGTTTCAAAATCGATTAGTGAAAACAACATAGCTTTCAAAAGATTACATTAACATATGTTCCAAATACATTGCTAGCATAAGTGACATCATCCGACAAAAGCATATAGATGAGAAGTAACTATAGAATCACCAAGCCACCGGTGGTTAGCCACCATCTTCACAGGCCTAGAACTTCACCTACAACATGGTGGGATAAACCCTGAGTACGAGAAGGTACTCAGCTAGACTTACCCATCAAAACTAGAAATAGAGGACACCAAGGGTCATGCAAGGCTTATGAGGTGGGCTAGCTGGACACAGTTGCATAAAAGAGCTTATGAATATAGTGCCCAATTTAAACTTCGCATCAAGTTTATCATCATTTACCTGTCCACTAGATTTGCACCTGTACTAGAGCACTCACTTATTAGGAGCAATCAATATTAACCATAGCAGGTATAATAAGGTTGTCATCATCATATCATCATTTCTGAACCATTATGTTATTTAGTGTATCTACTTTGGAGATAAGCCCATCAAGTTCTCACTAATCGGGAGAGACGGCGATTCGAATCGAATTACAACTCAGTTGAGGGGGTATTCCTAGCTCTCACCCTAGCATACTTTGCAAGAGTAGCCGTGGGTCACCTTTGGTACAACTCAGGAACCAAATTCGTGGGTTCGATCAGCGCCAGCACTCTCAGGGATTACCCTTCTGCCAGGACGATCAGGACTTTTAAATCACCTGCCCTTGGACTCACGCCTACGGCTCCCTTCCGAGGCATACTTTATACTTATCGACTCCTGGCCTGAGGTGAGCTACTCGGCTTCGTGGTCGGTCTTCAGACACAGCCAACTAAGAGAGAGGCATGCGTTCAACATGAACAGGAAAAGGCTCCAAGATTCAGTCCTTAAGCGACATAGACGGAGTCACTACAAACCGGCAAGCCTTTGCCCGATCTTCATTTCAAATTAAGATAGGTTCTTTTCCATGATAGCAAATATAGCCAACCATGCTATATGTATATCCCTATATCTCACAGGTGACAGGAAATCACCTGACTTCTACCGCGTTTAAGCAGGGCTAAGCACTACACGAGCTTGAGCTACATAGGATTCAGGGTATCAATATCTAGATAAGGATTGGATAACCAATGCAACAAGTGTTTGCATCCAACACCTAAACTTAATGCAACAATATATATATATATATGTAACAACAATACTTTAACTGCATTTCAGAAATTAGGAGGCTTAATATGCTCTGGGGCTTGCCTGGGATCCAACACTAGGTTAGTGTTTATTAGACGACACTCACTAAGTGAGCATCTCCTGTCCTAGCACTTGTCCAGTCCTCCCACCTTCGGGATAGGTCCACCATACACCGTCTTTGGGTTCGGCTCCAACATCGCATCCTTCACGTGGTGCATCTAGCGTACCTAGATGAGATGCAGTATACAAGTGCATAAATATGAAGAATAGTACCATAAGACGCATCACAAGATAGCAAGCAAGACAAGCATAGTTTACACTAACACACTTAAGTACTTTGCGATGCTTAACTTAAACATCACACAATCTATCATGCTAAGATGGCAATGAAGACGACAACACCAAGCATGACACAAGTTTCCCAAGATCTCAGGTACTCGAACTCAGTCATCATTCAAGGCATAAGTCACACTTAACAATATACAAGCAAACACTATAATTGGAATCTGCCAATTTCTGGACATGCAAACAGCAGCTACAAGATTTAGCTATAACTGGAGTTACACAAATCCAAATGACTTGCAAGATGACATTTTGGAAAGCTTATGAAATTACCTACAACTTTATTATTCTCATATTAAGATGATTCTACAGGTAGAAGGGTCAACTAATCTAATAATTGCATCTCTGTCCAAAACATAGACCGAAACTAACATGCCACTTTAAACAGCTATAAATGGAGTTATACATGTCCAATAAATGTGGTTCTAGACTTTTTAGAAATATTATCAAGTTCTAAACAATTTTATTGTAAACACCTCAAGCTAATTCCACTATTAAAAAGGCCCCACAGTAAGAACAAGGAAACCCACTCTGGGTTTGGGCAGAAACAGCCATAGAGATTTAAGCAAGTATAACTCAAGATCTACTTAACCAAAAATCATGATATTTAGCTTTTTGAAAATATTAATAAAAGCACTACAACTCATGTATTATCATAAAGTCATGATTCATAACTTAACTGAGCCAATTAATTCAAGCATGTAGGACTATTCAGAAGAGGAGCAAGGCAACACAGGGAATTTGTTATTTTTATAACTCTTAAACCATCAATCCTAAACTCCTGAAATTTTTTTGAGACATCAAACCTTACCAGATTAACACTCCATAAAAAGTGCACATTTATTTGAGCACCACAACTTCAGTTATGAAAAACACAAGACATAACTAATATTAAGAACCTAACTGCATAGATCTATTTTTACAGAAAAATATTTAAACTAAAACATGTAATATTATAGATCTACTGCATAGACAATTTCACAAGGATTCCAAAAAGTCCTCATTTACTATTTTACTATTTTTCTACAAATTACTACAAATTTTCAAAGTGGAGCATTGAAATCTGTAAAAACCAGAGAAAAGGAATTGAAATCTTGCATCGGAGTCCCTACGGAAAATATAAATCAAATGTCAGCGAAGAGGTCCTCCTAAGCACTATTCACATGTGTCACAACTTCACAGAAAGAACCTTCCCTTTTCTTAAATTTGAGCATGAAGTCCTTCTCCCTTGCTGTTCACCGAGTCGGAGCAGAGGCTTGGTCGGCCCGCGGCTCCGGCCGGCTGAGGCGGCGCTGACGGTCGTGGAGTGGCGAGGAAGGACCCAGGGCCCTCGTGCACCCATGGAGGGCAGCAGCTTGGATGGAGGCAGCCTAAAGTGGTCGGACCACGAGCAGCGGCAGCTCCAAGCCACCGGTTCCGGCGACGGTGGAAAAAAAGGGTGGCAGCGGACGGTGGGTTTGGCCAGGCACAGGCGGCTCCGGCGGTGAGCTGTAGGGTTGCTACAAGCCATGGACTACGTTTGGCCATAGCCTGGCTGGTGGTAGCGGCAGGAGGACAGCGCAGCTGGTCGTGTTTGCTGCGGCCATGGAGCGACTGTGCTCAGGCACGCACACTGGAGAGCGAGACGGAGAGGGCAGAGAGTGAGAGAGAGTGCCAGAGAGAGGGCAGAGAGCACCTCCCCATCGATGCAGGGCACAGGGGTGCGGGTGCACGCGTTCGGCAATGGCAGGGGTGAGCTCACGTAAGGTCGCCACACACAGGCCACGCGGCGTCAAAACCCTATGGCCGGTCGGCCATAGCTGTCGTTCCTGCCTTTTTAAAATATAATACCACCTCAAACCTTCAACTGAAACTCAACTTTCCCCCCATCATATCGCCTAAACTGATGGACGATTTGTTGAATCAATTATACCGTTGTGTAGAGCTACGGGAGTACTCCAATATTGCTTATATGGAGTTGAGCTGGTTCAGCCTGGTTTGGGAGATACAGTGCTCCAAAGGCAAGTACATGAAATGGCACCGATCACCGAGTTCAGTTAAGATCGGTCGGTCCTGTATTCAAAACTCAATTCTACCTCAAACATACCACTGAAACCCATACTTCGTGCCTCTATAACTCCTAAACCATGATAAGTTAGCAAAAACTCTATTAATAAAAGTTGTAGACCTACATACCAGCTCCAACTTTTATTAAAGCTTCAAAGTCTAATTAGGCATGGTTTGGGAGATACAAGGTTCCAAAGTGGGGTACACGAAAACTGAAATCATGCATTCAGTCATCCATGACTTAGCCAAATTTCAAGTGCTGAAAATAGCTGCTTGATTCAAAGTTTGAGCCTCGGTTTGACTTTCTTACAAGCTGATCTAGCTCTTGGTCCAAACATAAAGTTTGTTATACATAACATGGACTCCAACTTTTATTTAGGTTCCACTACCATGCAAACAATCTAAGCTTTAGTTCAAACCAAGTCAAAGTAGCATCACTATAAAGCTTAAATCACCCTTTTTATCTATTGGAGCATTTTCTGGCCACCTGCTCAACATGAACCCTTCATAACTTTTGTTCATGAGTGCAAGTAGAGTTGTTTGAGCAAGGTACCAAGGTTTGGTTGACTTCATAGGTTTCCATCCACTTGATAAAGCAATTCATGCAAAAATATGACTTATCATTTCATGTGACTTTTTGATTCCGAACTTCATGAAACTTTTCCACAGGTCTAGATGGATGCATGTGGATGTAATGTACATGGAATAAGCATGTTTAACATTACTCTTGCATAAACTTAACAAGGGTCCATATGTAAGCAAATGTGCGTGGCCCAAGTTTAAGTTGGAGCTCCATCATGTAGATTTGATCTTGACACCTTCATTACCACTCGACATGCCATGTTTGAGCTCAAACCCATTGCTTAACTGGTGACAAACACCTAGGGTGTTACACTCACGTCCTTGTTGAAGTGCACCTCGGCTTCCTTGGCGTTAGCAAACTGGTTAGCGGTCGTTATCATCTCGCCAATCCCTATGAGCGGCTTGTGGTTGAACTTGGAGCGAAGCTCGCGGTGGTGGAGTCCTCGGATGAAGGCGGTGATGGCTTCAGCTTCTGTGATATTGGGAATAGAATTCCTCATCTTGAAAAAATGTTGGATGTAGCTATGGAGGAGCTCAGATAGCTTCTAGTTGATGCAGTTCAGATCATGCTTGGTGCCTGGCTGAGTACACGTAGTCTTGTAATTGTTAGTGAAGACTTTTTTAGCTCTTCCCAGGATCTAATGGAGTCTGGGGCAAGGCTTGTAAACTAGCTCATGGCGGCTGGCGTGAGCATGATGGGAAGATAGTTCACCATGACACTAGAGTCTCCTTCGGCGACATGAACAGCAATGGCATAAGCCTGTAGCCACTGTGTCAGGTTCATCCTTCCTTCATAGGGCTTGATCCCAGGGATCTTGAAACCACGGGGCCACTGAAGTGTTCGGAAGCACCCTTGTGAATGCTGGGGGCCCCTCGGGGTTATCGGTGCCATCGTCTGCAACGTTGCCATTGATAAGCGGCTAAAGAGCTGAGTTTGGGTTACTGTACTCTTGCTCATACTCCTGGCGGTGGCGTACTTCTTCATGGCGACCAAAATGGCATTCATTGATACATCATCATACATCTCTTAGATTGTTGAGGTGCACTCTGATGTCCTGGTCGATCTCCTGGTTAGGTTGGCGATGATGTTCAATGTGGTTGCCCCTAGCTTTGTCCTGGAAGGGTTGCCTGTCATCATGGTGCTGGTTAGTGAAGCAACTTGGGCGGCGATAAGATCTTGTGGTGACTGATCGGCAAATCAAGGTTATGGAGTAAGAAGGTCTCTGATCCTGGCAGATCTTGTTGACCTAGCAATACGGTGCTTTAAGCATTACGATGACCTTGGCGACCTTTGGTGTCTATGGGAGCTAAGCAAGCTCATTGGCAACCATGGCTAGGTTGGTGCTTGGGGTCTTATAGATGTCATGGCCGTCAACATGGACAAACTCATTGTCGAGGTTGCATTGGAGTGGTCTTCCTTGCGAGTCAAGCTATTGCTCGGCCCTCGCAAGGACAATCTCATTTGCTCAACGCTATGCGTAGTTGACGTTCTAGTTTTTGTGAGCGGCGTGTTCCTCCTCGGTTTTGCCATTCTAAGGGGGCTATCATGCTGACATTAAAGATTGTGCCACCACAAAATGGAGGGGGAAGAAGTAGTTCGGTGGTCATTTCGGTGATGGTCTCAGTAGACCCCTAGGACTCAGAGTTCCGTATTCTCCTCTGGGATGGTCTAGAGGGACACTTCGTAGTGTCAGCTGGCATGGAGCATGTTGATGGCTGGCGGAGGCTGGTCGATGATCTAGTTGGTAGGAGGATGGACATCTCCAACCTGGTCGGTGAATCTGCCCTTAGGGCATCTTGGTAAGCAACAGCGTTGGTGAACCCGAAGGGCAGAGCCATAACCCCTAGAGTTTCCCGAGCAGCCTCCGATAGATCTAGATCAGAGGGTGGTTGGCGTTGAACTAGAGTGTCCAGAGCTAATTTGGCGATGGAGAGGCAATTGGTGAGCTTCAGACCAACTCGATCGACGGATGCGATCAGGTCATCATTGTTGATCTGCCTCCTTTGGTAGTGAGGAAGTGAGCGGTGAGTCATCGATGAAGGCAACCTAGGAGGCGGTTCTAAGATTGGATCTGTAGTCATAGGTGTAGGGGTGATTAGCGTAGAATTGATCTACATCAGCTCAAGGAGCTCTTCGACCCCATCAGCGTTGATGATCCACAAGATCGATCCGATCGTGAAGATCTGGCCAGGCTACGGGAGGGACGAAGAGCCTACGGAAAAAGCTATCTTGTTTGATAAGGAAACAACACACAATCCCCTACCTGGCACGCCAACTGTTGACAAAATATCGTCGGCAGTTCTCCAAGGGGTATCCTATGAAGGTAGATTGATTGGTAGAGAAGCGTGTGATCAAGAACAAGAAGGTAACAGAGACACATGAGTTAGATAGGTTCAGGCCATCAGTACGATGTAATACCCTACTCATGTGGTCTGTTGGTTTGTATTAGCTATCATATGATATTGCATGAGTTTGGAGGGGGTCCCTGCCCACCTTATATAGTTTGGGAGGTAGGGTTACAAGTCAGTTAGATCTGAGAGATAACCAAAAAGTAATAACAGATTACATGAATCTTAGGTTCATATGTATCCTAACATATCTTGTAGTATCTTTAGGATATCTTCCTGGTATCTTGCGGGAACCACTGAGTAGAGTTGTGTCCCGCAATGCTTTGTCTTATGGGCTAGGCCACCCCTGGGGGCGTAGCCCATGTGGTCTGTCGTGGGTATTTGGGGTCGTACCCCCACACAAAGGTATAAGTTGTAGGAGCCATTTTTGCTTTAGTGATCGAGACACTTAGTGAGTGTGATCACATTTAGGATCGATAGCCATACTATTAAGAGGGGTGAAACTCGTATCGAAATGCGGTTATCAAATTGCCACTAGATGCTCTAACTCATTGCAAATGCATTTAGGATCTAGTGGAGTGCTAACACCCTTGAAAATGTTTATGAAAATATGCTAACACACATGTGCACAAGGTGATACACTTGGTGGTTGACACATTTGAGCAAGGGTAAGAAACTTCATCGACAGAGTGTTTGACGGTGCCACCGGCACACTGTACAGAAAAGACAAGGTTTCACAGAGCATAACAGACGTGTTCGGTGGCTTAACCCAGGTGAACGGAGGTCACTGTAAGTGACCGAACACTAGTCTTGTTAGGACCGGTGCGTCCGGTCAGTGGCAGCAGTGAGCATGCAGTTTCAGTGTCATGACTGGATGCTGGTGTGAGAAATGACCGGACGCTCAGGGCCTGAGTCCAGTCAGTATGATGTATGATGACACATGCAATGCACTGGGGAGACGTTGAGTGACCGGATGCTGGGTGAGTCCGATCGGGCATGATCGGACGTGTCCGATCGTGATTTTTTGCTTTTGGATGCTTACTAGAAACGACCAGACGCTGAGGTCCTATGTCCGGTCACTTCAAAGCAGCACGTTCAGTCACAACTTAAATGTGCCGATGACCATTGAGATCGGCCGATCAACATTTGAAGCAGGGGACACGTGACACACATCGTGCGACTGGATGCTGGGGTCTAGCGTCCAGTCGATCTGACCAGTGCATCCAGTCGCCCCGTGTTCAGTGCAGTGAGGAGCCCAATGGCTCTATTCATGGAGGCTCTCTATTTAAGCCCCATGGCCAGCTCTAGTTCACCCTCTTGGCCATTTGCATTGACATTGCAACCTTGTGAGCCTAGCCAATGCCCTCTCACTCATCTCCATCATAGATTCACCATCTTTGTGAGATTGGGAGTGAATCCAAGTGCATTGCTTGAGGGTTTGCATCTAGAGGCACTTGGTGTTCGTGTTTCGCTGTGGAATTCGCTTGTTACTCTTGGTGGTTGCTGCCACCTAGATGGCTTGGAGCAGCGAGGATCGTCGAGCGGAGGTTGGTGATTGTCTATGGCTCCGATCGTGGTGATTGTGAGGGGTTCTTGACCTTTCCTCGATGGAGAGTCAAAAGGTACTCTAGTGAATTGCTTGTGGCTTATGTGATCCTCATCTTGTGTTGGTTGTGCGGCACCCTATTGAGGGTTTGGCGTATGATGTCAATTAGCGCGTGAACCTCCAAGTGAGTGAATCATCACAACAAGGACTAGCTTGCCGGCAAGCAAGTGAACCTCGGTAAAAAATCATTGTGTCATCATTTGATTTCGAGGTGATTGGTCTTCATTGATATTCATTCTTGTGATTGATTGGTTCATTCCTTAACACGGCGGTATAACCATCTTACTCTCTCTCTCTCTCTCTTTACATTACTGCAAACTAGTTATCAAGCTCTTTAGTTTAGCTAGTTGTGAGAGCTTGTTAGTTTGGTTAGTATGGCTCTTTAGTTAATCTTTGAGAGCACACTAACTTAGTGTAGTGACATAGCCATTGTGTGAAAAAAGCTATAGAAACTAGAATTATGGTAGGTGGCTTGCATTTTTAGTAGGCTAGCGTAACACTTGCTTCACCTCATAATTGTCTAACCGGATTGTTAAGTGTTGTTGTAGAAATTTTTTAATAGGCTATTCACCCTCCCCCTCTAGCCATTAGGACCTTTCAACTGGTATCAGAGCCGAGGTCACCATGATTTGAAGCTTAACAATCTTCGGTGTAAAAATGGCTCAAATCAACAACACCAAGAAGCCACCCCAATTTGATGGCTCAACTTATCCCTATTGGAAAGCTAAGGTGACAACTTACATCAAGTCAATCAATAGGAAGGTTTGGAAGGTGGTGGAGACCAAAATTGAGATTGAGGATGAAGAGGCTCCCACCGCCGCCGAAGAGACACTACTCCAAAATAACAATATTGCTCTTAGTGCCATCCATGATGCTTTGGATGACAGAACATTTGAGCAAATCAAGAACATTGAGAGAGCTCATGAGGTATGGAAGAAATTAGAGGAATAATTTGAGGGCACTCAAGCCATGAAGGGTGCAAAGGCATACATTCTCAAAGAAAAGTTTGCAAGCTTCAAAATGGAGGATGAGTGTGCCAGAGATGTTTCATAGGCTTCAAGTGCTTGTCAATGATCTCAAAGCACTTGGAGAAGAGGTGAAGGACAATGACTTCTCCCTTAAGTTCTTGAGATGCTTACCTTCAAGATTTGACACATTGGTCACTATTCTTGTGAGGAGTGGTTTGGACACCATGACACCAAACCAAGTGTTGGGAGACATAATGACCAATGATACATATAGAGATGATGATGAGAAGGAAGAAAAGAAGGAGAAGAAAGATGAAAAGAAGGATGAGAAGTACAAGAGTGTGGCATTCAAGGCCACATCATCCAAGGGCAAGGCAACACAAGATACATCAAGTGAAGATGATGGCTCATGGGATGATGATGATGATGAGAAGATGGCTCTCTTTGTTAAGAGATTTGGCAAGTTCATGATGAAGAAGGGCTACCATGCTAGAAGAAAGAAGTCTTCATCAAAGGACAAGGAAGAGTCAAGAAGGTGCTTCAATTGTGGAAGCAAAGATCATCTTGTTGCTCAATGTCCATACAATAGTGACAAAGATGATGACAAGAAGAACAAGAAGGACAAGAAGGAAAAGAAAGAGAAGAAGGACAAGATGACCTTCAAGAAGAAGAAGGGTGGTTCATATGTGGTCACTTGGGATAGTGATGCTTCCTCAAGTGATAACGATGATAGTGATAATGACAAGACCACCAAGAAGAAGGCACTTGCAAGCATTGCTATCAATGAGAAGCCTTCTCTCTTCGACACTCCATCATGCTTCATGGCTAAGGCCACCAAGGTACAAATTTGTGATGATGGAAGTGATGAAGAACATGATAATGAAAATGAAAATGATAGTGATAGTGATGATGATGAACCTACTAAGAATGAACTATTTGACATGCTAGAAGATGCTAAAGAACACTTCGGCATTAAGAGAAGGAAATGCAAAAGCTTACGTAAGGAACTAAAAGCCCTTAAGCAAGCCTTTAATAAGCTCAATGCAACTCATGAGAGGCTAGAGGAAGCCCATGAGAAGCTTGGCAAGGCTCACAAGAAGCTTGAAAAAGCTCATTCCTCTTTGCTTAATGAACAAAATAAAAAGAAGCATGTTGAGACTTGTGATGTAGGCTTAACTTGTGATATAATTGATTAATCATTATCTATGCCAATCATTATTGCTCCCACTAACCCTTCTTGTAGTACTTCTACTTCCACCTCATCTAGTAGTGATGGCTTCACTTGTGATGCCTCACTAATGGTTGAGAATGAGAACCTCAAGAAGGAGGTCAATAAGCTCACTCACACCTTGGCTAAGGCCTATGGCGGTGAGGACTGCTTGCTTATGTGCTTGGGTAGTCAAAGAGCTTCTCTCTACAAAGAGGGATTGGGCTATATCTCCAAGAAAGGCAAGGCGACCTTTGCTCCTCACAAGACTAGTTTTGTGAAGAACAATGGTCGGTTTTGCACTAGTTGCAAGCAAGTTGGTCATAAAAAGCATGTATGCAACAACAAGAGCAAAAATGCTAATGTATCCTCAATTAAGCTTGATTCTTTCTATATGCTTACCAAGGGTGCAAATGGTGTAAAGGCTAAGTTCATTGGTAAACCATGGATGGGCTCAAAGAAGAAAGCCATTTGGGTGCCAAAGAGCTTAGTCACTAACCTTCAAGGACCCAAGCAAGTTTGAGTACCTAAAAAGAATTGATCTTCTTTTGTAGGTCAATTTCAAAGCCAGAGAAAGGCATTGGGTTCTTGATAGTGGGTGCACTCAACACATGACCAGTGATGCAAGAATGTTTAACTCAATGAACACCAATGGCAATGATGGTTATGATAGTATCACATTTGGTGATAATGGCAAAGGCAAGGTCAAGGGGCTTGGTAAGATTGCAATATCCAATGACATGAGCATTTCCAATGTGTTGCTAGTAGAGAGCTTGAACTTCAATTTGCTATCCATGGCTCAATTGTGTGATCTTGGATTCAAATGCATATTTGGGGTAGATGATGTAGAGATCATAAGTGTAGATGGCTCTAATTTGATCTTCAAAGGCTTTAGATATGAGAGTCTATACTTTGTTGATTTCAATGCTAGTGAAGCTAAATTATCTACATGTTTGTTTACTAAGTCTAGCATGTGTTGGTTATGGCATAGAAGGCTTGGTCATGTTGGAATGAAAAAACTAAATAGATTGGTTAAGCATGAGTTGGTTAGAGGCTTGAAAGATGTTGTGTTTGAGAAGGATAAACTTTGTAGCTCTTGTCAAGCCGACAAACAAGTTGGAAACACCCATCCTAAGAAAAGCATGATGAACAATAGTAAATGATTTGAGTTATTGCACATTGATTTATTTGGGCCAACTCAATACACTAGCATTAGTGGTAACAAATATGGCTTTGTGATAGTGGATGACTACACTAGATACACTTGGGTATTCTTTCTAGTGGACAAAAGTGATGTGTTTGCAACATTCAAATTATTTGTCAAGGGCATTCACAATGAGTTAGAAACAACCATCAAGAGAGTTAGAAGTGACAATGATAGTGAGTTCAAGAACACTAGAATTGATGAGTTATGTGATAATTTTAGAATTAGACATCATTTCTTGGCCAAGTACACTCCACAATCAAATGACCTTGTTGAGAGGAAGAATAGAACACTGATTGATATGGCAAGGTCTATGCTTAGTGAGTATAATGTGAGTCAATCTTTTTGGGCCGAAGCTATCAACACTGCTTGCTATTGTAGCAACCATCTCTATTGTCACCCATTGAAAGAGAAGACACCATATGAGCTCTTGAATGGTAGAAAGCCCAACATTGCATATTTTTGGGTCTTTGGTTGCAAATGCTATATCTTGAAGAAAGGCACTAGATTGGGCAAGTTTGATAAGAAATGTGATGAAGGATTCCTACTTGGATACTCCACTACAAGCAAAGCATATAGAGTTTAGAATTTGGATAGTGGTACTTTTGAGGAAGTTCATGATGTTGAATTTGATGAAACCAAGGGTTCACAAGAAGAAAATGAAAACTTGGAAGATGTTAGAGGCATTTAACTTTCAAATGCCATGAAGAACATGGATATTGGTGAATTGAGGCCTAGGCAAGTGATGATGATGAAGATGATCAAGTGCAAGTGCTCTCTAACTCAAATGTGCAAGATGATACAAATGAAGCTAGTACAAGTGGATCTCATGACAATGAACAAGATCAAATGGCTAGTGCATCATCTCAACCAAATGATCAAGCAAGTGCAAGCAATCAAGTTCCACTCCTCCAACCTACTAATATTGCAAGGGATCATCCATTGGACACTATAATTGGTGATATTTCAAGAGGTGTGCAAACTAGGTCAAGATTGGCTTCATTTTGTGAGCATTTCTCATTTTTGTTATCCATTGAACCAAAGAAGATAGAGGAAGCCTTGAAGGATGTTGATTGGGTGAATGCTATGCATAAAGAATTGAATAACTTCACAAGAAATCAAGTATGGGAATTAGTAGAGAGACCAAAGGGACAAAATATAATTGGAACCAAATGGGTTTTTAGAAACAAGCAAGATTAAGATGGAATAGTAGTAAGGAATAAAGCAAGATTGGTAGCACAAGCATATACTCAAGTTGAAGGTCTTGACTTTGGAGAAACATATGCCCCGGTTGCTAGATTGAAAGCAATTAGAATTTTGCTAGCCTATGCTTATGCCCACAACATCAAGCTCTACCAAATGGATGTTAAGAGTGCATTTCTCAATGGTTACATCAATGAAGAAGTAGAGCATGGTATGAGAGATTGAGGGACTTTCTACTCTCTAAAGGGTTCATGATAGGCAAGGTTGACACCACTCTTCTCATCAAGAAGATTGGAAAAGATTTGTTTGTGTTGCAAATCTATGTTGATGACATCATATTTGGATCAACCAATCAAGACTTTTGTGAAGAATTTGGAAAGATGATGGCTAATGAGTTTGAGATGTCTATGATTGGAGAGTTAAGTTACTTCCTTGGTCTCCAAATCAAGCAATTGAAGAGTGGTACTTTTATGAGTCATGGCAAGTATATCAAGGATATGATCAAGAAGTTTGATATGAGTGATAGTAAAGCCATTAGCACACCAATGGGAACAAATGGTAACTTGGATAGTGATGCAAGTAGAAATATGGTGGATCAAAAATTGTATCGGTCTATGATTGGGAGCCTACTCTATGTGACAGCATCAAGGTCAGATGTCCTGTTTAGTGTATGCATGTGTGCAAGATTTCAAGCCTCACCAAGAAAAAGTCATTTTAAGGTTACAAAGAGAATATTGAGGTACTTGAAGCACACAAAATCTTGGTTTGTGGTATCCCAAAGGAGCAAAGTTTGAGCTAGTTGGTTACTCCAACTCGAATAATGCGGGATGCAAGATTGAAAGGAAGAGCACCTTGGGCACATGTCAATTGTTGGGAAGATCTCTTGTTTCATGGTCATCAAAGAAGAAAAATAGTGTGGGGGGTACGACCCTGGATACCCACAGCAGACCACATGGGCTGCGCCCTTAGGGGCGGCCCAGCCCATAAGACGAAGCCTTCAAGGCACGATCCTGGTCGGCGCCGTCCACAAGACATCTAGAAGATATCCTGAAGATACTACGAGATCTATTAGGATATGTATGATCCCAAGATTCCTGTAATCAGTTATTACTTTTTGGTTATCTCTTAGATCTAACCAACTTGTAACCCTGCTCCTCAGACTATATAAGGTAGGCAGGGACCCCTCCAAACACGCAATATCATACAATAGCTAATACAAACTAATAGACCATAGGAGTAGGGTATTACGTTATACTGACAGCCTAAACCTATCTAACTCATGTGTCTCTGTTGCCTTCTTGTTCTTGATCTCACGCTCCCTTGCCAGTCAATCTACCTTCGTGGGATACCCCTCGGAGGACTGTCGATGATATTCTGTCGACAGTCGGCACGCTAGGTAGGGGCTATGCGTGCTGTTTTCCTTATCGAATAAGATGGTTTTTTCCATAGGCTCTTCGTCCCTCCCATAGCCTGGCTAGATCTTCATGGTTGGATTGATCTCGTGGATCATCAATGCTGATGGAGTGGGAGAGCTCCTTGAGCCGGTGTAGATCGATTCTGCGCCGATCACCCCTGCACCTACGACTGTAGATCCGATATCGAAACCACTTCCGAGGTCGCCTTCATCAACAACCCGCTGCCTACTTCCTCGCTACCAGAGGAGGCAGATCAACAGCAATGATCTGATCACATCCATCGATCAGGTCGGTCATAAGCTCGCCGATTACCTCTCCATCACCGAATTGGCTCTGGACATCCTTGTTCAGCACCGACCACCCACCAATCTAGACCTCCTGGAGGCTGCTCGAAAGACTCTAGGAGTTATGGCTCTGCCCTTTGGGCCCGCCAACACCACCGCTTTCCAAGATGCCCTAAGGGGCAAATTCACGAACCAGGTGGGAGACCCTCATCCTTTCACCGACTAGTTCACCGACCAGCCTTCACTGGCCATTAACATGCTCCATGTTAGCCGACACCCTAGGACATCCCTCCACACCATCCTAGAGGAGAGTCTAGGTTCTGAGTCCCAAGACTCCACAAAGACCCTCGTCGAAACCTCCACTGAACAATTTCCTCTCCCTCCTCTCCGGGGGGGGGGGCGTGATCTTCAATATCAACATAGCCCCCCTCGGAACGGCGAGACCGAGGAGGAACGTGCCACTCACGATAACCAGAATGTCAACCGCACACAACACTGAGCAAACAAGCACGCCCTCATGATGGCCAAGCAGCAACTTGACTCGCAAGGGAGGCCACTCCAGCGCAACCTCGATGAAGAGTTTCTCCAAGTTGATGGACACAATGTTTTTAGGACTCTGAGTGCCAATCTGGCAGTAGCCGCCAACGAGCTCGCCCACCTCCTACAGATGCCCGAGCTTGCTAAGGTCGCTACCATGCTTAAAGCAGCGCACTATCAGGTCAATGAGATCCACTAGGATCAGAGACCCTCTTACTCCACCACTTCGATCCGCTGATCAGTTGCCACAAGGACCGACCGCTGCCAAAGTCGCTTCACCGACCAGCACTGTGATAATAGGCAGCCCCCCAAGGTGGAGGTAGGGGTGATCGCGCCGAACATCACTGCCAACACGACTAGGAGGTCGGCCAGGACATCCGGGTGCATCTCAACAATCGTCGAGATGCACGATGGCGCATCGACGAACGCTGATTTGGTCGCCATGAAGATGAAATCTACCACCGTTAGGAGTATGAACAAGAGTATGGTAACCCAGACTCAGCTATTGAACCACTCATCGGTGGCAATACCACTGATGACAGTGTCGACAACTCCGAGGGGCCTCCGACATTTACAAGGACACTCTAAACGCTTTAGTGGCCCCGTGGTTTCAAGATCACTGGGGTCGAGCCCTACGAAGGAAGAATGAACCCGACACAGTGGCTACAGGCTTATGCCACTACCGTTCGCACCATCGGAGGAGACTCTAATGTCATGGCAAACTATCTTCCTATCATCCTGATGCCTGCTGCCATGAGCTAGTTTACCAGCCTTGCCCTGGACTCCATCGGATCCTTAGAGGATTTGAAAAAAGTCTTCACCGATAACTACATGGCCACGTGCACTCGGCCGGGCACCAAGCACGACCTAAACCACATCGACCAGAAGCTATCTGAGCTCCTCTATAGCTACATTCGATGCTTTTCCAAGATGAGGAACTCTATCCCCAACATCACGGAAGCTAAGGTCATCACCGCCTTCATCTGAGGACTCCACCCCCGTGAGCTCTGCTCCAAGTTCAACCGCAAGCCGCCTACTGGTATTAGAGAGATGATCACAACCCAGTATGCTAATGCTAAGGAGGCCGAGGTGCGCTTCAACGAGGATGCAGGCACCCAATGACCAACACACTGGTATGACGACCGCCCTGCCGACCAATGCCATAGCGACCACCGTTTCGATGACCATAGTTATCCTTATAACATCGGTCAAGATCGGCAAGAAGGGCCCAAGTCTGGCCAAAATCGCCGCCGCCGGCCAGACCACATCATCGCTGCTGTCAACGAACCTCACACCAAGCACAACTATGATGAGCAGTACAGGAAGATCCTTGATGGCTTGTGCCCACTCCACTAGAACGCCAAACACAAAATGAAGGACTGCCTTGGGTTGGCTAAGGAATTCTAGAACAAAAAGCTAGACGACGCCACCAATGACAGAGCCAGAGGTCGTCGACCACCTAGGGGCAATGGCAATTCCTTCTAGGACCATGACAAGGTGGTTGCCACCATCTTTGGGGGCCTCACCTCCACCAAAAGCAAAAGGGAACGGAAGCTCACCGCACGGTGGGTGCTCAACGTCACCGCGGAGGATGCTGTCACCAACCCTAGCTATCGCCCATGGTTTGAGGTTCCCATCACCTTCAGCAGGGATGACCAGTGGGCGGACATTCCCTACATAGGGTGCTTCCCCCTTGTCCTCGACGCAACTGTCCAAAAGGTGTTGTTTAGAAAAGTGCTTGGCGACGGTGGGAGCGCTCTAAACCTCCTCTTCGTCGGAGCCCTAAAGGAGATGGGCCTCAGATTAGCAGATCTAACGCCCTCTGATTCCTCTTTTTGGGGTGTGGTACCTGGCAGAGCCTCCAAACTACTTGGAGAGATCACGCTACCAGTATAGTTCAGCAAGGCGAGTAACTACCGCATCAAGCACATTAACTTCTACATCGTCGATTTCAACACCACTTACCACGCCATACTTGGTCAGCCAACTTTGGCCAAGTTCATGGCTAGACCACACTACATGTACTTGGTGCTGAAGATGCCTTTGCCTATAGGAGTTCTGGCCCTGTGGGCTAACCTCTCCATCGCCTACAACTACGAGACAGAGAGTCTCACTCTCGCCGAAGCTACCGACCTCTCCATCTAGATGGCCAGCATGGTCGCCAAAGCCAAAACGCTGCCCGCTGACATGGAGATACCAGAGCTGGAACCTCCCTGTGCTTCCGCCAAGTCCAAGGAAGTGAAGGAGGTCGGCCTCGGGCTCGACGACCCCTCCAAGACCATGAAGATTAGGGCTCACCTTGACCCCAAATAGGAAAGCACACTCATCTCCTTCTTACATGCCAATGCTGACGTGTTTGTTTGGAAACCTACAGACATGCTAGGGGTACCACGGGAGAAGATCGAGCACTCCTTGAATGTCTCGCCGACCGCCAAACCGATCAAGCAGAAACTTCACCGATTCACGCTAGACAAGAAGGAGGCTATTAGGGTAGAAATAAAATGGCTCTTAGCTGTCGAATTTATAAAAGAAGTGTATCATCTTGATTGGTTAGCAAACCCTATTCTTATTTAAAAAAAGAATAAAGAATAGAGAATGTGTGTTGATTATACTAATCTTAACAAACACTACCCTAAAGACCCCTTTGGTTTGCCTTGGATAGATGAGGTTGTTGACTCCACCGCTGGCTGTGAATTACTCTCTTTCCTTGACTGTTACTCCGGCTATCACCAGATCTCTCTCAAGAAAGAAGATCAGATCAAGACATCGTTCATCACGCCTTTCGGCGCGTATTGCTATACCACCATGTCCTTCAGACTCAAAAATGCTGGGGCGACATATCAATGGGCCATCCAGATGTGCCTCGATCAATAGATCGGCCACAACGTCGAAGCTTACATCGACGATGTGGTCGTCAAGTCCAAGACCGCCAATAATCTTATCACCAACCTCGAAGAAACATTCGCCAACCTAAAAAGATACTGATGGAAGCTGAACCTTTCAAAGTGCATCTTTGGAGTTCCATCTGGTATACTCCTGGGCTACATTGTCAGCGCACAAGGCATAGAACCCAATCCCGACAAGGTCTCCACCATCACCAAGAGAAACGACCAACATGTGTCAAGGATATACAGAAGCTTACTGGCTACATGGCTGCAATAAGCTGCTTCATATCGCACCTCGACAAAAAAGGTTTACCTTTATTCAAACTCCTCAAGGCCTCTGAGCACTTTTCCTAGTTAGAAGAGGCAGACACAGCTTTCGAGCAACTTAAGTTGTTCCTTACAAAGCCTCCAATCATGACGGCACCATGGTCCGACGAGACTCTCCTGATCTACATTGCCGCTACCTCTCGCATCGTCAGCACATCAATTGTGGTCGAACGTGAGGAGGCCAGACATGCCTATAAGGTGCAATGTCCGATATACTTCATCAGCGAGGTTCTTAACGAGCCCAAGACTCATTATCCTTAGGTCCAGAAGTTGTTATACGCCGTCCTGATTACGTCGTGCAAACTCCACCACTACTTTGAGTATTATAAGATCGCCGTGGTCACTGAGTTCCCTCTGGGGGACATCCTCCACAACAAAGAGGCCAATGGCCGTATCATCAAGTGGGCTATCGAGCTCGGCACTTACTCCATTGAATTCAGAAGCAGGCCTACAATCAAGTCTCTGGAGCTCACTGATTTTGTCGCTGAGTGGACCAAGATCCAAGAGCCCATCGCCGCTATCTGCCCTGAGCACTAGGTGATGTACTTCAACAGTGCCCTCAACATCAATGATGCTGGTACATGCATTTTGTTCATCACGCCGACCAAGGATAAGCTCCGATACATGCTCTGGATACACTTCGCGACCTCCAACAATGCCATCGAATACGAAGCATGTCTCCACAGACTTTGTATAGCTATTGACCTCGGTGTCAAATGCTTTATGGTATATGGGGACTCTATGCTGGTCATCAACCAGCTTAACAAAGAATGGTCTTGTTCCAATGATAAGATGGACGCTTATTGTGCCAAAATCAGGAAGCTTGAAGGGAAGTTCTACGATATCGAGTACCACCATGTGGTACGCGACCAAAATTAGATCGCCGATTACTTGTCCAAGTTGGGCTCCTCTCATGTCGTGGTTCCACCTAGGGTCTTCGTCCAAGATCTTGTGGTGCCATCCATTAAAGAAGAAAAAGAAATTCAGGAAGTTCCACCCGCTGAGCAGCTGGTACTTACGGTACCTTTGCCGGCCGCCGATTGGAAGGAATAATTCATCAAGTAATTCTCTAGCGCCAAAGTACCAGCCGATAAAACTAAAACCAAACACCTAACTCATCGGAGCAAACATTATGTGCTGGTAAACGACAACTTGATGAGGAAAAGTGCTAAGGAAGGGATTTTACAAAAATGCATCAACCAAGAAGACGGAGTGAAGTTACTCCTCGAAATTCACTCTGGTTCCTACGGCAACCACACGACTTCGAGAACACTGATCGGCAAAGCCTTTCGAGTAGGCTTTTACTAGCCCACCACCATCTCCGATGTAGAAGACCTCATCTGACGTTGTGAAGGATGCCAATTTTTTGCCAAATAAATACACGTATCAGCACAAGAGTTGCAGACCATTCCAGCCTCCTGGCCTTTTGCATGCTAGGGACTGGACATGATTGGTCCTTTTAAGCCAGCACCAGGAGGTTTCTAGTATGTATACATCACCATTGATAAGTTCTCCAAGTGGATTGAGTATAAACTGCTCATATCCGCTACTGCAAAGAAAGCAGTTGAGCTCTTCGAAGACATCATCCATAGATTTGGTTTCCCAAACAGCATCATCACCGACCTCGAAACTACTTTCATTGGCCATCACTTTTGGGATTTCTACAAAGACCATTGTATCTCCATCAAATATGTCTCCGTTGGCCATCCTAGAGCCAACGGTTAGGTCAAACAGGCGAATGGTATTATACTGGATGCCCTCAAAAAGAGATTATTTTAGAAAGATGATAAACATCCGGGCAAATGGCTCAAAGAGCTACCAGCTGTAGTCTGGGGATTGCATACTCAAGCTAGTCATAGTATCGGTGTGTCTCCATACTTCTTGGTCTATGGCTTAGAAGCCATACTTCCAGTGGATATTGCCTTCCGAGCACCTAGGGTGGAAATTTTTGATGAAGAACAAGCCATAGTTGTTCGGATAGAGGATGTCAATAGGGCTGAGGAGGAACGCCTAATCACTTGTGTCTGCACAACCAAGTATCTAGAAGGCTTGCGAAGGTACTACAACCGCAACGTCAAAGGTCATTCATTTGGTGTCGGCGACCTTGTCCTTCATAGAAAGCAGAAAACTAAAGGGATGCACAAGCTCTCCTCCCCCTGGGAAGGACCTTACGTCGTCAAAGATGTTACCCGACCAGGGTCTTATCGCCTATGTGACTTAGATGGAATCGATGTTCCTAACTCCTGGCATATCGAGCACCTCATATGTTTCTATCCTTGAAACACCTCAGATATGTACTCGCCACTTTATGATGAATAAAGTTTTGATTTCCGTAAATTTTCTCCATTTTTTCTCCACTATGGTTTAAATCTCCACTTACAATCACTAGGTTTTTACGCCACTTCATGACGAGCTCCACCAACATTGTCGCCGACCATGTTTCTCCAAATCCCCAATTCGCCGAACGTATTCTCCAATTCACCGAAGACGTAATCTCCAATTCGCTGAACGTATTCTCCAATTCGCCGAACATGTAATCTCCAATTCACTGAATGTATTCTCCAATTTGCCGAACACATAATCTCCAATTCGCCGAATGTATTCTCCAATTCGCCGAACATGTAATCTCCAATTCACTGAACGTAATCTCCAATTCATCGAACGTATTCTCCAATTCGCCGAACACATATTCTCTAATTCGCCGAACATGCTTTCTCCCATTCGCCGAATACGTTCTCTACGAACCGTCACAAAATGTTTCTCCAAAACACCAAACATTTTGCTCTAAATTTTCAAGATATTTCGCCAATCAGCGAGCAACATACGTTCTTTTCTGTTTTCTTCGAAGAAAACCTAGTCTCCGATCTCTCCCCACACGCGTCACAGGCTTCGTGCTCTGCGTTATGGGTGGTCGGCTGCGGTTCCTCGGTTGCGGCTATTCCTCCTACACGTGCACGGGCTCTGCGCTCGACGTTACGGACTATGGGCTAGCCATGGCCATGATCTCAGCAAAGAACTAATTGCTCGGACACTATTAAGATTATGTGTATCTGCAAGTTATTTCGACAACCGCCAAGCAGCCCATGTTTTGCTCTCTTCTCCATGGAGAAGACCCAGTTTCCGATCTCTCCCTACATGTGCCACGGGCTTCGCGCTCTACGCTCTGCATTATGGGTGGTTGGCTGCGGTTCCTTGGTTATGCTTGTTCTTCCTACATGTGCATGGGCTCCGTGCTCGATGTTATGGACTATGGGCTAGCCGAGGCCATGGGGGGTCAGTAGCAAAACAACTACTTGGACGCTACTACATATAATTGCGCTATGGTTCAAACTACAAAGATTTTTTTGCTGAAATACACGCAAACCACATCCACATGCACCTTACAATATTTATCGTATACATAAGTGTTTTTACGCCTTCGCGCATTCTAACTACACTGTCCAGAAATTACAGATGATATCTGCTAGGAAGATCATTGTGCTCCACCATTGCCGTCCATTTCGCCGAACAGGTCTATATCGCTTGCCAACTTCTTTGCTATGTCCTCCACCTCATCCTCTAGCTGCTGGGTCTCTGCCTCGCTCAGTCCTTTAGCGAACCCACCCCCTATCGCCTAAAGGTTAGTGGCTGGATAGTGGGACCGAACCACAGCAAGGGCGTGGGTAGCGGCGGTAACAATGGCATCACGGTTGAAGCCCTTGAAGCTCTCCCACGTCGTCTTGCATCTTTCGATGACGATGTCTGGGTGTGGCGGCCTACCGTCGGGCTGAGGAGCCACTTCTAGTTTGATGCAGTCGAGCACTAGTTTGATTCCGGTGACTACGGCATCAAATTTGTCCCTTTGGGTCCGAGCGTCCAGTTCTGGCACATCGAATTGTGCCTTGACCCTCCGACGGTAGTCTGTAGACATTACAAAGTTCCATCAAGCGAGAAAGTTACCTCAACGGTAACCCTGACCAGGGAATACTCACCGTTTAGCTCCTCGGCTAGCTTGCTCGCTCGCTCTGTCTCCTTCGCCTTCTCCTCTCAGAGTTGCTCGAGGGCCTAGCGTAGCTGGCTGAGCTCTACATCTTGTTCTACAAGTACAATAGTTAGCACTAAAAGTAAGCGTATTCAACTATGCAAAGGACTTTCATCGATCACATGTACCTTCTTCTCGGAGACTTTCTACAGCTGTTCCAAATGCTCGGAAGCATCCTTCAGTTGTGTGGAGGTAGTGGCCAACTTCTCAGACTTGCTCTGTAGCTGTTCTTTCACAATCGCCATCTATTCAGACAAGACTCCCTTCTGGTGTTCCAGGTCCCGCGTGTTGGATTCAGCGAGGTCTCGCTCACGCCAGGCTCTCTGTGTGTGTCTCTCTGAGAGGTTCATCACCTCCTTGAGTTTTTGGTTCTCCTAGGCAAGGGGTTCCATCCTCTTTATAAACTAGTGCCGCTACTCGGCAGTCCAATTTATCCCCTGAAATTCACAAGGACAATAATGGTATTCAATCTCCAACGTCAAAACTGAATACTTAGGATTGAGTACTAACCTCGATTTGTTTTATTACTCTAGCAAGGGTGGATTACAGCCTCCTTATCTCCTTGGGGGTGTCCTCTTCCTCGACAACTACCACCTCATCATCGTGCCTACGGAGGATTTGGATGGACTGGGTTCGAGGTTCAGCACAAACGATCTCCTCCACCTCATCCTCCTCTTCCGTAGTAGTGGGAGAAACCATCGGGGGGCTCTGTGGCCAGACAGCGGGTCTGACCATGCCCTGTGATGCCTCTGGGGGCGCCGTTAGCTCCTCGGGTGCCATTGGTTTCACCGACCCAGACTCTGTTCCTTCGCTGACAACTCCATTTTCACCTCCCGAGGGCCCAGCAGTAACCACCGTTGCTTCATGTATTGTCGCCGACCCATCCCCCACCGACTATGACCTCTCACTATCTCCAAGTCCACCCGCAGTAGTGGTTGACTCTTCCGCTGGCTGCCGAGCATCAACATGGGAGCTAATGGCGTTACCTCCGCTCTAGGATCGGCCCGAGGCTGCTCGTTAGTCTGGGCGGATGGGTCTGGACCCTTCATATGACTTGCACTGCATCATATCATTTGGTCAAGCGGCAAAAAAGCTAAGACAAGATAGCAAAGTAACTCCAACACGAGAGTACTTACCGTTTGGTCTGCCGATGTAATTTTTTTAATCGACGATGACTGCTCGAGCCCCCAGCGTGGCTGTGGGGTCAACTCCCTTGTTCTGGGGTGAAGGTCTCACCTCCTCCACAGTCGGCCTCTGCTCTGCCTGCTGCTCTTGGGTTTTCTCTGCCCGTCGCTCTGGATTTACCTCCGCCTATTGCTCGGGGACTCCCATTGCCTGCCCAGTGGGAACCTCTGTCGCCTGGTGCTCAGGGACTTCTTCACTTCCCCTTGGTTCCTCCTCCATGGGTGTGCTGCTTGGAGGTGCTTGGGTGCTCGGAGGAGGAGCAACTGGATCTTCATCGTCATTAGACTACTCGAGCACCGTGGTCCTTCATGGACGAGTGGTCTGGTCGCCACCAAGCGAGATGCCACCTCATTTGAGAGGAGCGGTAGCCACCATTTTTCTCTTTTTCTAGGCTGGCTCGTCTGCCGCTACCCTCTTTCCCTAGACTTTCTCCGTCACCGAGGGTGAACTCTTCCGTCCAACCAGCGTCAGTGCCTTCGGATTTTGATGGGGCACTGTCCACATCTTCTTCAGACCGAGTTGGTGGCCGAGCATCTACTCCCCTTGGCCAATCACCCCTTAGGACACCGGGGAAGTACACCGCTCTTTCCTACGAATGGATCTTTGCATAAGCAAATTAGTTCACTGCTCAGTCAATGCTTCAGGATTAAAAGTATCAGGAATAAAAATCGAGATGATTACCTCCAAGGGCGAATATGTGCAATTGAAGGCCCTTGTTTGCTTCGGCTAGGCAAATGAAATGTTGGGAGCGAATAGCTCTGTAGCCTGCTCTAGGACATTCTTTTTTGTCAGTCGTTCCGTTCTCTCCTAGGTCCCATCGTCATCACCTCTATAGTCAAAGCCTAGGTGGGCCCTCTCCTTACGGAGCTGGATGCGGCGCACTATGAAGCTTGTTGCCACCAGTTCACCTCTAATTTCCATGCCTCTAATCAGGTTGAGGAGCTCCATCACTTGTTCCATGTCAGCACTATTCGGTTTCTCCAACCAGCTCCTCTGGTTCTCCGGGATATGGTGGACATCACAATGAATTACAGGGTGGCTCTGTTTTATGTAGAACCATTTGGAATTCCACCCTTTAGAGAAGTGTTCAGTGGTATGTTAATATACTCACTGGCCATTCTGTCCTAGAGCTGCAAATAGATGCCACCGACCACCCTAGAGCCACCATCGCCTTTCTTCTTCAACCAAAAGAGATGTCTGAAGAGGTTGAAGTGTGGCAAAACCCCTAGAAATTCCTCACTAGAAATGGATGAAGATTGAGATATGAAGAATGGTGTTGGGATGGAGGTTGCACAGACAAACCGCCCAGAGCTCCAATAGATCCCTCAGGAATGGATGAACAGGAAACTCTAACCCACGCCAGAAATAATCTTCAAAGACTACAACTTCATCGGTGTTGGGCATTAGGAAGGGCTCACCACTGGCTGGCCGCCATCTGGCGGTGACACAGTCAGGAAGCATGCCCATTGCCACCAATGTCTCAAGCTCTGTTTCTCCCGTGCATGATGGCACCCACTCTTCGTCACGATTGACTCTAGCACTTGCTTTCTTTGGGCTCGCTCTCTTTGGGTTCGTAGGTCTCCTCTTCGATGCCATCTTTCAGATCTAGATGGGGATGGCGCCGACAGCGTGCGTGGGTGCGAATCTGGAAGTGTGAGGACTATGGAGGAAGATGAAATGGCAAAGTGGTGAAGGTGGAAACTTGGGATGCGGCAATGCAGTTAAAAAGCACTTTCTCCACCTCTTCGCAGTCGAGGGTTTTTGGGAAACTGTTCCCATGATTTGCGCCTCTCTGAATCCTCTGCAATAGCAAGGTGGGCCGTAACATGGGCTTTTACTGCAACTGCAGCCCACGTCGCTTATTTATCATCGATGTTAGTAGCTACTCACCGAATAATCACCGACTTCTCCATCATTTATTGAGGCTTAGTAACTGACACTGTATATCCATTACTCCAGTTTTTTCTCCATGATTTGATTTCTCCAATAACATTGCTTGCAGCTTGGGGATTGGCTGCCTGCTCAGCTGGTCCTATTTCTCTATTTCTGACCCTAGCACCACATGACTACGTCATCTACTGTCAGGCTCGAGGACTAAGTGGGCACACTCCACCTTGTGGTGAATGTGCTTTGTCTCTTTTAGGGGCCACGCCCAGGGACTGGCTGCATGCTCAGTTGATTTTCTACTGTTCTTCTACTTTCTGACCCTAGCACTACATGACTATGTCATCTACTGTCAGGCTCGGGGACTAAGTGGGCACATTTCACCTCATGGTGAATGTGCGGGATTTTTTTCTCGAAGACTACATGCCTCTTGAAGAAGTTTGACTCCTTCTCCCATGGTTGGACTCTAAGTGGGCACATTTGGTCCACTGCAAGGAATTTTTCTATTCTAAACTTGAGCTCCTTACACCCTTGTGGCAAGCCGTGCTTGGATCTTATTGCTCGGCTATGGTCCTCGCTGCTCACAACTACTCACTACTGCTCGACAACTCGTCAAGATGGTCGGACCGTTAGTTTGACTGCTTGGCTTTGTTCGCACCTACTCGGACAAGCACAAGATGGCGTTGCTCAACGGGTACAAGGTGCTCAGGGACTAGCTATGGGGGGTATAACCCTAGATACCCATGGCAAACCACATGGGCTACACCCTCAGGGGCGGCCCAGCCCATAAGATGAAGCCTTGTGGGGCACGATCCTAGGTCGACGCCTTCCGCTAAGACATCTTGAAGATATCTTGAAGATACTACTGAGATCTGTTAGGATATGTATGATTCCAAGATTCCTGTAATCAGTTATTATTTTCTGGTTATCTCTTAGATCTAACCGACTTGTAACCCTACTCCCTAGACTATATAAGGCGGGCAAGGACCCCCTCCAAACACACACAATATCATACAATAGCTAATACAAACCAATAGACCATAGGAGTAGGGTATTACGTCATACTGATGGCCTAAACCTGTCTAACTCGTGTGTCTCTGTTGCCTTCTTGTTCTTGATCTCACACTCCCCTACCGATCAATCTACCTTCGTGGGATACCCCTCGGAGGACTGCTAATGATATTCTATCGACAAATAGTGTTGCATTATCAACTACCAAAGCCGAATACATATCCGCCGCTAGTTGTTGTGCACAAATACTTTGGATGAAGGCCACTTTGAGTGATTTTGGAATCAAGTTCAAGAAAGTTCTATTGCTATGTGACAATGAGAGTGCAATCAAGCTAACCAATAATCCAGTTCAACATATAAGAACAAAAGCACATTGATGTCTGCCACCATTTCATAAGAGATCACCTACAAAAAGGGGATATTTGCATTGAGAGTATAGGCACCCAAGATCAACTTGCCAATATATTCACCAAGCCATTGGATGAGAAAAGATTTTGCAAGCTAAGGAATGAGTTGAACATATTGGATTTCTCAAATATGTATTGATGCACCCCCACTTATATGACATGCCTCTCCTTTGAGCAATCCAAGGTAAAAGTTGATTGGCATGACATACATCCTTGCTAAGGACATGTTTAGTGCATCTAGACATCTTTCACATTTAATAGGCTCATTCATGAAAATCAAATGAATTTGATGATTGTATGGTACCACTATTGCTTCTATGCTTATTTTGATCCAGTGGTAGCATATGACAAGTTTGCGGGCTTGTAAACCTAGTGTTTGATCTAGAAAATGAGCTCTAAGTGTTTAACTCAACATAGGTACAAGATAACCCTCATTTGGAGGTGTGAAGAAGCTTGTCCTTGGATCAAACCGAGTTAAATATCTTTGGCAAATGATCTAGATTGGACCAAATTTGGGAAAATACTCCTCACCCCATTTATTGACATTGATAATCTCAACCTATCTATATTTTGAACCTTTGTGGTCATTGATGACAAAGGGGGAGAAAAACAAAGATATTAGTACATGGGGAGAAAAACAAAGATATTAGTGTACTAAGATAATGAAAAGACAACAAGGGGGAGAACTTGACATAGGGGAAGAGATATGACAAAGGAAAGGGACCAATTAAAATTTTGAGCACACAAGTAGGAGGAGCAAGCTCATGAACTTGTATGGTTCATTTGAATGTGCATTTCATATGTTTGCTTGCATGGCACATGTTTTAAATTACAATATCCATGCTTGTGTGGCGTATGCTAGTTGTAGGTTTGAATAATGAAATGAAAAACTAGCATGCATAGGTTATCTAGTGATTTTATTTCCAAGTGGTATAGAGCTAACCATGGTGCTAAGGATGGTATATTGGTGCACTCCAATTGGTTTCATGCTTCAAAGGTCCATCTTTTATACCCTAGCATCATTTGGTAGACATTGTCTCCTATATTTCCTATCTAAGCATATGTGCAAGCTACAATCCAAACTCTTAGCACATATGTAGGGGGAGCAATTGCTACCATATGGAGTTCATGAAACTTGTCCATATCCTCTTACACATAGTAAATATGCTTGGGCAAGCAACATGGATTCAATTGAATTTCAATTCATATCTTTGTATAAGGGTTGTCATCAATTACCAAAAAGGGGGAGATTGAAAGCTCTAGTTTGGTTTTGGTGAATTGATGAAACCCTAAGTGCTAACCTAGTTTATCAAGTGATCATGAGATAGGTAGCACACTCCAAGTGGTGAAGCAAATGAAGATCATGACATGATGATGGCGATGCCATGGTGATGATCAAGTGCTTGGATTTGAAAATAAGAAAGAGAAAAATAAAAGGCTCAAGGCAAAGGTATAAGTGGTAGGAGCCATTTTTGCTTTGGTGATTGAGACACTTAGTGAGTGTGATCACATTTAGGATCGATAGCCATACTATTAAGAGGGGTGAAACTCGTATCAAAATGCGGTTATCAAAGTGCCACTAGATACTCTAACTCATTGCATATGCATTTAGGATCTAGTGGGGTGCTAACACCCTTGAAAATGTTTGTGAAAATATGCTAACACACATGTGTACAAAGGTGATACACTTGGTGGTTGGAACATTTGAGCACAGGGGAGATGTTGAGTGACCGAACACTGGGTGAGTCTGGTCAGGCGGTCATGATTTTTTGCTTCTGGATGCTTACTAGAAACGATTGGACGCTGAGGTCCTACGTCCGGTCACTTTCGAAGCAGCAGTCGGATCACAACTTAAATGTGCTAATGACTGTTGAGATCGGGTGACCAACGTTTGAAGCAGAGGACACGTGGCACACATCACGTGACTAGACACTAGGGTCCAGCGTCTGATCGATCTGACCTACGTGTCCGGTCACCCCATGTTCAGTGCAGTGAGGAGCCCAATGGCTCTATTCATGGGGGCTCTCTATTTAAGCCCCATGGCCAGCTCTAGCTCACCCTCTTGGCCATTTGCATTGACATAGCAACCTTATGAGCCTAGCCAACGCCCTCCCACTCATCTCCATTAGCTTGTCGGGTAAGATGGTTGTGAGTGCTTCCACCCTCATCTTTATAACCATCTTACTCTCTCTATCTCTCTCTTTACATTACCGCAAACTAGTTATCAAGCTATTTAGTTTAGCTAGTTGTGAGTGCTTGTTAGTTTGGTTAGTGTGGCTCTTTAGTTAGTCTTTGAGAGCACACTAACTTAGTGTAGTGACATAGCCATTGTGTGAAAAGAAACTATAGAAACTAAAATTGTGGTAGGTGGCTTGCATTTTTAGTAGGCTAATGCAACACTTGCTTCGCCTCATAATTGTCTAACCGGTTTATTAAGTGTTGTTGTAGAAATTTTTTAATAGGCTATTCACCCCCTCTAGCCATTAGGACCTTTCACCCGGCCACCATGATGGCAGTGCGGCGAGCTCCCCCCGACCACCGTGACCGGCGCGTGGGCAAGCTCCACTCTGACGACCGTGATGGCACGCGGACGACCGCGTCCACCCTCACCGGCGTCGTGCACCTCACCACCGCCACCCACGTCCCCACCATGGGCTTCTCCGTCGTCCGCTGCATGGCCACTATGGGCACCCCGTGCATGCCTCTGCTCCTATGGCCTGACCCTCTTTGCCTACTGCATGCCAAAGACGCCGATAGCTTGGTCCCACCAGTTGGAGAGAGAGAAAGAAGAGGATAAGAGTATGAGAGAAGGGTATTTTGGACACTCTCACTGGCTGGGCCCACATGTCAGAGCGAGCAAACGACAAAAATCAGACGGAAGGTGGACGGAATGGCGTGAAAGACAAGAAAGTTTAGCGTCATGGTATCAGGGTACGTTTGAACTTTTTAGTGGTCTATATGTTAGAACCATCTTTAATAATGGTACATAGGTAAAAGGCTCTGGTGAATTGGTGATTGAACGGGGACATGTAAGGTGTGAGGGTTTTTCGCACCAGTTTGGATGTTGTCCTCTCGACCGATCTGACTTAGTCTTGAGTCCTGACCGACACAGGCCCTTGCTTCCTCCTCAGGATCTTTATGACAATCGAGTTACACAACATGAACCAATCATCAAACGCAACGCATATCACAATTATCTACAATCGAAGAGTAGAGACCTTGCAAAGTAGATATAAGTCGATATACAAAGCAAGGATCAACAATCTTCAGAAGTGGTCGCTTCCTCCTCTAGCCTCTCCCTGCTACATAGCCTCCGTGTGAGCAAGTGCCCCTAGTGGCCCAGCCTCCTGTCCCCTACTCTCTTCTCCGGCGAGCTCGCCGCCGACGAGAGTAGGTGGGCCCCCCTCTTCTTTCAGTAGTTTCCCTTAGTGGAATAAGGTGCCTAAGATGGGTGTTTCGAGGGCCCTTGTCCTCCTCATCTTTGTCTTTTTAGGGGTCGATGACCTTCTTTGCGGCCATGGTGGTTAGATTAGGCTTCCTCCAAAACGGCGGGTGAGTACTACAATAAGGGCCTATTTGGTTTCTGTAGGACCTCCTAAAATTACTGTCACATCAAATATTTGGACACATGCAAGGGGTATTAAATATAAACTAATTACAAAACTAATTGCACAACTTGCGACTAATTTGCGAGATGAATCTTTTAAGCCTAATTAGTCCATGATTTGACAGCGTAGTGCTACAGTAAACATATGCTAGTGACGGATTAATTAGGCTTAAAAAATCCATCTCAAAAATTAGCCTCCGTCTATGTAATTGATTATGTAATTAATCTATATTTAATGTTTTTATTAGTATCTAAATATTTGATGTGACATAAATTTTAGGAGCGACTAAAGAACCAAACACCCCTACAACCCTTTACTTCTTTCATGCTTCTTCCTTGCTTGCTTCGTGGTCTGTGGGCGGCATGGTGCCCCTTCCATCCTTTTTAGCAGAGGCAGAGGTGTGGTTAGCAACAACATCCATACAGTGGCATCAAGGTCACCTTCATCTCCAAGGTCTACATCAACGAGATTCGGCGAGGGCTCAGCAGCGGGCCACTGGAGCTATCTGCGACTAGTCTGTCATGGTGTCTGTGCCGCGCACGCATGTCGAACGCCCTTTCAGGCATGTGTTCAGTTGATTGGATCGTATCGTTGGTGTTGTGTAGAGAAGTACTACACTGATTTATGTAAGAAAAAAAATACAGTTTTAATTAAAAATTTACGATCGTTTACCATAAGCCAATACCCAACAGGCTGCAAGGCGGTTGCAGGCCTTTTTTTTGCTCCTCGAGGGGCGAGTCCGTCGCAGGCGCCCCTGGCGACCGGTAGGCTACGCTTGCGAGTTGGCGAGATGTACAGGCTGGATTAAGAGTCCGACTCGTTCGGTGCTGGTGGGGCCCTTCTGCTGTGCTATGGGTCCCGCCTGTGCAACGTGGAACCCATGCCGGAGGCATCGGCGCCCCGGTCTAGGGGGCGTTTAGTTTCCACCAAAATCCAAACTTTGGCACTATGCAAAAAGAAGATTCTCCGTTACATCAAACTTGTGGTACATGCATGGAGTACTAAATGTTGACGAAATCAAAAACTAATTGCACAGTTTGGTTGTACTTTACGAGACGAACGTTTTAAGCCTAATTAGTCACCGATTGGACAATTATTACCAAATACAAACGAAGCGCTACAGTGTGCTACAGTACAACCCAAAAATTTCCTGAAAACAAAAAGAATCAAAAATCACAACTACAAATTTTTTTCTAGAAATAGCCAATGGTTGGTGACTGTCTTGTAGGAAAACTACCCTAGTTATATAAGTAGTACCTATTGTCGATGTTTATATCCTTGTAATTAATTAAATTTGCATGAGTTGCTTCTTATGTTATTTTGTATTGATTAATAAAAGCAACAACCTTTATTTAAATATTTAAATAAATGTGTGGGTGATGCTGCCAACCCTTGGTGGAACCCTAAATGACCTCTAGAGGACCCCACTAGGGCATACATGAGTAGGGCAACACATGTGTATGCAAGTAGGAACTATGGAGTAGCTAGAAAAATGAAGAGATAACAAAGAAGAGCTAATTCAATTAAACTAAAATAGAGAAACCCTTTTGGCCCAGAAACTCAAGCTAGGCTCCAGCCCAGTAGGCTGCACACCAGCAACCGCAGGCCGGCCCAACCCCCGCCCCAACCGGCCCGGCCATCTAGCAGCCCCATTCCCACCGTGACGGGCCACGGATCCGACGCGACCCTGACAACGCCGAGCGGCCCAGCTAGGAGCTGCTCTCCCCTCTCTCCCGGTCACCGCCAGCTGGGACCCTGTTGTTATCGTCCTCCTCATGCCTCTCCTCCTTTTCGCGCCCGAGTTAGGACAGAGGAGGGGAATCTCCATCCCCAGCCGTTCTCTTCATGTTGGGTGGTAGCGAATGTGTGGATGCGATGCCACCTCGCCCACCCGCACTGCTACCGCCCCCAGCTGGAGCCATCCGCGCCATGACACCATCATTGTGGCCCGTGCTCTTGCAACCGCCTCCGACACCTTCATACAAAGCCTGAGCGGGTTGTTGCGCCAAAATGGAGGCGCCAAGGTAACCAGCGACCGCGCCATGACCGCAACCCTAGCCTAAGCACGTCGATCACCTCCACGTGGCCCTAGGCCCCCTTCCTGCCGTTCACCTTGCCATGATCACCCCCCCTATAAGAGGACACCACCGAGGTGCCCTAGTTGTTTCCCAACACCTCGCCGCCGCCCTGGTGGCCACCACTTTTCATCGCGACCAAGAGAGGGAGGGGAAGGGGGAAGATAGAGAAGAGAGGGCTGCCGAAGAGGAGCCACTAGAATGGAAGATGACATACCGACCGACTTCAGCAGAGCAGCTGCTCGGCACTGGCATGGCCACGCCCTGACACTACCTCGACTTGCCCTGCATCGACATCCTTTCGCCATTGCCACCTACGGTGAGCCCCAGCACCCTCCTGACTCTCCACAGTAGAGTTCACGGGCATCACTCGCCGTCACCATATCGGGAACGAGCGAGAGAAGGCCCAGACCCCTGTACCCTACTTACACACACGCACACACATCTGCTGCCCTAACCATGGACCACACTATGCACCGAGGGCCTAGGAATGCTGGAGGGCGATGCGTTGTGGAGCATGCCCACCATGGCTAGAGCTCACCATGGCGAGGTCCCGTTCTTACTGCGTCAGGCCAGTAGAAGCGTGGAGAGGAGGTTTACCTATTTCGCCGTGGCAAGGGACGTGCCGTGCGTAGCAAGGTGGAGGGAGAGAGCCACGTGAGGGAGCTACTTGCATTTACCTCATCGGTGGAGCCATGCTCTCGAGAACCGTGGTGTCGAGGGCATACCTAGTCATGCCGGCCATGTCGCTGGGCAAGGACGGTCTGAGAAGTTTTCGGCCAAGCCTAAAGAAACGCTGCCGAGGAGCAGCCATGGCCAGAAATGGCCACTCACCGCCGGTGGGCGCGCCACCGCACGGTGAAGCAAAAGAAGGGGCCAGGACCATAGTTCGGTGCACTAGGTGCACCATGAACCAAGAGGAGGGAAGAGAAGGTGAACGCGGTCCACTAAAGACCCCACGTACACCCATGAACCGCTGGTTGACACTCACCGTGAGCCACGCCTACAAGACTGGAGCCCCCTTTTTGAATCCACAGAGCAACATGGCATCTCGAGAAGCTACCACATGTCCAGGCCGGCCTGGCCCAGACTGGCCTAGCCCGGCCCGTATCCAGCCCTAGCCGGCCCACCAGAGCCCAGCCTCGACCCGGCCAAAGTTGACTGCTGACCGCTGACCAGTCAATGAACCCACCTGTCAGTGACTCACTCCGTCCTAGCTAATTGGGTGCTGCCACGTGTCACTGCCTAGATTTTCCAACTCTTTTTCTTTTTTAGAAATTCATTTAATCTTTGAAAATCCATAACTAATTCATTTTAGCTCAGAAAAATACCAAACCAGTGTCCAAATCTTTCTAAAAATGAGCCCTACATCATAAGCTTGTGCTTGAGTGCCTTTGGATCTTTTGAATTTCTATTGCTCCTTTGTGCATTTTTATAAGAGTCGCTCACGCGACCATATGTTACGATTAACAGAGTCGGAGGACCTACCGACTGAGGAGTATGACCCCGACTACAGCAAGGACTTGGGAGACGACCTGCCAGGTGCCACGCCCCACCCAATCTCATAGATCCTAATACGCATGCTATAACTAAAATTGCTAGCGCTTTATCTTTCATGCAATAATATGATGTTAGGTTGCATGGTAGTTTTACTTGAGCCTTATACCTTGTTGCAACCTTACTCCTGCACACCCGCTGATAGGCTAGATGCTCGCTTGTTACATACTTACTGCTTTACTCTTACTCGCATTATATCTGTGATGTGATGCTGGTGAGGGAGAGACGTATGTGCGTAAGGCACGAGGTGCTATAAGAATTGGTAAAAACTAGATAAAGAACCTAGGGAGATCTTGGCGTGTGTTTTGGGTGTGTGGTGAGGGTTGAGTCGATCAGACAGGATCTTACGACAAGTATTTGGGGCAAGTCTTGCCGAAGGGATGCGACCTGGGCATCCCTTGTGAGAGTTACCTATGGCGGGTATATGTGAGAGGTGGATTGGGGTGTTGGTTATCCTTGGTGAGGTGCTGTCGTGGCATGGGGAGTTGGTGATCCCCTTTTGAGAAGATATCCTGTCCGGTCCCCCTAAGGACTGGTATGTCTTGAGAACCGGAACCATGGGACCTTCGTGCACACCACTCGCTCCTGATGGGCGGGGGATGATTACCCAACTGATTAGGGTAGTACCACTACTACTAGGTTGGAAGGTGATAGTGTAGGGAGGTATGGGCATGGGGACCCACACCCTCCTAAGACAACGTTGTGACCTTGGGGGCCCGGTACTATGTTTCACAGTCTCAGCATTTTAGTGGACTCCGGGGTGGCCCAGGGTTGAGTGGTAGGGTGGTACTGTACCGGTTGGGATGCAGTCAAAATCAGCCTAGACGAGCCGGATTGTCGAGGATGGCGATCTTGTGGATTACCAGGTGTACACGCTCTGCAGAGTTGATCAAACTATATGTATAGCTGTGTCCGTGGATATGGACATCCTCATGACCTATGCTTCACTCGATTAGATAGAGGAGTCCTTCTCTACCTTTCCCCTGGGTTTTGTGTTGGATTCCGGCTTTGGCCGTTGAGGCAAGATCTGAGCGGGAGTCGATCTCGTCGCCTAGAGAGAGATGAGATGAGATGAGTTGTGTGTGATGGGTGGGGAGAACGTGTGAATAAGATGGGTTATGTAAAGAAAACCTAATAAACATATTATTATTAAAACATTAACTACTTGCATAGGAAACCCACAGCCTAAATAGGTCACTTTCTATTTCCCCCAATGCATTCCACTCTCCACAAAGCAATGCAAGCATAGGGTGGGCGATGTGTGGCCAGGTGCAAGTGTACTGATAGATTTTTGGTAGGTTCCGAGCCCGAGTACGACTATGAGGGTGATGACTGGGAGGACTAGAGGGTCTATCTACGCTCGAGATGGTTCTAGGAGATCGTTTTCCACTGCTAATCCTTATCTAAGGTTGTTCGGGATGCTATGTGTGAGTGTGTTCCGCCTTGCATGGCGAAGAGAATAATTTATGTAAAACTCTATATTGTACTCTGATAATCGTGTATGACTTGCTGTATCACTGAGATTTGGGTAAATTGACGGATCGTTTTGTCATTTTACACTTCATTTCTGTGGATTTCCCTTTGAGGAAATCAAGGACGTTTCAGTTGGTACCTGAGCCATGCTTGACCTTGGGACAGACCCATAGGTTTGGACAATAGGATTATGAAAGATCTTGACACTTTCGGTTATATTACCGACTGTGTTGCATTTTTGTGCATGGCTTACCTCAATTTCGCACTCTCTTACCTAAATTTCATTCTACCTTAACCATCACATCGCTCCGTTCCACCCTGATTCACCTTGTATCACTCAGGATTCACCAAGTATCACCTTGATTTACCTTGTTTCGCCTTGTTTTACCAAGTTTCACTCTATATTACTCAAGATACTTCATAAATAACAAGTACTGACTCCGTCTTACGGTTAAAATTGCAGATGGCTCCTGTTGTTGAGCTCCCTGTGGACAGACTGGCCTACCGTGGGTTCGCCATGATCCTGTATGATGTACTAGACTCGCTAGGTGTCCCCATAGAGAAGATCGAGTACATGTGCTGGGGTGAGCCGGGACCCGATGGGTTCAAGGGCCACATCGTGGTCCACCTCAAGGTCCCTGCCAACGAGTTCATACCCGTGCTGCGGGCCTTCGAGACATTGGAGGTGGAGAACTCCATCACTTCATGCGTGCAGTCTATCTCGCGCACTGCTCTTCATGGTGTGATGCGTGACGCACACGACTACCTCAAGACGGGACCATACCGCCTGCTGCCTACTGCTCTGGACCTCAATAGGTTCTCAGAGCCGCAGATCACTACTGTAGAATGTGCTACGCATGACGAGGTCGACCCCTACCTGAGGGCCTCCGCATAGTACATCATCGCCCAGGATTGCTACATCATGGATGTGGAGATGCAGAACCGCCGCTACCGAGACTTCCTATTCCGTTGCGACAAGGAGTTCCTCAAGGTGGAGCATAAGGAGGAGATGGTCGGCAAGCTCGAGGAGGAGCACATGGGCTATGACAGAATGAAGACCTTCTACGAGACCCATGAGAAGTCACTTCGGGAGGAGATCGCCAACCTCAAGGACAAAGTTGGGGAGGCTGAGCTTCGCCATGACTATCTTGAGTCTAAGGTGCTTGAGTGTGAGGATTGGATTGAGCGTCAAAGGCTTACCCTAAGGGAGTTCCATGAGAAGGAGAAGCACCATGGCATCAGGAAGCTTGCCCTGGAGGCTCGTTGCAACACGATGGAGAAGCTGGCTATGGAGGCTGCCATCACCACCACCTACAACATGCAACATCTAGTTCACTACATCAAGTGCACCGAGTACCTTCAGGACAAGGTGAACCACATCAGCCAGGCTTGGATCGACTGCTAATCGCAAGCGTGTCCAGGAGATCAGGAAGGTCCAGGATGTCCTCTTACCTAGGATGTGCAAGAAGCCACGCAGACAGCCCTTCCCCATTGAGGCCACCAAGCTCAACTTCAAGGCTTGCCCGATGGAGGATTACTTAGAGGTTCCGAGGATAGAGATGCTGGACTACGCTCTCACCTACGTCGTGAGGATCCACCGCTCTGACAACGAGCTTCGTGCCATGGAGGGCACTCCTGAGGCTTCCACTTCCGGTCCTTCTACACCACCCGTCACTCCCGGTTAGGAGTAGTTAATGTAGTAGTAGACATGTTGAGCCCTGCATGGCCAGAGATATGATGCACCTATGAAGTAAAGTAGGATGTCCCACTTTTGGAGCTGCCTATGAGTAGCACGATTCCCACGAATCTATCAGTGTAGCTACTGGAGATGTCGCTATGTAATAAATTAAGGTAATGGATGTTTTGGATCTTATGGCATCTTATGGTTCTTAATTGCATCTTTATATGAGTGTTGGTTAGAAATCTCATTTTAAATTGATAAACCACTTAACAATGCATCTAATGAAAAATGTTAATTAATGACCTAACCTTGCAGAGAGATGTCTTGCCGCCGTTCTACTTGTCTAAACAACCACTCGCTTTCCCCCGTGCCCAAGGCCTGTGGTCGTGGCTGTGGTCGCGGAGGGGGTAGGGGAGCTCCCTTCGGTGCCAGGAAGGAGCCCGCACCAGAGGAGCCCGCACTGGGGGCGGGTGCCGCCCAGCAGCTTGGAGGAGGAGCACCACCACCGCCACCACCACAGTTGGCGGAGGTGATGAACCACCAAACTTGCCTCTTGGAGGTGCTGGCTCAGGGGATGCTTCACCACCACGAGGGTCGTCCCAATGACTTCTAGCAGAAGTTAGAGGGTTTCCTCAAGCTGAGGCCTCCTACTTTCGACACCGCCGATGATGACCCCATCGCCGCCGAGGACTGGCTCTGTGAGATGGAGAAGAAGCTAGACCTCACCACCTGCACTGATGAGGAGTGCATGGGGGTCACCGCCCACCTAGCTCACTGGTGCTACACGCACATGGTGGGATAGTTACTGCGACGCCCATGAGGACCCAGGGAGAATCTCTTGGGAGGAGTTTGCCAAGGCCTTCCGTGAGCATCACGTGCCCGAAGGTGTCATGGATGCCAAGGTGGAGGAGTTTTGCAACATCTCCCAGGGCTCCCAAAAGGTTTAGGAGTACACCACTCGCTTCACCCGCATGATGAGGTATGCTCCAGGTGAGACCGATACCGAGAAGAAAAAGATGTACTGCTTCAAGAAGGGGCTAAACTCTCGACTCAAGGTGGCCCTCTCGGGTCATACCTGTCGCACCCTTCACGAGATGGTCAACAAGGTACTAGAGATGGAGAGGGATCATCTAGAGGCGGACACCCTCCACAAGGAGAAGAAGCATCGGTTTGAGAGTTCCTCTCATGGCCTAGCCCCATAGAGGCCACATGCTCACGTGCTTCCCCCGCTCCGCTCACGCTACACTCAGGGGGCTATGACCGCTCCGAGCCATGGAGGTGGTACCTACACCGCCCCGCTCAGAGTCGTCCTGTTTCAAGTTGCCCCACTCAGGGAGTTGGCACATGGAGGACCGCTACGCCAACCCCTATAGGTAGCATGCCCTTCACTTGCTTCGGTTGTGGCCAGCCTAGTCACAAGATCGCTGAGTGCCCTATCAAGAATGGCACACCGCCTGCTCCGACCTAGGCGAGATAGGCTGCTACACCTACTGCTCCATGCAAGAATGTTGTAGGGGTTGTCCATAGTCGTCTCAACCACATGACCATGGAGGATGCCCAGGATACCCCGGACGTGGTGTACGGTATGTTTTTGGTACATGGAGCTATAGCTTCGGTTTTGCTTGACTTTGGAGCTACTTGTTCATACATTTCCACCAAGTTTACACGAGAGCATAGCATACCTATGACCCCCTGCAAGGAGCCCATTGACACTAGTTCACCTTTGGGTCGCATTATATGCACCAAGAGATGTCAGGGAGTGAGTATCACCATTGAGGGCTACCCTTTTCTAGCCGATCTCACCTTACTTCCATTTGAGGGACTAGATGTCATACTGGGAATGGATTAGTTGACACATCACAAAGGAGTGATATCTTGTTCACCAAGGTACGTAGAGATCACACACCCGAGTGGTCACATAATCCGCTGTAAGCCTAATCAAGGAAAGACAGTCGCTATGTTGTGTGCCTTAGCGGCCAAGACAGTCGAGGAGGTAACCGTTGTGAATGAGTACCCTGACGTGTTTCTTGAGGAGTTGCCAGGCATGCCACCTGATCGGGATGTAGAGTTTGTGATTGACCTTCTGCCAGGTACCGGGCCTATTGCTAAAAGACCCTACCACATGTCAGCCGATGAGCTAGAGGAGCTAAAGAAATAGCTCAAGGAGTTGTCGGACAAGGGGTACATCAGACCTAGTGCATCACCCTAGGGTTCCCCTATTCTATTTGTGAGAAAGAAGGATGGATCCATGAGGATGTGCATTGACTATCGAAACTTGAATGCCATGATAGTCAAGAACAAGTATCCTCTGCCTAGGATCGATGACCTCCTAGATCAGCTGAAAGATGCCAAGAACTTTTCCAAGATTGATCTTAGGTCTGGGTATCATCAGATGAAAATCAGACCCAAGGACATTCCTAAGACGACTTTCGTCACTAGATACAGGCAATACGAGTTCACAGTGGTGTCCTTCGGACTCACTAATGCCCCGGCCTATTTCATGAACATGATGAATAAGGTATTCATGGACGAGCTGGACAAGTTCGTGGTGGTGTTCATTGATGACATCCTTATCTATTCCTCCACCGCTGAAGAGCATGAACAACACTTGAGAGTGGTTCTAGAGAAGTTGAGGCAGAATCAGCTTTATGCCAAGTTTAGCAAGTGTGACTTCTAGCTTGAAAAAGTCACCTTTCTTGGTCATGTTCTCACTGTTGAGGGAGTCGCTGTAGATCCTGCAAAGATTGAAGTTGTGAAGGGGTGGGAACAACCGCACAATGTGACCGATATCCGTAGTTTTCTCGGATTGGCTGGGTACTATCGAAGGTTCATCGAGAACTTCTCAAAGATAGCCAAGCCCATGACCAACCTACTAAAGAAGACAAATGAGTTTGAATGGATGCCTGAGTGCGAGCACAGCTTCCAGACTCTGAAATAGAAGCTTACCACCACTCCTGTTCTTGCCTTGCCCGATATCCAGAAAGACTTCATAGTCTATTGTGATGCATCCAGACAGGGACTGGGTTGCGTTTTGATGTAGTGTGGGAGAGTCATTGCCTATGCGTCCTAATAGTTGAAGGACCATGAGCAATGCTACCTGACCCACGATCTTGAGCTTGCTGCTATTGTGCATGCCCTAAAGATCTAGAGGCACTACTTGATCGGAAATAAGTGTGATATCTACACCAATCACAAGAGCCTAAAGTACTTCTTCACACAAGAGGATCTGAACATGAGACAGCGCAGATGGCTAGAGCTTATAAAAGATTATGACCTGGAGATTCACTATCATCCAGGAAAAGCTAATGTAGTCGCTGATGCCTTGAGCCGAAAGAGTTATTGTCACAATCTATCCATGGAAGCTGTACCACCTGAGCTGTGTCAGGAAATGGGTGACCTTCGTCTTGAGATTCTACCAAAGGGTATGCTAAACGAGCTTTGAGTGCAGTACAACCTCAAGGATCAGATCCGCAACGCGCAACTAGAGTGTCCGGAAATCTGGGAGATCCGAGAACTCATGAAGAGGGGCAAGTGCCCCAAGTTCAGAGAAGATGTGCAAGGAGTGTACTAGTACAAGGATAGAATCTGTGTACCATATGATTCCACCTTGTGGCAAGAAATCTTGGAAGAGGGTCATGACTCTAAGTATTGTATCCACCCAGGAAGCACCAAAATGTATGCCGATATGAAGAAACAGTTCTGGTGGAAAAACATGAAGGCAGATATTGCTGGACATGTCGCGCGATGCAACATTTGCAATAGGGTCAAGGCTGAGCATCAGAGACCGGCCGGGTTGCTTAAACCCTTGGACGTCTCGGTGTGGAAATGGGAGAGCATATCCATGGACTTTATAGTGGGTTTACCTCGAACCCCTAAACGCCATGACTCAATTTGGGTGATTGTTGACCGACTGACCAAGGTAGCTCACTTCATAGCTATAAGGATTGACTACAAAGTTGATAAGTTAGCAGATCTGTACATCGAGCACATTCTCAGACTCCACGGAGCCCCCACTAGCATAGTGTCTAATCGTGGCACACAATACGTGTCCAAGTTCTAGAAGAGTCTCCATAAGGCCATAGGGACATGACTAGATTACAGCACCACGTACCACCCATAGACAGATGGTCAGACAAAGAGGGTTAATCAGATTTTGGAGGACATGGTCCGAGCTTGTGTCTTGAAGTATGGGTCTGATTGGGAGAAAAGCTTGTCCCATGCAGAGTTCTCGTACAACAATAGCTACCAGGCTAGTCTCAAGATGTCACCATTTGAGGCTTTGTATGGCAGAAAGTGTAGAACCCCTCTGATGTGGTCAGAGGTAGGAGAGAGATCATTCTTTGGCCCCGCAAAGATCAAAGATGCCGAAGAAGGAGTCGCCCAAGTGTGAGAGAACCTGAGGATTGCTCAAAGTCGATAGAAAAGCTACGCAGATAACCATTGGAGAGAACTCGAGTTTCAGGTTGGGGACTATGTCTATCTCAAAGTCTCCCTGCTTCGAGGCACTATCAGATTTCATGTGAAAGGGAAATTGGCCCCCAGGTATGTGGGACCTTATAGGATTTGTCAGAGGATCGGCAAGTTGGCATACAAGGTAGAGTTGCCCGAGGAGTTGATAGGAGTACACCCAGTGTTTCACGTGTCCCAGCTACGCAAGTGCTTGTAGTTGCTAGAGCAAGAGGTGCATATAGATGCACTAGATATTTAGGACACCCTAGAGTACAAAGAACACCCGATCCAGATACTAGACAAAGCCGAGAAGGAGACTAGAAGCACCGTGATACCCATGTGCAAGGTTCAATGGAGCAACCACACTGAACGGGAAGCTACATGGGAGAAGGAGTCCGAACTCCGGATGCTATACCCCTACCTTTTTGAAAGGTATGTCACACATTAAATCTCGGGACGAGATTTCTGTGAGGGGGAAGGACTGTAACAACCCAGAAATTTTCTGAAAACAAAAAGAATCAAAAATCACAACTACAAAATTTTTTCTAGAAATAGCCAATGGTTGGTGACTGTCTTGTAGGAAAACTACCCTAGTTATATAAGTAGTACCTATTGTAGATGTTTATATCCTTGTAATTAATTAAATTTGCATGAGTTGCTTCTTATGTTATTTTATATTGATTAATAAAAGCAACAACCTTTATTTAAATATTTAAATAAATGTGTGGGTGATGCTACCAACCCTTGGTGGAACCCTAAATGACCTCTAGAGGACCCCACTAGGGCATACATGAGTAGGCAACACATGTGTATGCAAGTAGGAACTATGGAGTAGCTAGAAAAATGAAGAGATAACAAAGAAGAGCTAATTCAATTAAACTAAAATAGAGAAACCCTTTTGGCCCAGAAACTCAAGCCAGCCTGGCTTCACAGCCCGCAAACAGGCTCCAGCCTAGCAGGCCACACACCAACAACCACAGGCTAGCCCAACCCCCGCCCCAACCAGCCTAGCCATCCAGCAGCCCCATTCCCACCATGATGGGCCACAGATCCGGCGCGGCCTGACAACGCCGAGTAGCCCAGCTGGGAGCTGCTCTCACCTATCTCCCAGTCACCACCAGCTGGGACCCTGTTGTCATCATCCTCCTCATGCCTCTCCTCCTTTTCATGCCTGAGTCAGGACAGAGGAGGGGGAATCTCCATCCCCAGCTGTTCTCTTCGCGTCGGGTGGCAGCAAACACATGGATGCGATGCCACCTCGCCCACCCGCACTGCTACCACACCCAGCTAGAGCCATCCACGCCATGACACCATCGCTGTGGCCCGCGCTCTTGCAACCGCCTCCAACACCTTCGTACGAAGCCTGAGCGGGTTGTTGCACCAAAACGGAGGCACCAAGGTAACCAGCGACTGCGCCATGACCGCAACCCTAGCCTAAGCACGTCGATCACCTCCACATGACCCTAGGCCCCCTTCTCGCCATTCACCTCGCCATGATCACCCCCCCTATAAGAGAAAATCACCGAGGTGCCCTAGTCATTTCCCAACACCTCGCTGCCGCCCTGGTGGCCACCACTTTTCATCGTGACCAAGAGAGGGAGGGGAAGGGGGGAGATAGAGAAGAGAGGGCCGCCAAAGAGGAGCCACTGGAACGGAAGATGACATACTGACCGACTTCAGTAGAGCAGCTGCTCGGCACGGCATGGCCATGCCTCGACACTACCTCGACTCGCCCTGCATCGACATCCTTTCACCATCGCCACCTACGGTGAGCCCCAGCACCCTCCCGGCTCTCCACAGTAGAGTTCGCGGGCATCACTCACCGTCACCGTACCAAGAATGAGCGAGAGAAGGCCCAGACCCCTATACCCTGCTTACACACACTCACACACATCTGCCGCCCCAACCACGGACTGCATTACGCACCGAGGGCCTGGGAACGCTGGAGGGCGACGCGCTGTGGAGCATGCCCGCCATGGCTAGAGCTGACCATGGCGAGGTCCCGTTCTTGCCACGTCAGGCCAGTAGAAGCGAGGAGAGGAGGTTTACCTATTTCACCGTGGCAAGGGACACGTCGTGCGTAGCAAGGTGGAGGGAGAGAGCCACGTGAGGGAGTTGCTCACGTTTACCTCGTCGGTGGAGCCATGCTCTCAAGCGCCGTGGTGCCGAGGGCGTACCTAGTCACGCCGGCCATGTCGCTGGGCAAGGATGGTCTGAGAAGTTTTCGGCCAAGCCTAAAGAAACATTGTTGAGGAGCAGCCATGGCCAGATATGGCCGCTCACCACCGGCGGGCGCGCCACCATGTGGTGAAGCAAAAGGAGGGGCCAGGACCGTAGTTCGGTGCACCAGGTGCACCATGAACCAAGAGGAGGGAAGAGAAGGTGAACATGGTCCACCGAAGACCCCACGTACACCCATGAACCGCTGGTTCACGCTCACTGTGAGCCACGCCTACAAGACTGGAGCCCCCTTTTTGAATCCACAGAGCAACGTGGCATCTCGAGAAGCTGCCACGTGTTCGGGCTAGCCCAGCCTAGACCAGCCCAACCCGGCCCGTATCTAGCCCTAGCCGGCCCACCAGAGCCCGGCCTTGGCCCGGTCAAAGTTGATCGCTGACCGCTGACCAGTCAACGGACCCACCTATTAGTGACTCACTCCATCCCAGCTAATCGGGTGTTGCCATGTGTCACTGCCTGGATTTTCCAACTCTTTTTCTTTTTTAGAAATTCATTTAATCTTTGAAAATCCATAACTAATTCATTTTAGCTCAGAAAAATACCAAACCAGTGTCCAAATCTTTCCAAAAATGAGCCCTATGTCATAAGCTTGTGCTTGAGTGCCTTTGGATCTTTCGAATTTCTGTTGCTCCTTTGTGCATTTTTATAAGAGTCACTGACGCGACCATATGTTATGATTAACAGAGCCGGAGGACCTGTCGACTGAGGAGTACAACCCCGACTATAGCGAGGACTTGGGAGACGACCTGCCAGGTGCCACACCCCACCCAATCTCGTAGATCCTATTACACATGCTATAACTAAAATTGCTAGCGCTTTATCTTTCATGCAATAATATGATGTTAGGTTGCATGGTAGTTTTACTTGAGCCTTATACCTTGTTGCAACCTTACTCCTACACACCCGCTGATAGGCTAGATGCTCGCTTGTTACATACTTACTACTTTACTCTTACTCGCATTATATCTATGATGTGATGCTGGTGAGGGAGAGACGTATGTGCGTAAGGCATGAGGTGCCGTAAGAATTGGTAAAAACTGGATAAAGAACCTGGGGAGATCTTGGCGTGTGTTTTGGGTGTGTGGTGAGGGTTGAGTCGATTGGATAGGATCTTACGACGAGTCTTTGGGGCAAGTCTTGCCGAAGGGATGCGACCTGGGCATCCCTTGCGAGAGTTACCTGTGGCGGGTATATGTGAGAGGTGGACTGGGGTGTTGGTTATCCTTGGTGAGGTGTTGTCATGGCACGGGGAGTTGGTGATCCCCTTTTGAGAAGATATCCTGTCCGGTCCCCCTAAGGACTAGTATGTCTTGAGAACCAAAACCATGGGACCTTCGTGCACACCACTCGCTCCCGATGGGTGGGCGGGGGACGATTACTCGACTGACTAGGGTGGTACCACTACTACTAGGTTGGAAGGTGATAGTGTAGGGAGGTACGGGCATGGGGACCCACACCCTCCTAAGACAACGTAGTGACCTTGGGGGCCCAGTACTACGTTTCACAGTCTCAGCATTTTGGTGGACTCTGGGGTGGCCCAGGGCTAAGTGGTAGGTTGGTACTATACCGGTTGGGAGGGGAGTCGAAATCAGCCTAGACGAGCTAGATTGTCGAGGATGGCGATCTTGTGGATTACCAGGTGTACACGCTCTGTAGAGTTGATCAAACTATACGTATAGCTGTGTCCATGGATATGGACATCCCCATGACCTACGCTTCACTCGATTAGAGAGAGGAGTCCTTCTCTACCTTTCCCCTAGGTTTTGTGTTAGATTCCGGCTTTGGCCGTTGAGGCGAGATCTGAGCGGGAGTCGATCTCGTCGCCTAGAGAGAGATGGGATGAGATGAGTTGTGTGTGATGGGTGGGGAGAACATGTGAATAAGATGGGTTAAGTAAAGAAAACCAAATAAACATATTATTATTAAAACATTAACTACTTGCATAGGAAACCCACAGCCTAAATTGGTCACTTTCTATTTCCCCCAATGCATTCCACTCTCCACAAAGCAATGCAAGCATAGGGTGGGCGATGCATGGCCAGTACCAAGTGTACTGATAGATTTTTGGTAGGTTCTGAGCCCGAGTATGACTACGAGGGCGATGACTGGGAGGACTAGAGGGTCTGTCTACGCTCGAGCTGGTTCCAGGAGATTGTTTTCGGCTGCTAATCCTTATCTAAGACTGTTTAGGATGCTATGTGTGAGTGTGTTCCACCCTGCATGGCAAAGAGAATAATTTATGTAAAACTCTATATTGTACTTTGATAATCATGTATGACTTGCTGTATCACTGAGATTTGGGTAAATTGACAGATCGTTTCATCATTTTACACTTCGTTTCTGTGGATTTCCCTTTTGAGGAAATCAAGAACGTTTCAAAAATTCTCTTGCACAGGCTACTACGGCGGCTAATGAGGTAGTGATCCTGTGAAAGAAGCCCATAGATGTTGAACAAACGCATGATCTGTCTGTTTTAGTTGGGATTGGTTGTGAAATCCTTATGCTGCTGAAGTGCATTTTAGCTTTAGTTTTTTAGTGGTAGTTGGGATTGTCTACATTGTAGCGAGACTTTCATAAATTAATACCTTGTGTGGTGGCATGCATGTCGTATAATTAACTAATTATGTTCTAGGTTTTAATATGGTATGTATGTCATGTAATGCAGATGAGCCGGCATTAGATGTACAATGCTGATCGCCGCTCCCAAGAGTTCATTGAGGGCGTGCATTCTTTCTTATGTGTGGTCGAGGCAAACAAACACGATGGTTTCATGTGCTGCCCATGTGCCATATGTAAGAATTTGAAGGAATATGCTAGCTCAAGGGGTCTTCATTCACACTTGTTGAAGTCGGGTTTTATGCCAAACTATATTTGTTGGACGAAGCACGGAGAAACCGGGGTTGTAATGGAAGAAGGTGAAGAAGAACAATGGGACGATGATGACATTATTGCTGAATATGGTGCCTTCAATGATACTGCAATGGGGGAAGCTAAAGAAGAGGTAGTGGCAGAAGATGAGCCCACTGATGATCTTGGTCAGGCCATTCGTGATGCACAAAGAGAATGTGAAAGTGAAAAGGAGAAGATCAAGTTCGAGCGCATGCTAGAGGATCATAAGAAATTGCTATACCCAACTTGTGATGCGGGACAAAAAAAGTTGGGTACCACACTAGAATTGCTATAATGGAAGGCAAAGAATGGTGTATCTGACAAGGGTTTTGGGGACTTATTGAAAATCCAAAAGAAGATGGTTCCGAAGGATAACGAATTGCCCGTTACTATGTACAAAGCAAAACGGGTAGTCTACCCTTTGGGATTAGAAATCCAGAAGATACATGCATGTCCTAATGACTACATCCTCTACCATGGCGAGGAGTACGAGAAGTTAGATGCATGCCCGGTATGTCATGCATCGCGGTATAAGATCAGGTGAGATGACCCTGGTGATGTTGAGGGCAAATGTCCTATGAAGAAAATCCCTGCCAAGATTATATGGTATGCTCCTATAATACCACGCTTGAAACATTTGTTCAGAAACAAAGACCATGCAAAGTTGTTGTGATGACACAAAGAAGACCGTAAGGTAGACAATATGTTGAGACACCCTGCTGATGGGTCCCAGTGGAGAGCAATCGATAGAGAATTCTCGGAGTTTGCAAATGACGCAAGAAACTTAAGGTTTGCTTTAAGTACGGATGGTATGAATCCTTTTAGGGAGTAGAGCAGTAGTCATAGCACTTGGCCTGTTACTCTATGTATCTACAACCTTCCTCCCTGGTTATGCATGAAGCATAAGTTTATTATGATGCCAGTGCTCATCCAAGGCCCAAGGCAACCTGGCAACGACATCGATGTGTACCTGAGGCCACTAGTTGAAGAACTTATACTTTTGTGGAATAGACCAGGTGTATGTGTATGGGATGAACACAAATAGGAGCACTTTGACCTACAAGCATTGTTGTTCGTAACAATCAATGATTGGCCTGCTCTAAGTAATCTTTCAGGACAATCAAACAAGGGATATAATGCATGCACGCACTGTTTCTATGACATTAAAGGTATATTCTTGAAAAAATGTCGAAAGGTCATGTACCTTGGCCATTGTCGATTTCTTCCTGTGAATCACCCCCTAAGAAAGAAAGACAAGCATTTTAAAGGTAAGGTAGACCACCAGACCAAGCCGAGCAACCGAACTAGTGAGGATGTACTTAATATGGTCAGGATGTGAAAGTAGTATTTGGAAAGGCACATGGCAGTGAACCTATTCCGAACGACGCCAATGGTCACGCACCCATGTGGAAGAAGAAGTTCATATTTTGGGAGCTACCCTATTGGCAAGTCCTAGAGGTCCATAGTGTGATCGACATGATGCATCTGATGAAGAATCTTTGTGTGAACCTACTAGGCTTCATGGGTGTGTATGGGAAGCCTAAGGACACACTTGAAGCATGATAGGACCTATGGTGTTTGAAAGAAGAAGACAACCTGCATCTAGAGAAGACAGATGATGGACACCATTACTTAAGTCCTGCCAGCTACACTCTTAGCAAAGAAGAGAAGGAAAGCATGTTTGAATGCCTAGCAAGCATCAAGGTACCATCTAGATTCTCCTCGAATATAAAGGGTATAATAAATGTGCAAGAGAAGAAATTCCTAAACTTAAAGTCCCATGACTGTCACGTGCTCATGATGCAATTGCTTCCAGTTGCATTAAGAGGAATTCTACCTCCAAATGTACGTCTAGCCACCGTGAAGCTATGTGCATTCCTCAATGCAATTTCTCAGAAGGCAATCGATCCAATGGATCTAGCTAAACTACAGAATGATGTGGTTCAATGTTTTGTCAGTTTTGAGTTGGTGTTCCCTCATTCCTTCTTTAATATCATGACACACCTCCTAGTTCACCAAGTCAAAGAGATTAGCATTCTTGGTCTTGTGTTCCTACACAACATGTTCCCCTTTGAGAGGTTCATGGGAGTCCTAAAGAAATATGTTTACAACCATGCTCGGCTAGAAGGAAGCATCACCAAGGGCTATGGAACAGAGGAGGTCATTGAGTTTTGTGTTGACTTTATTCCCAACCTTGACCCGATTGGTGTTCTTGAATCATGACACGAGGGGAGACTAAGTGGAAAGGGGACACTAGGGAAGAAAACATATATTGGCACATAGGGCAATTATTTTAATAAAGCACACTACACAGTTCTACAAAACTCCTCCTTGGTGGATCCGTATATCGAGACACATAAAGAGTTGCTTCGATCCGAGTTTCTAGGGAAGTCTGAATCTTGGATTACACATCAGCACATGGAAACTTTCAGTGACTTGTTGCGAAAAGAATGTCAGGGTGATGAGAGTACTGATGAGCAACTATATTTGTTGGCTAGGCAGCCATCATGGCATATCCTCACATACAAAGGGTATGAGATAAATGGGAATATATTTTACACAATAGCCCAAGATAAAAGGAGCACCAACCAAAATAGTGGTGTCCGCATAGATGCCACTGACCCTAATGGAAATAAGCAAACATATTATGGCCGCATAGAGGAGATATGGGAACTAAACTATGCACCTACTTTTAAGGTACCTTTGTTTAAGTGTCAATGGGTAAAGGCTGACTGGAGGTGGGGTAGCAGTCGACAACCAGTATGGAATGACAACCGTGGACCTCAACAATATTGGGTACAAAGACGAACTGTTCGTCCTTGCCAAGGATGTGAATCAGGTGTTCTATGTCAAGGACATGTCTACAAAACCGAAGAGAGGGAAAAACAACAACGACCCAATCAATGAGCCAAAGCGCCACATAGTTCTTTTAGGAAAAAGAAACATCAGTCGGAATTGAAGACAAGTTAGACATATTAGAAGATTATGAAAAAGATGACCGAATTCCACCCTTCACAGTGAACAAAGACCCAAGCATCCAGCTAAATGATGAGGACACTCTATGGTTACGATGCGATCATAACCAAGGGATATACGTTAAGAAGAAGTTCACTACTGTGCCCGCTTGATATATATAGTGATGTTTAACAGTGTGTATTAGAGGTATTATGTAATAATTATGAATTCAAAGATGTTTATTAGGTGTTTCTTTTTTTCTATATTCATATTAAATTTATGTTTGATGGTGGGATTTCCATGTCACACAAAGCAAAAAGCAAAAGCAATGCATCTGATGTGAAAAAATAAGTAAAAAATTGTTTTAGTCCTGGCTTGATATGGTGATGTATTAGACCTATTATGTAATAATTGCGACTTCAAATTTTTTTGTTGTGTTTTCATATTTTCTACTGGTTTAAATGAATTTTCAACATCAATAAGATGTGAAAACTAATTTCCTATCAAAAAGCAATAGTTTTAATGATTTTAATTAAGTAGTACATTTTTGCATGGTGAAAATTATGATTATTATTTACACTATGTTAAACATTTATACGGTAAAACAAAAGAGTTTAGGTTACAGATTTTTCTTATATACAATAATGCAAAACCAGGTCTAGGAATTCTTTTTGTAATTTTTTGCTAATATTTTATTTACTAGGCAATTAACAACTCTCTGTATATTTATATAAAACAAATATATAAAAAAGGAAAAACTTCTAGAAACAAATATTTATATAAAACATAATATCGGAATTCAATATCAAGACATGCGAACCACTTGGTCCACATGCAAGGAAATTCATGCAACACTGTGGGTGCCTTGTAAGGGATAAACTTCCGATCAGTGCCCGTGAATGGAAGCAAAAGATCAACGAGCCTCATGTTAGTTTTGTCTCTGATCTTGATAAGAATTTAATTTGGGATGATATCCTTCAATATTTCACGTTGCAAGCGGATGATTATGATGCTATCAACGATGATGAATTGAAGGAACTAGTTTGAAAGTGGGCTATGAAGAAGATGGCTACACAATTTCAGACTTGGAAGAAATCCCTATACACGAAATACGTTAAGAAGAACATAACGCCCAATTTCAATACTAGTGGCCCGCTCGCGAAGTTGAGGCCCTACTGGAATAATTTTGTATAGTACAAGACATCGGAAGAGGGTGAGAAACGGGTGAGAAGGAACCAAGAGAATGCCCGATAGAAGGTATACCACCATGGCATGGGATCAGGTGGCTACGCGACTGCCATTCCCAAGTGGGAAAAAATGGAAGTGGACATTCTTGCCAAGGGTATCACACCAGAATCATTCAATTGGTCCAAACGTGCAAAGAATTGGTTTTTCGCTCATGGGGGAAGACTGGACCTAGAGACCAGAAAGCTGGTTCATGGCACAAAACTCAAAAGAGCAACACAAAGATTTTCTTATGCTCTACAAGCTAAAGCTATTGGTGCGTTCAAGCCCAATAGAGAGAAGGATGAACTGACGTATGCCCTCGGGACCGCTAAACACAGTGGCCGAACGAGAGGTTTAGGACGGAACATTTCTTGGGAGCATGGTTTTCCTAACGATAGAGATACCTACAAAAGCCAGCAGAGAAGGAAGGATGAGGATGCAGCGCAGATCAGCGGGTTGGAGGAATTGGTTTGTGAGTCATGGGAGGCATTGCTTCAAGCACAGGAGCGCGAAAAAGACATTCAAGCTAGAATGCAGGACGAAATCATAAAGCAAGTGCAAATAGCAATGAGTGCCCAAAGGTAGGCATAAGATCTAGGAATCAACATTAATATTAGCCCCCCCTAATTAGTTGAAAAGCAGCTGCGCTTCCATAGAGTTGCCAAATCAAGATGACGCAATGTCTACGTTTCCTCGTGGATGACATCACTGCACCATTTACATCATGTGAGCTACATATTCCAAAAGAGAATGCCACAATCATGGTGGCTCTCGATGTTTTTTCTCCTCCAGATCCTACCAAGACACCAAGAATCCATAGGGCAATAATACCACCAGGATATGTTAGCGTCTCAGTAGATAGAGTTAACAAAGGTTTTAGCGATCTGGCTCTTGACATTCTAGGAGGTGATGGGGAGAAAAGTCTAGGAGAAGCAGAGAAGACATTCATACTATGGCGCAAGCGCTACATCATTATTCCCGGGGTCTCTAGTCCACCGCCACTTTCTCAACTGCCAGACAATAGGTGCGGACAAAAGTGAACGAAACAATTTTTTTCACAAATTTTCTATTGACATGCATGATTAATAATAACAATTTCTTATACCTAATTATTCTTTTTTGTAATCACACAGTAGGGCCTCCGCTAACATAAGTCCAATTATTCAATCTCTAGATCATCATAGTGCTCCGAGCAATGATTATGCAACGCCGCCACTGCCACCACCTCCAAGGAGGTCTCCAACGCCTCCAAGGAGGTCTCAAACGGCTGCCCCACCTCCCTTGATGATCAAGAAGCAGCCAGCTCCTAAGAGGTCTACCCCGCAAATGAAGCCGTTGGCCCACCAGCCGACAAAGAAGAAAGCCTCCTCTAATCCAGTTATTCCCCAAAAACTGCCTTACGAGAAAAGTGAAAAGGAATTAAAGGATGTAGTACAAAAAGATGTGAAAAAATTCTTTGAAAAAGTAAGCAAGCAATGAGAAGCGAGGGAGAACCTGGAGAAACCGTACTTCTACCTAGATCTAGATCTTCTAAGAAAGAAGGTGGACTAGAAAAAGCAGGAATCTCAAAAGACCCAGCCAAAATTAGACTATGACCACTCTCTCACCAAGTCATTTGAGGCGGTGCAGAAAAAGACTAGAGTAGGGAAAGGTGTTGCACAACTCAGACAACAATCGCAACAATCAATCCCCCCTCTTGTCATTCATAATGAATATGGTTCAAACTTAGACTTACCGGACAATTTTGAGGAAATGGTTCAGTTTTACGAGGATACCGGTTTGGACCCTGCCCAAGTGCTCGCTGAAGGACCATCTGCTCTGAAAGTGGATCCTTGGAAGAAATTTGAACATGGAAAGAGTCTATACAACCCTGAGGCCTTAGGTGAACTAGGTACGCAAATGTACCTGCTAAACAAGTGGTACATGGCGGCGTGTGAATGGGGAGAGAACTTTATTTCTGTCAGAGTTAGAAACCAACATTACTTCCATGGCGATGATGTTATATATGTCGAGTTTTTAGAATTACACCAACTATGCCGCCTAGACTCTCTCGACAAAAGTCTCATTAGCTGCTATTGTCTGTAAGTGTGATTATTTTCTACTATTAAAGTGTATATATATAAAGCTACATGTATATATATAAATTATATATCCTCACACTATATTTTTATATGTGCAGATATGAGATGACAGAACTCAGAAAGAGAAAAGATAATGATGTTGGTTTCATTGATCCAAATGTTGTATTCAAACACCCTGATCCCCCCTCAATGGAAAGCTGAACTCGAGAAAAATCTCATGAGGTTCTTAGTGAACCAACAAAACAAGGACATACTCTTCCCCTACAACTTCAAGTGAGTGTTAAATAATCAATGTCGATTATATGGACATTTGTTCAATTATTTGCTTACTAGCTAAGCTATCTCCCATATATATATATGTTGACTCTAGTTAATGTCGATCATATTTGTGTATAAAAACATATGCAGCAATCACTGGGTATTGATGGTCATCGATATGGCCAATAGTCGGTTGAGCATCTTAGACTCGTTAAGAAAAGAGCAAACAGAGTACCAAGACATGATAGATATTATCCAAGGGTAATTTGGTCTCTCTAGCAACTATATATACCCCGATCTCTTAACTGCAACAATTATTAAAGGCCAAATTAATTTTTTATTTTATTGGGCGCAGTGTTTGGAAAAGTTTCATTGAGGAACACCACATGAAACATTGCAAAGCACCACTGGATGTAATCGCACACAAAGTAAGTACTAGCTACATTTATATATATAATTCAATTAACACCATGCATGCTTTCAATTCACCGGATCTTTTTTCTCGTAAAAGTGGGTTCTGAGGCAAGAACAGGGGAACAACTATTGTGGATACTATGTTTGCGAGTTCATCATGGCGTACTCAAAAAAAACTCCTGAAGAGAACCTCAAAGTACATTATATAAATATATTCATATATTCACAATTTCTTTTATTGCTCATATATATAAGTAATCACGTGACCAACACACACACACACACACACACACATATATATATATATATATTAATACTTTTCCTTTAACTTTTATTGAAGACTCTATGGTTGAAGGAAAAAGTCATATGATGTGACCAACTGAAAGGAATTCAAGAGACCATAGCAGGATTTCTTAATGACCAGGTCCTGAACCCCGCCGGTGAGTTCTACAATAACGTGAACGAAACATGAAAGCCAAACTAGATGGAGTGAATTTGTTATCCCAACGATATGATAGGATATACAATGCAAGATTTATTTATAATATATATATATACATATTATATGTACATAAAATAACATACAATATATGTATATGCATGTAATATATACGTTAGTTTCATACTTTAGTTTGTACAAAATATTCAAACATTATAAATGTGTAGAATACGTATATTATTAGCAGCATAGAATGCGTATTTGAAAACCTATTCGAAAACCAAAACGATTCATCAATTGAAAATAGAAACAAAAAAAGAAAAAAAAGAAAACCTTTAGTCCCGGTTGGTAATACCAACCGGGACTAAAGGGCCGACCCATGTGGCCAGGCCAGGAGGCCTCTTTAGCCCCGGTTGGTATTACCAACCGGGACTAAAGGTGGACCTTTAGTCCCAGGCGCGAAACCGGGACTAAAGGAGAGGCCCTTTAGTCCTAGATTCGTGCTCCCGGTTCCAAAACCGGGACTGAAGGGGGTTGAGAACCGGGAGTACAGCCCGTTTCTGTACTAGTGAGTGTTACTAGTTCCTCATCTTCTCAATCGCTGCTGATGCAATTATAGAGGCCTTCCATGGCAGAGCACAATGCAGGATTCATTAGCGCTCCCAAGTTAGTTACCCAATTAGCTACCTATGCATAATGCTACCTAATAAGAGGCATATCAGTTTCCTTTTCTTTTTTTTGGCAAATGTATAGCCAAGAACTTCGGGATAATGACCAAATTGGTCCTTTAGCTAAAGAAATTGATAAAATTAGAGTACATTCAAAAGACAGCTGTATGGTTATATGGCATGGCTAGCTATACATTGTGTAATGGAGAATGGACCACATGAAGCATTTATGTGATTAGCATATGACACACAAACAAGGGTACAATGTTGTGCTTGAGCAATGTCCCAGCACCCCTGTATCTGCTTTAAAAATAATTACATCCATTTTAGTTTAAAGAATGAAGGGCAGGCCTAGTGCAAGCGGTAGAGTCTTACCGCCTATGACCGGAAGGTCCTGGGTTCGAGTCACAATCTCGCATTGCACAGGCGAGGGTAAGGCTTGCCACTGACACTCTTCCCCAGACCCCGCATAGAGCGAGAGCTCTCTGCACTGGGTATGCCCATTTCAGTTTAAAGAAGATAGTACGTGCATATTGGGAAAATTGAAATTATTTCCACCCCGACAGTTTCCACAGGCATTTCTTAGGTAAACAAACCATCTAGCCATTTATCCTCCCCTCTCATTCTTTACATCATATCACTTTAATGGAATAAATGTACCATTTCAACATTTCTGCCAGAAAATAGTTTATGATCTTGCCCATAGGGAAACAATAGATGCTATGCAGATACAAGAAAGGGAAGAAAAGATAGCTCACCAAATGGTCAAATTCCAAGATAAGACATGCTTCACATCTTCTTTAGTTGGCTTGTAGCCACACCTATCCCTCCTTGAGGTTAGGTCTGAGAATTATGTGTAGGTGTAATGCAGAATAGCAGCCTCCTCCAATTTGATTTCACTACATAAAAAAAGAAATATATGACAAAACCATCAAGCAGAAACAGACTATAGATTGTTAACTGACCACTTGTTTTAACAAGTAACTTTGTATATTCAAATATCTTATTTGGGATTTGATGCGATTATGCTATCTATGAGCACCGTTCGGACGTAAATGCTCTCTGGTATGTGTCTTGAAATTCTGTGAAATTTTCATAAACTTCTACATCATTTACTACTTATCCTAAAAGTTGAGGACGTTACCCTGGTTCCCACTGATAGCACTCGTAGAAAGGGTGGTAGGTGGGGAAGAAGGTTGTAGGCTATTTGCCATCTCTTGGCGGTGGCCATCAGGAAGCTACTCCTCTCTGGGGTAGTGTTGCTGTTTCTAGAGGAGCTTTAATTTTGCTATGTGTAATTGCGCTATTGTTGACTGTTGGTAGAAAAGAAAACCAAAAGCCTAGATCAGATTACTCTTGAAGAAAATCTAAGTCTGCATAAATTTCTTATAGCTCATATTACAATATAAATTTGTGAAAATAGGACCATATGCAATAGTAACTTACACATGTTGCAAAGAACATTTGGTTCACCCAAAAATATCAAGTTGCACATAGCAAATCGAAAGCTATAGAAAATCAGTGTAAATGCAAATATGAAAAAGTAATCGAACATGACCTCAGAATTCAAACACCAATGAAAATAGATATATGATCCCAATAAGTTAACATAGGACCATTGTGGTACAGTTCAAACTGAGACATTTATATATGACACATTGAGATCGTAACGAAAAGAACTTAAAAACTACCATGTATAGAATTGTCTAGCAGAGGTCCAAAGATTAAAAAAAGAGGTGGGAATCAATGATTGGAAACTAAAGGGAGGAAATGAACACATGTCCAAAGTATGTCACTAAGACATTGATTGCCAAATTTGACTACTTGATAAGCGTAGTGTAGTTGCCCTTTTGTGATATCAAATTGTGTTATTACTAAAACATAACATATACTGCAGCCATAAGCAAGGTTTATTTCCCTTGAATATCAACTGATGTAAACACCTAATACATGCAAGCACACTTCCTAATTTGACTCTGCTGAACATCTGCAGTGTGCAATCAAGTATTCTTGAAAACTAATAAGCTAGAGAATAGTCACTGTTACTTATCTCCAATCTGCTAACATAATGGATTTTAGCTCTTTAGGTATTCCCTCATGAGTCCATTGTTGATCAATCATCATGACCATCTAAGATAAAGCCTGAGACTTGACAAACAAAAGGGAGCACTAGAAAAGTTGAAAGGTCCTAATATGGCTAGAGGGGGTGAATAGCCTATTTAAAAACTACAAATCAACTAGAGCAATTTGATTAGTTTGACAAATAGCGAAATGCAAACTTGCTCTAGCTCTATAAGGGTTGCAAGCCACCTATCCAACAATTCTAGTTGCAATTATTACTAGGCACACAACTTGCAAAGTTACTACTCACTAAGAGCTCTCAATCTTGCTACTCTAAAGAGCTCCACTAGATGAACTTAAAATAACAAAACAAGCTCTCAATTCTAATTACACTAAAGAGCTTGCCACAACTAGTTTGCAAGAATATAAATGAGTGAGTAGGGTGATTATACCACCGTATAGAGGAGTGAACCAATCACAAGATGAATACTAAATCAATCACCGGGAGAATACCAAAGGGCAAGAGACAACTAATTTTTCTCCCGAGGTTCACGTGCTTGCCGACACGCTAGTCCCCGTTGTGTCGACCAACACTTGGTGATTCAGCGGCTAAGAGGTGTTGCACGAATCTCGTCTACACAATTGGACACCGCAAAAACCTACCCTCAAGTGAGGTAACTCAATGACATGAGCAATCCACTAGAGTTACCTTTCGGCTCTCAGCCGGGGAAGGCACAAGACTCCTCACAATTACCACGATCGGAGCCAGAGACAATCACCAACCTCCGCTCAACGATCCTCGGTGCTCCAAGCTATCTAGGTGGTGGCAACCACCAAGAGTAACAAGTGAATCCCGCAGCGAAACACGAATACCAAGTGCCACTAGATGCAATCAGTCAAGCAATGCACTTGGATTCTCTCCCAATCTCACAATGATGATGAAACAATGATGGAGATGAGTGGGAGGGCTTTGGCTAAACTCATAAGGTTGCTATGTCAATGCAAATGGCCAAGAGAGTGAGCTTGAGCCGGCCATGGGGCTTAAATAGAAGCCCCCATGAAATAGAGTCGTTGGGCTACTCACTGCACTAAACATGGGCCAACCGGACGCTTCGGTCAGATTGATCGGACGCTGGACCCCAGCGTCCGGTCGCGTGATACACGCCACATGTCCCCTCTCTTCAAATACTGAGCGCCTGATCCCAACAGTTAAGTGATGACCGGACGCGCTACTACGAGGTGACCGGACACTGGACCTCAGCGTCCAGTTGTTTCTAGTAAGGTTCCATTCGCGCAAAATCACGACCAGACACGTCCGGTCATGCTCGACCGGACTCACCCAGCGTCCGGTCACTCAATGTCTTCACTTTGCACCACATGTCAGCGTACGTCAGCATTGACCAGACGCACCCTGCCAGCGTCCGGTCACTCTTCGCGCCAGCATTCGGTCACAAGACCGAGACGCGTGCTCACTGTTGCTACTGATCGGACTCTGAACCTAGCATCCGGTCACTACACCACCAGCATCCGGTCACTCTATGAACCCCTGTCTTTTCTATCTAGGGTGCCGGTGGCACCGTCGGACTGTCCGCACTCTACGGGTGGACACTCCACCGGTGAGGTTTCTAACCCTTGCTCAAATGTGCCAACCACCAAGTGTATCACCTTGTGCACATGTGTTAGCATATTTTCACAAAGCATTTTCAAGGGTGTTAGCACTCCACTAGATCCTAAATGCATATGCAAAGAGTTAGAGCATCTAGTGGCACTTTGATAACCGCATTTCAATACGAGTTTCACCCCTCTTAATAGAACGGCTATCTAACCTAAATATGATCACACTCGCTAAGTGTCTTGATCACCGAAACAAAATGGCTCCTACTATTTATACCTTTGCCTTGAGCCTTTTATTTTTCTCTTTCTTCTTTTCCATGTTCAAGCATTTGATCATCACCATGCTATCACCATTGTCATGATCTTCTCCATTGCTTCATCACTTGAAGTAGTGCTACCTATCTCATAATCACTTTGATAAACTAGGTTAGCACTTAGGGTTTCATCAATTAACCAAAATCAAACTAGAGCTTTCAAAAGCCAACATTCTGTGCAGAAAAAATTTCAGTTATACATTGCACTATCCCTTAGAAAAACTTGTCAATCCTTAGGGAACTATTTAGGACGTTGTAGAAACTTATCTATTTGAAGCAACCAAATACTACAAACTGATAGAAATTCCACTGCCAAGCAAATGTGAACCAAACTGTGAAATCACTAAATCAGACAAAGGGAACATGAAAGAGATGACCAAGGGATTACCTAGGTACTCGTCCAGATCTTTTTTTCTTCCTTTCCATAGGAGTCCAACCTCGCTGTGGCAGCAGATTCATTATTGGGTCACCCTTGTCAGCTATCACTTTGACCTACATGTGCATGTAGATTATATAAAATGTAGCAGGTGTAGGTAAACTGAACACATAGTTCTAAGTTGCAATATAGTATCAGTAAACTAAAGGTAACAACAAGACATGACTCTATGAATGTCTTTTGTTGTGACTGTGAGCACAGTCGAGTTAATGTTAGGTTGGACCGGATAATGGCAACGTCGATGGTTTGTGAACTAAAAAAATATGACAGGATCTGTTCAAAATCAATTTGAAGTGGAGCAGTTTCAAGATTTTGCAATGCCTTATGTCTCCGAGGTAGTAGATGGTCACTAAATTGCAAAAACAATAATTTCATCAGGCCTAGCATATCATGTAACAAAATAGTCACTAAGTTTAAGAATGACGTGAGACTGAATTTTGTGAAGCTAGGCATTATTACACTATGCATTGGAAAAAAATCCTTACCACAAATGAGGCATAAAGGAAGTTACTAACCTGTAAATCAAGTACCTTGTGCTTCTTACTCTTCACCTAATACATAGGAACAAAGGCATGACCACGATCTTCGGCATCACGCAGGCTAATGTAAATGCTTTTTTTGTCAGACCCCTAGAGATGACTGAATCTGGTCAAAATTAGGCTTTGGTCCCAAAAAAAGGCAGCAGTTGATCTTCTAGGAAAATAAAAAAGAACACCAATCAATTGGCCCCGATGAATTATACGAAGACTATATGCATGGAACCGCCTAAAAAAACAAGGCGCTTAGTAATCCTGTACAAAATCTTGTAGAGAAAATTAAGCAGGCAACCACATGTCCATTGAATTGAGGTAAAAACAATGCAATAAGAAAATGCAGGTACAACAACAACAACAACAAAGCCTTTAAGTCCCAAACAAGTTGGGGTAGGCTAGATTTGAAACCTAGCTGAAGCAATCAAGATTCAGTCACGTGAATAGCTGTTTTCCAAGCACTCCTATCTAAGGCTAAGTCTTTGGGTATATTCCATCATTTCAAATCTCATTTTATTGCCTCTATCCAAGTTAACTTCGGTCTTCATAAGAAAATGCAGGTACGTTCCACAAAAAATAAAATAAACCTATGGTGAGCAACAAATCACTATGTTTGTTAGACAAAAAGAATCTGTTGTTACGACATGTGAATATGTAGGCAATGCTTTTTCTTCTGTTTATCTTTTTTACCAAAGATGAAGTCACAATCTTAACAGTACATCATGTAGAGAATGATTGCTTCTTGTTTACCTCTCATCGCTTGATAACCAGTTTGAGATCTACAGCCATTTCCCCTGTGCAGCCATCTCCCCTGTGCAGCCATCTCCAAAAAAAGAAAGTAACATTCACATTGCACATAACATAGGTGGCTTGTACTCTGGAAACTAAAATAGAAAAGGCCAGAGGAGGACAATTTACTATATCGAACACTAAGGATCACAGCTAAATGACCACAATCTGACCCAAATTGCTACATGAATTTTAAGGAAAAAAAGATGAATAGATGACCACAATCAAACACTAAGGAAAGAACGCACAGTTCAAGTATTTTGATAGATGAGCAAGAAAATATACATATAATAATAGCTAACACAGGCAGCAGATAAGACATTTTTCATGTCAATGGATACGCTTTTGAGCTATAACATGGATATTTGGAACCAAGAAATGTTACTCGGTGACACATACACATACAGATTTGCTGATGGGTGCATCAGTGCGCTGGGCAGCTCTATTTTTCTGGTAAGCACGGGTGGATTTGGTTTGCCAATCAATATTGCAGTGTGGAGTGCAGGATCCTGGTAAGAAGTATCTCAACTAATAGTGAGCTGATCAAATCCTAATGTCCATGAAATCCAAAACCACAATTTTGTAGTTTATATAGTAATCTTTGACCCCTAAAAAAAGACAAAGATTTTACAACGGTAAAACAAAATTATTTTCCTCTCAGGAAATGGTTGGCATAATAATCAATTGGAAGCCTGGAAGAAAGGTGAAGTTAGGATTGAGATGCTATACCTGACCAATCAGAAGGTCAGCCACTACACAACCAATAGAGCAAAGATCGATAAATATTAGTTCACGCATCTTATAGTACCACGAGCAAATGTACGATATGTTAGGCTCGCCATGGAACTGAAATGGATACTTCACTTTATTAAATCCATGAACATATTCAACAGGAACAAGCCAAAAGAGAGAAGTGTACCAATTTGCTAACACTCCCAAAATCGCAATTCTTAACCTGATGTGTATGAGAATTGACCAGGAAGGCTAATCAAGCTGCAATATGAAATCTGTTCAGTAGTTATGTAAAACAGAACAAAAAAATCCCTAATAGATTTAAGTGGACACATTTTGCATGAAAAAACCTGCAGATGTGCACTTGCACAATGTCTATGTTCATAGGTGTTGCAAGCAAGACGATATGAAAATGCTACAGCCCTTCTCTTTTGACATTAGGAGCTGCTATAATCATATTTTCAAATTTGGGAAAAAAACACGAGCCACGTATAGGAACTGTGTTCCGAACAAGATTCAATCGAAGATAATCAAAGAAAAAAAAAGGGGAAAGCACACAGGTGGCAGGAAGACCTACTTTCGCGAGGACCGAGAGCACTGGAAGAGGGAGATCCGGCAAGGAAAGGTAAGGAGAAAGTGGAGAGTGGGAGGGGAAGTGAACCTGAGAGCGAACGACACAAGGAACAACGGAGCACCTGCACCAGTGCGTGCTGGGGAGGGGGGGGGGGCGACTGCGTCGTCGTCACCACTGTAACACCTCTGGTGTTTTGACCTAGCACTAAAACTTGACATATCATCATATGCATTGCAAAGCATTCATAAAGTAGAAAAATTTTGAATGCATTCACTAAATAAGCTTTATTTCATAAGTTGTTATTTTATGTGATGTGATTCAAAACTCTAAATAAAGATCATGACCACAAGGGTCAAATTTCATGTGATCATGTGAGGCCATGTGTCATTTGACTCAAATAACCCTAATGGGCCATGTTACTGGTCAAAAATCAAAGTTAAAGTAAAAAGGTAAACAAATCAAATTTGAATTCAAATTCAAATCATAAAGGTCATTTTTGCCCCTTTTGTCTAATTTAAAATCCATTTGGAATTTGGGGTTGTGACAAAAAGCAAAGTTGAAGCTTATTTTATAAGGATCAACTTTGGTATTCAAAGTTTTTCAAGTTTACATATAAAATTTGGAGTAATTTTGAAATGATTCAAATATTCAAATGCACCCCAAATTCAAATTTCAAAATGGAGGTAGAATTTGAAAATTTTCATTAAAGCAAAGTTGTAGAGTTTGAAAAGTTGAGCAACTTTCATTTTTGGAGATTTTCAACTTCTTTAGAAAAATTATGAGTAATTTGCAAAATAAACGCAGTGGCAATTCTGTAAATTATTCAAAAATCAAAACGAAGCCGAGCGCCACCTCCCTGCTTGTCGCCGGCGCCACGCAGCTGTCGCCACCGATCGATTTTCGCTGCTTTCTCGCATGGTGACACGCAGCAGGCTCCGTGGTGAGCTCATGCGTGAGCTGTCGATGCCGGACGCATCCTTCCCGTCTATAAATAGGAGCACCGCCGCCGTCATTCTCCTTTCTCCTCTCTGCTCTGCTCCACCACCGATCAGCTCTGCCGCTCGCCGTAGCCGTCGTTGAACCGCGTCCGTCGTGCCTAGCTACACTAGCGTGATCGCCTCGACCTTGCGCTCCTCTTCGGCTTGCTCGCATCGCTTGGGTTGGCCGGAATCGCCCGGCGCAACGCGTTCTTCCCCGTGACCGGCCGGAGCTCTGCCACCATCGACCTGGACATGGCCAGGACATTCCAGCCCATCTCCGCCTTCACCAAGCACACCGTCGTGTTCGCGGTGAGCTCCTGAGCGTGATGCTCGCTTCGCTTTAGCCTCTACTGCATCGTAGCCGTGGTTACGCCATGCGCCGTCGTGCCCGCACCGCCATGGCCGACGTGGAGCTCCCTCCGGTGCAATTGCTGCCGTTCTGAGGGCTGGGATGGATTCGCGGGGTGGCATAGGTCGTGCTGGTGCAGTCCGTCTCGTCGGAACCTCACCGCCGGCGCGTTTTGCTGGCCGGAGCTGACAGCGCCGCTGTATGCTCTGTGTTGTGTCTCTGACGAGCGGGACCGGCTGTCAGTGAGAGAGAGAGAGAGAGAATAGTGGGATTTTGTTATTTCTGAATTTTGAATAGTGCAGTAACTTTGAAAATTTATAAGAAAATAATTGTAGCTCCAAAAATTCTAAAAAATTGTGTGTAGCTTCTGTACATGTTCTAGTATGGTTTAAAAATATGAAACTTGAAATTTGAATAAATTTTTAATGTTCAAAAATTCAATTAATTAATTGATAAATGTGATTTCCATGATTTTTGTAGGCCACTGTATAACTTCAAAAATTATGAAATTTGTTTTGGTACACTAATTTGTCATGAGGAAGCTTACATAAATTTTTGAGGTCATTTGGAACAAGTTCATTTTTGGGCTTATTTCCAAATTAATTCAAAAATGGATGAAAGCAAACCCTAAGTGTTAGTTTAGGGTTTGATCTTGTTTTGGTCATGTTTTGTGACCAGTAGGGTTTCAAGATCAATTTGGTCAAGTCACTTGTGTGGTCCTTGATGGTAGAATTGCAAGTTGATTTTGTTGGCTTGCAACTGTACCGTGAAGGAAAGTTGTATTCGAGGTGTTGTTATATTTCATGCACCATGAAAGCATCATGTTTACATTATCATCATGTTGAAGCATATGCTATCATTTCGTATAGAATCCGAGAGTGAACCGATCCTAGTTGAGCAAGTTGTTGAAGGATCCCCGGTTGCCTCGGGATTTGATATTTATGGTACTGATCCGGAACCCGAGATCGTCAACGAAGGCAAGCCCTGGTTTATGCATTAAACCATTACCTTGTTTACTTTGAAAAGTTTATCACCTATGTTACCTATTGCATTAAGTTGATTAATTCAAATGTTACCTAATTGATGCATTGCCTACCTTGTTAATTGTTTACCATCCTTGAAGATGATTTCATTTACAAAGGCATAGAATGCTTAGTATGCTTTATGGTAGGCTTTCAAAGTAAAAGTTTCGATACAATCAAAGATGGCATTCTGGCCAAAGAAAGAAAGAAGGTAGAATGAACTAAAGACTAGTCGGGTGACTTATCTTGAATATTGGGTAATGTTGCCGACTATGTCGCTTAAAGGCCACTCATTGTGGATCTTCTGAATGAGACACTTTATAGTACTGGTCACATACTCCGGTAAGCCTACTTCGGCTAATTCGATACTAAGACGAATGCCCATGCACTGGGAGTGGAGAGATAGCGGGAGTAGCATGTACCCTCGTGGCTGGAATGTGGCCGGATTTGAGGTGTGTTGTGCTCTCGGGTGGCGTGGAGACGGCTTAGTATAGAGGAGCCGGTAGCGAGGTTGATATATGCAAGATTAAGTTCTACATATGTCGTGTGATAAGGAATCCCCAGCTAAGACTTGAATCAATTCGAATTGCCGGTGCTCCACGGATATGGAGACTCGATTCATTACAGAAGCAATGCAGGACCGGTGAATTACTAAAACATGAGAAAAAGAATGAAATGAGAAGGATTGAAATATGGGAAATGTACATTTAGTTTGAGATAATAAACTAAAAGGACTTAGGGGTAAAACTTGAAAATAGGATGAAGAATAGTAAGCTTTTGGCAAAGAACTTTTGAATCTTGCTACATCCTTACCTTGCCCCAACACCTGCATCTTTAAAGTCTTTCACCCATCTTTTACGTCGGGTCAGTCTTGTTGAGTACTTTTGTACTCAGGGTTTGTTAACCCTTGTTGCAGGTGAGTCGCATGCGTAGGCTTGTTTTGGTCCCTGCTGCATGTCTGTGTTTGAAGTCAATGACGATGAGGAATGATGAATGGCCTTTGGGCAAGGCACTAGTTTGTATGATAAATAATGTTAATGTAATATTATCCCGCTACTATGGTTCTATGACACTTATGGTATTGTAAGTTTGAAAACAACTGGTTTGTAAACTATGTTATCTTAAGACTTCCGCTATTTTTTACTCTGATATATATATTTGAATAAATTGTTGTAATCTACAATGTCTGTGATTGGGATCCTGTTCGAAAAAGAATCGTGGATGATTCGGGTTTCCCGAGGACACCCGACAGACCTGTTAAGTTGTTGGGAACTCGTGTACGCTATCAAAAGTCTATTGAGACAACGATAGATGCACGTGGGCCCGATTTCTCAGGAGGTTCTGCCACAACCACGCCGTACCGAGGGGCACCAACCGCTCGGGCATGCTTACGCCGGTGCGCCGCGTAGGGGGTTGCTGTCTCCCCACCGCAAGAGGGCGCGGAGCAGGCGCTGGAGAGGGCGCACCACCGGTGCAGGCGATGGGGAGGGGCGGCGCTGTGAGAGGCGGAGCAGCGGCGCAGGGGAAGAAAGAGGGCAGGGCGACACTCGACAGCGACGAGGAGAGAGCGGAGGAGATGACGTGATGCCGATTGGAGGGGACGAGATATTTTTTTTGCGGGCAACCAGTTACCCTGTGACGCGTGGACATGCACAGTAACGTTCGGTGGGGTAAAACTGAGCCATCAAAACTAGATCAAACGGTGATTTTTTTTTTTGCTCACGTGGCTAGGCTGGTTGATCGGCAACGCGCTCCAATTTAAAGGGGTTATTATTATTATAATAATTGCATGCTTGCAGTGGCCCAACGTGGAGAAGGAAATCACCATGGGCCAGTGGGCTACAGCCCAAGGCAGAAACAAAAGGCGGCCATGCACAGTGAGTGATCCACAGCAGCTGCCACAGTGCCACACTTGGGCAACACAGCTGCTACTGACTGTCTACAGTAGTATTATACTTCTCTTTCCAAATAGTATATGCACTTATTTGTTTTACTAGCTTTATAATTTGGCATTAGTTTTCGAATAATTTCTTAGCAAGTTGAGTAAATATCACTTCATGGTAAGAGAATAATGAAATAGGTTCCAGCCTCAAATTCAGCATACTCAAATAGGTATCATGTTTCATATTAGCAATCCAGCATGATGAGAGAACAGGTGATATGCTCCCTACCAGGTCAGATTCATGACAAATCATGCATCTTTTTTTAAATCAAATCTATAAAGGAACATAAGAGTAAATTGGAGTTAGGAATGGACCAAAGAGTACATTGAGGTGCAATAGTTAAGGCCATTGGAGTTTTTCAATCTGCAAGATGATAGGTACACAGCAGTTTTCTGGTACACAGGAAATCAAATTCAGATTCCTATTTTCTCGGGATCAAACTGAGTGATCTACAATCTAGAAAGATGATAGTGCAAAATTGCAAAGATTTGGAGAAAAAGCATTGGAATATACATTATCATAACAATGATCTAGGAACATATGCTATGTTGCACCTGTTTTGGTCCCAAAGCAAAGAGATATCACAGCAGAGACAAACTGCAGGGAAAAAAAATCCAGTGATGGCCAATGGCACCAGTTCAGCAGTTGTAAACTTTAGGATTATACAACTGCTGAACTTCAACTTACTAACATATATAGTTCGCTTGAACTTATCAGCCTAGCTTATCAGCCATGATACAATATTTTTTTCTCACAAACATCATCAGCCGGCTTATCGACCATAAAAACCATAAGACAGATTGCTATTGCTAGCACATCGCCAATGGCACCAGTCAAAATCCAATGATGGCCATCATAGAAGCACCATGTGAATAAGACACAAGCCAACATATGACGGCCAATAAGACACTGCATCTTTGCAGCCTGAACGCCCATGTCAATTTGAAGACAATGCAAGAAAACGACAGGACACCCAATATTTATACGTGAGACATTTCAGTAAATTTTGTAATAAGATCATTAATAGCATAAAACAAGTTCAGATCCAATTCACTAGCAGGGTAAAAATCCCACCAAAAGTCACAATGATTTTCAGGCCTCAGAAAGACAACTTCCACAGAAATTTAGTATGAGGACGAACAGAAAACAAAAAAAACACACAAAATGATAATGCCATCACTTTTTCTTTCCATCACTTTTTCTTTTTCCCGCCTTTTGTGTTCTTCGAACTGCCACCGGCTGAAGAACTGGGCGCTGATTCCTGCTTCTTTGTCCTTCCGTGATGCTTGGGAACTAGCTCTGCTATTTGGATCATCAGCTGCTTCTCTGTAATATGGGAAGCCCATAAATAAATTAACTAATGGTGGACTCCCACATCTAGAACTGGAAGCTGCAGAGTTTCATACTTCATTTTTACAAAATGAAAAGAAAAAAGGACATGCTAAAGCAAAATAAATATGGCATCAAATTTCAAGGTGTGCAATTTGGAATAAAGCATCATATCAGTGCAAGCCCTTAAAGTCTTTCTTGTAGTCCTTAAACACCTCTATTCAGCTCAGCATAAACCCCCTCTAGGCGATAGAAGATAGATGTAGCTAAGTCGCCATAAACACAGGTAATGAAAAAACATTCCACCAATCCGCCATAAACAAAGACTGATCTACTGATTGTTCGCACAGCAGTACAGCAATATTAGGAGCTTGAGGGCATCAGTTCCTCGGGCCCCATCGCTTCTCCATCCGTCGCCAAGATCCGTCCTCCAGCGCGCCTCTTCACCACCAAGCTAGCCGAGGTCTCCGCGCCCGCGCTTTCCAAGAAGAAGAAGCCCTCGTCCTCCAAGAGCAAGAAGTCCAAGGTACTCCTACGCCCACACCTCCGCTGCCAGTTGTGCCTCACTGTCCGATCGATCCTACCGCTCCAGAGAGGCCGGCTGCCAGGGAGCCATCACCTTGGTTGGTACAGATTTCTTCTTGCATTGTTGGTCCATTTTATTTTAATATATAATGGATGCTACATATAATGGCCGGGTTCTTCACTCAAAAGTACGAACTTGAACAGTCTGCTGATATACATAATGAACTAGAACAGTCTGCTGATATAGCAAGCCATTCATAATGAACTAGAACAGTCTGCTGATATACAAACACCATATAGGTAAAATCTGCGTTCTGCCCAATTGAGATTTGCATTGAATGTTTAGTGAATTTCAGAGAGTTTTAAACAGAAATTTAGAAACACAAGGGAACATATACAAACACCACATGTTAAGTAGTAATATGGATATTGCAAGAGTCATTAGTTTTACATGCTGATGCAGGGGAATTTTGGATGGATTATACACTAAGAATAATCAGCAAATAATGCTAAATTACACAGAATATATATTATCTAGTGTTTTCAAAATGTTCTTGAAGTTCAGTTTTAAGCCCCTGCTGGTTGCCTGGCCATGCTTTCTGGTTCAGTTCTAAGCCCCTGATGAAGCCCAGGGCAGTGTCCATGTCTCTACAAGATAGTTCAGGTGCAAACTTTTGTGGTTTAAACTTTTGTGCATTTATTCAGAGAAGTCATTATTACATTTTCTGCTATATGTATTAGTTAAAGCCTGAAAACAATTATCTGAAATTTTTTTCTATGCCCCCAACTGAAAAAGCTCAACTTGGCATATGGGTGCACTGTTGGATTGATCTCCCACGCCATTAGGCCCAACGGCCTTTGGGCCTTGTTCTCGCACCCAGATCGGGGGCGCCCAACCCTACATGGTTGGTGGACCCCCGTCGCATAGCGCTATAAAGGAAAGGTGGGGGCCGGGGCTCGCAGTACGAGGTTCACCACGCCGCCAGTCACCCCACCGACATCCTAACCCTAACCCGATCTTGAGAAGGGGCGCTGCCAGCGACGGAACGCACCACCGACGCCGGCAACGCCACCCCGACGCATACGCCGCCGCCAAGGACGTCACTGCACCGACTCCTCTCTTCACCGAACGTCGCTGTCGGCGCGCAGATGGCATCAGCGAACGAGATCCCGACCGGCGCTTCCACCACTCCGACGGCTTCGACCACTACGGCCTTCGATGGTCTGCAACCTCTCACTCCCCTTCTCTCTGCCTCTTTGTAGATCGTATACTAGGATTTCTAACTACTGGGATTCAAGAACATGTACCCCTACCTCACGGTGTACATGTATTCCTATTACTGCGTACCCGATCTGGTGAACTTGACTCGATTGAGTCCTACGAATCTCAACAATGGTACCGGAGCTAGGTTAGAGAAGAAACCAGATCGGGGTAAGAAATGAAATGAAACTGACCGATCTGATGCAGATCGGGAAAAAGGAAATAGAAATAAGAACATAGACATTCGTTTTCGAATCGGGCGAAAGAAAGAAATCAAATCGAACCGATTTCAAATCGGTCAACCTAACCCTAACCCTAACATGAATCAAGAATGGGGTCCTACCTGGGCCCTCATCCCGCCGGCGGCATCGCCACCGTGTGGGACAAAGAACGAGCCGTTGGCCCTCGTCGAGAGGAAGAGACCGCCGCCGTGCGGTACTTCCCTGTACCCGCACCGGCATGCGGGATGAAGCCGAGGCCACCCTCATGGCGCGCGGGTGCAGGGCACCACCGCGAGGCCACTCGACGGCGACGTGCTCAGCCACGGGCGAGCACGCCCGCCGGCGAAGGGGCCCGCGGTGGCGCCGATTTCCTCTGGCCACCGTGGACTCCACCGCTGTTGCTCCCTCACTCTAGAATCGGCTGGGAGAGGCGAGGGGGAGGAAAGAAAATGAGTTAGGGTTTCGGTTTTTTCGGTGGCCGACGCGTTTTGATCCCACGATGGAAACGGACAACCATCCGATGGGGATGAACGGCGCTAGATGCGCGGGCCAGCGTCGCGGCCCAGGCGGGAGAGCGCGCAAGGCCGAATTTCCGGCCCAGGCCCAGGTTGCGGCCTGGGCGCGGGGGGATCGCGCGGGACAGCGTGCGCGCGGACGTTGGGCCGTCTTGGGCCGCTGCAGCGCGCGCTGCTGGCCGGGCCGCGCACATGGGCGAGCTGGGCCGCGCTGGGCTGAAGTGAAAAGAAATTTTTGTTATTATTTTCCAGGAGCAATTTTAATGCATATTTTTTGATAAATTTGAATGATTTTAATACAATTTTTTCTGTGTAAATTTTATCCAACGATATTTTGCCAGAAAACAGTAAAGTACTCCGTGCTTCTGGAAAATAATAATATGAAAGATTATTAATGTTTCCGCTGTGCATGATAATTATTGTTCTCTTTGATTAAATTTGAACCAACGGGATAATTTAATTTTAAGAGAAGTGATGAATTTCTGATAATTTTGATGAGATTATGATGTTGTTATTTTCTAACCAACGTTGTTAATAACAATATTATAATTTTGATACATGAGAAATTATGCATTAATTTTACTTCTGCCCAACGGTGATGTAAAATGTTTGCATAGATGAATTATAAGTTTTAATTTGACCAACGTTGAGTTAAAGCATGAAATTTTATGTATAAATGTTTCTTACTTAATCTGGTGTGATTTCAGGAGGCAAATGCATTGTGAACATTGCCAACATCCCGACACTCAATGGGACCAATCACCGTGTGTGGTGGAAGAAGTATGAATTGGAACTTGTGTTGGGAGAGGTCGATTTTGCCATCACCTCACCGTGTCCTACTAAGCCAGAGGACCCAGTGAGAGGTGAAAATGAATCTGACGCTGATTTCGCTGCTCGAAAGCGTGATCATGCTGAAATAAGAATGAAATATGACCTTGAACATAGGCAATGGACTCTCTCCAACCGCAAGTGCCTGTTGGTGGCCAAGGCCACCATAGAAGAACAGATAAGGGGCTCAATCCCTGAATGTGCTACTGCCAAAGAATATCTTGAGAAAATCAAGAGTCAGTTTACTGGGTCTACCAAGGCCACAGCAAGTTCACTGATTAAGAAGCTTGTGAATGAGAAATTCACTGGTGGTAGCATAAGAGAGCACATTTTGAAGATGAACACTACGTTATCTAAGCTAAAGGAAATGAATTTGAAGGAGGAGGATTTTCTAATTCATTTGATTTTTGCTTCTTTGCCAAAAGAATATGACACATTCATTGTGAATTACAATATGCAGCCTGAAAGATGGGGCATAGAAAGACTCATCTCAATGTGTGCTCAAGAAGAGGAGAGGATAAAGTTCTCATAGGGTGAATCCGCTCATTTTGTGAAGGATAACAAAAGAAAGAACTTTAATGGCAAAAATTCTAAACCACAAGGGAAACCTAAGTGGGATAAGGCCTCTTCCTCCAATTCACAGGGAAAGAAACCCCAGGATTCTGAGAATCAGCAGTATGTTGGAGCTGAAAAAGATCAGTGCAAGCGCTGCTTCAAGAAGGGACACTACAAGAGGGATTGTCCAGACTTCCTGAAATCTCTGCTAAAGAAAGGTGATGAATTTATTATATTTGTAGATGAATCCCTGTATTTATGTTATGATAAATCCAATTGGTGGGTTGATTCAGGAGCAACTACTCATGTTGCAAATTCCTTACAGGGGTTAAGTGGGACGAGAACCTTGCAAAGAGGAGAAAGAACGATTAAAGTTGCAAATGTAGTGCAAGCCAATATTGAAGCCATTGGAGTCTTTTCTTTATAATTAAATAATGGTTTTGTACTTAGACTTAAAGAAGTACTTTATGTTCCCTCTTTGCGTAGAAATTTGATAAGCGTTTCGAAACTTGATGATGATGGAATTGATTGCCACTTTGGTGGTGGCAAGTGTAAGATACTAGTTGATGATAAATGTGTTGGTCTTATCTTCCGACAAGACAAGCTTTATTTATTATCTCTTGCTAAGAATGCGAACAATGTATGCGATGAGAATGTGAATGATTCCCCATCTGTGAATGTAACTAAGAAGCGAAAGAGAATTGATTATGTCTCTTCAAAATTATGGCATTATCGCTTGGGCCATATTTCGAGGTGGAGAATAGAACGATTGGTTAAGGAATCAATTCTCCCACACTTAGAATTTTCAGATTTAGAACAATGTGTTGATTGTATCAAAGGAAAGTATGTCAAGAAAATTAAGAAAGATGCCAAACGAAGCACAAGAATTTTAGAAATAATCCACACAGACATATGTGGTCCTTTTCCTGTGAAAAGTGTGGATGGTTATGATTCGTTTATAACATTTACAGACGACTACTCTCGTTATGGCAATATTTATCCAATTAAAGAAAGATCGGAAGCATTGGATAAATTCAAAATATTTAAAGCTGAAGTTAAAAATCAACACAATAAGAAAATCAAGATAGTACGATCAAACTGAGGTGGAGAGTACTATGGGCGACATACCCCATATGGCCAAATTCCTGGACCGTTTGCAAAGTTTCTACAGGAAAATAGCATAGTTGCTCAGTACTCCACACCGGGGGAGCCTCAGCAGAATGAAGTGGCTGAAAGACGTAATCGTACCTTAATGGATATGATAAGAAGCATGATAAGTTACTCCACATTACCGATTAATTTATGGATGGAGGCACTGAAAACCGCCATTCATATACTAAATCATGTACCAAGCAAGTCGGTGCCTAAAACACCATATGAATTGTGGACAGGAAGGGAACCCTCACTCAACCATTTGCATGTGTGGGGCTGTCCAGCCGAGGCAAAAGTGTTTAACCCAAACATAGAAAAGTTAGACTCCAAGACAGTCAGCTGCCATTTTATTGGCTATCCAAAAAGATCGAAAGGATATCGCTTCTATTGTCCTGACAGGCATACGAAGTTTGTAGAAACAAGACACGCTGTGTTTTTGGAGGATAACATGATTAGGGGGAGCATGGTAGCATGAGAAATCAACCTACAGGAAAAGTTGGTACATGTACCCACTCCGATGGTTGAAGAACCATTCTTCACGCTACCTGCTGCTATTGCACCAACAGTGCAGGACACTGTAGTGCCAACACCTGTTGCAAGTTCTCCCGTGGCGACAATGAATGAACATGAGAAACCAGTCCTTGAGAAACCTATCCTTGAGGAACCTATAGAACCAAATGTTGCACATGAGGAAGAACAACAACATCCCAATGTGGAACAAGTGCCATTGGCACCTAGAAGGTCTCAAAGAATAAGAAGATCAGCTATTACTGATGACTATGAAGTTTATGAAACAGAAGAATTTCAGATGGGGGATGATCCCACCTCATTTGAAGAAGCCATGAGAAATGACCACTCATCAAAGTGGCTTAAGGCCATGGAAGATGAATTGAAATCAATGAGTACCAATAAAGTTTGGGACTTAGAAAATATTCCTAAAGGAGCCAAAGTAGTAGGTTGTAAATGGGTCTACAAAACGAAATATGACTCCCAAGGGAATATAGAAAGATTTAAAGCGTGACTTGTGGCGAAAGGCTTCACGCAAAGAGAAGGGATTGATTACAATGAGACATTTTCTCCAGTCTCATGTAAAGATTCCTTCAGAATTATAATGGCACTTGTAGCCCACTATAATTTGGAGTTACATCAAATGGATGTAAAGACGACTTTCCTAAACGGGAATTTGGAAGAAAATGTTTATATGGCACAACTGAAAGGTTTTGTCGTAAAAGGAAAGGAAAATATGGGATGCCGCCTGAAGAAATCAATCTACGGATTGAAGCAAGCTTCAAGACAGTGGTATTTGAAGTTTGATAGAATGATAAAAGGTTTTGGGTTTAAAGAAAATGTTGAGAACAATTGCGTTTATGCAAAGTTCAAGAATGGAAAGTACATATTCCTAATTTTGTATGTGGATGATATCTTGCTTGCTAGTAGTGATATCAATCTACTAATGGAAACAAAGACATTCTTATCCTCAAACTTTGATATGAAAGATCTCAGTGAGGCCTCATTCGTTTTGGGAATAGAGATTCACCGAGACAGAAGAAAGGGGGTTCTCGGATTATCGCAAAAGGCATACATAGAAAAGGTCCTAAAGAAATTTAGTATGCATGCGTGTAGTCCTTCACCTACACCTATAGTCAAGGGTGATAGATTTGGGGAACATCAGTGTCCCAAGAACCAATATGAAATTGACCGAATGAAAGCGGTACCATATGCTTCAGCTGTTGGAAGTTTATAATAGGCTCAAGTGTGTACACGCCCTGACTTAGCTTTTGTTATCGGGTTACTTGGCAGATATCAAAAGAATCCAGGAATTGAACATTAAAAATTAGTGAAGAAAGTCCTACGTTATTTGTAGGGTATGAAAGGCCTCATGATTACATATAGAAGATCTGATTCCCTATAGATAGAGGGGTATTCAGATTCTGATTATGCGGGAGAAGAAAGAAAATCCACGTCAGGATATGTATTTACTCTCGCAGGAGGGGCTATATCGTGGAAAAACTCTAAACAAACCATAACTACATCCTCGACAATGTATGCCAAGTTTGTAGCATGCTATGAGGCAACGGGGCAGGTGAATTGGCTGAAGAAATTCATACCCGGATTGAAAGTGATTGATAATATAAATGAACCACTAAGGATGTATTGTGATAACAAACCAGCGGTACAGTATGCTCACAACAATAGATCAAGTGGTGCTGCCAAACACATTGACATAAAGTACTATGTTGTGAAAGATAAAGTTCGGGATCATATAATAAATCTTGAGCATATAAGTACAGAGAAAATGCTCGCGGATCCACTCACAAAGGGCTTACCACCCAACGTGTTCAGAGAACACGTAGCCGGTATGGGTTTAAGGGAAAGCCTATGATTCCTGAACATACGAAGGGCCCAAAAGAAAGTTTACATTTCAAAAATGGAGAAGTGTATTATGGCTGTTAGTCTAACGGCACTAATTGCTGTGACGATGGGACAGTTATATGCACTAATCTGTGATGAAATAGGATGGAAGTAAGAAAAATATGAATCGAAAGTTTTGAGTAAGAATTAAAGAACGAAGACAGTGATGAGAGATCAAGGGAGAGAATGTTGGATTGATCTCCCACGCCATTAGGCTCAACGGCCTTTGGGCCTTGTTCTCGCGCCCAGATCGGGGGCGCCCAACCCTACATGGTTGGTGGGCCCCCGTCGCACAGCGCTATAAAGGAAAGGTGGGGGTCGGGGCTCGTAGTACGAGGTTCATCGCGCCGCCAGTCACCCCACCGACATCCTAACCCTAACCCGATCTTGAGAAGGGGCGCTGCCAGCGACGGGAAGCACCACCGATGCCGGCAACGCCACCCCGACGCATACGCCGCCGCCAAGGACGTCACTGCACCGACTCCTCTCTTCACTGAACGTCGCTGTCGGCGCGCAGATGGCATTAGCGAACGAGATCCCGATCGGCGCTTCCACCACTCCGACGGCTTCGACCACTACGGCCTTCGATGGTCTGCAACCTCTCACTCCCCTTCTCTCTACCTCTTTGTAGATCGTATACTAGGATTTCTAACTACTGGGATTCAAGAACATGTACCCCTACCTCACGGTGTACATGTATTCCTATTACTGCATACCCGATCTGGTGAACTTGACTCGATTGAGTCCTACGAATCTCAACGGGCACATCTTTATAATTTTGAGTTATTGAAGCATGAAACTGAAATTGGCTCAGCTGGCTCAAATTTGAGTGAGCCCTTATCAAGTTAGGTCCTATATAGTTAAAGGAACACACCACCCACTTTCCACATTTACATATATTGATTGATGCCTGGGAAATTTTATTATGAGTTGACATGGATTTGAAACTATAGCTGTAGCACAGTACCTACTACCACTATGCACATGAAGCATGAAGTTCTTTTTTTTCACTGGTGCCTGTTAGTCGCTGAATTCTCACTCTTGGTAGTAGGAGAATTCTTACTCTCATCGAGAGAGGATGACACTATGAGTTGGGGCAATTTTCTTGTCTATTTCTCATACAAATGCCATACCAACCTGAGGGGTTGGGGTTACATATTTATAGGCTGCTAGCCAGCCAAGCATATGCCAAGATGCTAGTCTAAGATGCTAATATGCTATCCTAGCTAAGATGCTGTCCTCTAGTCTAAGATGCTATCCTCTAAGATGATGTCCTCTAGTCTAAGATGGTGTCCTAAAAATAGAAAAATAGCCACAAGGACCATGTGAACAGCACAGCCCCATAAAGACCAGCCACACATGAGACTTATCCATCATTCTCCCCCTAAGTCTTATGCGTCGTCTTGTGGGAGAGTTGAACCATCCTGCTCCTGGAGCAGAGCTCAAGGAACTTGATCCTCCTAAGGGACTTGGTGAGCAGGTCCGCAAGCTGGTCCTTGGTGTTGATGTAGCTCGCCTTGATGCTCCCTTCCTCCAAATAGCCTTGGATGAAGTGATACCTCACCCGGATGTGCTTGCTGCATTCGTGGAACACGGGGTTCTTTGCCAGGGCCAAAGCAGACTTGCTGTCCACCCTGGGCTCCACCGCTCTAGTGTCTCTACCGAGGAGATCACCAAGCAGTCGAGTGAGCCAGAGCGCCTGAGTCAAAGTGGTGGAGGCCGCTATGTACTTGGCCTCATAGCTAGATAGGGCCACCACCTGCTGCTTGACCGACTGCCAGCTAACGAGGCACTTGCCGAGGAAGAAGAGGATCCCGCTCGTGCTCTTGCTGGTGTCGATGTCGCCAACATGGTCGCTGTTGCTGTACCCGACGAAGTGTGCCGCCCTAGGGCACCTCGGGTAGTAGAGGCCATGGTCGAGAGTCCCCACAACATAGCGGATGATCCTCTTCACAGCCTGCTGGTGCTCCGTCATTGGTCGCTGCATGAACCGACTAATGTAGCTGACGGAGAATGCCAAGTCCGGCCGTGTGTGGGCAAGGTAGCGAAGGCTCCCCACAAGACGCTGGTACTGCGTAGCATCCACCTCCTCCGTCGTGTTGTCGCGGCTCAGCTTCAGCCTCTCCTCCATCGGAGTGAGAGCTGGGTTGCAGTCGGTGAGCCCAGCTAGCTCAACGATGCGCTTGGCGTAGGCGGTCTATCGAAGTGTGATCCCAGAGTCATCCTGGTGCACCTCGATTCCTAGGTAGAAGGAGAGAGGCCCTAGGTCACTCATCTAGAAGGTGGCCTTCATCTCTTCCTTGAATGCCGCCACCTCCGCATCCTTGGTGCCGGTGATCACCAAGTCGTCGACGTAGACACCCACCAGTAGGGCATTTCCTCCATTGCCCCGTTGGTAGATGGCCGCCTCGTGCGGGCTTTGCTCAAAGCCCATCCCCTTTAGCGTGGAATCCAACTTGGCATTCTACACCCTCGGTGCCTGCCACAAGCCATAGAGGGCCTTGCGCAGGTGGAGTACCTTGCCCTCCTTGCTAGGGATTGCAAATCCCGGCGGCTAGTGCACATAGACCTCCTCCTTCAAGTCGTCATTAAGGAACGCCGACTTGACATCCATGTGATGAACACGCTAGCCCTCCAGGGTAGCTAGTGCAAGGAGGAGTCGCACGGACTCCATCCGTGCCATGGGAGCAAAGGCGTCGTCGAAGTCGACCCCCTCCTGTTGCATGAAACCTCGTGCCACCAAGCGAGCCTTGTGCTTGACGATGGCACCGGCTTCATCCCTCTTCAGCTTGTACACCCACTTAAGGGTGATCGCACGATGACCACGAGGAAGGTCAGCAAGCTCCCAGGTGCGGTTCTTCTCAACCGCATCCATCTCCAACTGCATCGCGGCGCACCATGCCGCGTGTCTCTCGGCCTCTGCATATGACTGAGGCTCGCCGTTGTCACACGCAAGGTGCAACTGTGCCTCCAGGTCATGAGGCACCGGTCCCGACACCGGCTGGTCACCGAGAATGTTCTCCATCATACGGTACCGCAATGGCTCATCGTCGTGGTATGCATCGATGCGCTCCTCATCGTGAGAGAGCAGAGTAGCGAGCTCAACCGGGCTGTGCTCGACACGAGCTAGAGTAGACATGCCTAGAGAGGTGCCTGTCGATGCTAGAGTGCATGGCGTTGCCAGCTGTGGTGGAGCCGGTGAAGAACTCATCGCAGCCGAGGTCCTGGCTGGAGAGCGTGGTGTTGTCGGAGTAGCAGGCGCCGGGGTCGGTGGAGGCTCAGGGACTGGGGTAGACGTGCTCGCCAAAGAAGAGCCGCCTACTCCCCCAGCTCCCTCGAAGTGGACGTACTCGACAGTGAAGTCATCATACGTCGGAGCCGAGCCATCGTCCACCGCCTTGTCCCACGCCCATCCTCGCCCTTCGTCGAACACAACGTTGCGCGCCATGCGCACACGCTGTGTCTTCGGGTCGAGGATGCGGTATGCCTTCGAGCCGTCCGCGTAGCCGATGAACACTCTAGGAGTGCTCCTATCGTCGAGCTTGCTGATGTGGCTAAGCTCCTTGGCGAATGCGAGGCAGCCAAAGACCCACAAGTGGGAGACCGCCGGCTTACGCCCATGCCAAGCCTCGCACGGCGTCCTACCGTCGAGCACTTTGGTAGGCGAGCAGTTGAGGATGTAGACGGCCGTCACCACCGCCTCTCCCCAGAAGACAGCCGGCATCCCCCTCTGCTTGAGGAGGGCCCAAGCCATCCCCACAACCGTCTAGTTGCACCGCTCGACGACGCCGTTCTGCTGCAGGCTATATGGCGCGGAGTAGTGGCGCTGAATGCCCTCGTCAGTGCAGTATGACATGAATTCAGCTGCCGTGAATTCGCCGCCGTTGTCGGTGCCAGCACGTGCAGCTTGCGGCCGCACTCTGCCTCCGCAGCAGCCTGCGCGCGCCTGATGGCGTCCGCAGCCTCTCCCTTGCTGCCGAGGACCATCACCCACATGTAGCAGGAGAGGTCGTCGATGAGCAATAGGAAGTAGCATCGTCCTCTCAGTGTGGCCGGTGTCACTGGGCCACACAAGTCCCCGTGCACAAGCTCGAGCCTCTCCTTGGCTCAAAAGCTAGCCCACTGTGGAAAGGGGAGTCGCCTCTACTTCGTCAACATGCAGACGTCGCAGAGCTGCTCCACATGGTCGAGGCACGGCAGGCCTCACACCATCTCCGTGGCACTAAGCCGCTTCAGGGCCTCAAAGTGAAGGTGCCCGAAACGCTCGTGCCACTGCCACGCCTCGTCGTCTCGATGAGCAGCGAGACAGAGGGGTTGTGCCACCTACATGTTAAGGACGTGGAGTCGATTTGCGCTTCTAGATACCTTGGCAAGAAGGCGACGACGATGATCCCAAATCCTCATGACTCCATCCTCAACCACCACGCGTGAACCATTCTCATCCAGCTGTCCCAAGCTGATGATGGAGTTCCTCAACGAGGGGATGTAGTAGACTCCGGTGAGCAGCCTGTGCTCACCAGACATGGTGGTGAAGATGATGGAGCCCACGCCCTTGATCTCCATGCCGGAGGCATCCCCAAACTTGACGGAGCCTCGGACGCTAGAGTCAAGCTCGGTGAAGAACTCCTGTCGACCGATCATATGATGGGTGGCGCCGGTGTCGAGGCACCACTCGTTAGTCTTGTCGTTGCTGGAGCTGTCGCCGAGGAGGGCATGTGCTTTTGGCTCGTCGAGGTGGAGGAGAGCCGCTGTGGCCGGTGCCGCTGGAGGTAGCTCGATGCTGGCATGTGCCATGAACAGAGCCGGCTCCTCCTCCTCCGCCTGTGCGATGTGGGCCTAGCCGCGTCATAGCTGTCGATAGTCCTTGGCCCAATGGCCAAGCTGGCCACAGTGTGGCAGGTGTCGTCTCGTGCCGGCTTGTGCCTACCGGTGGCGCTGCCCTAGGCGCCTCCGTGGGCATCACCCTCGGCACGTCCTCGCTCCCCGACTTGGGCGTCTCTACGTGCCTTGCGTGGCTTGCCACGCCTGCGGCGCCTGTCGTGGAAGAAGGCTCCCCCTTCCTCCGGTCACCTTGGCTGGCAAGCCACTGCTCCCGAGTGAGAAGGAGCTTCCTGCCAGTGGTGATGGGCCCCGAGAAGGACTGTGGCTCATCGCTATCGACGACCTTGAGGCGACCTATCGCCTCCTCGATCGACATCGTGGAGAGATCCAGCAGAGACTCGATCGAGTGAGCCATCTGCTTGTACTTCTCGGGGACGCAGCGGAAGAGCTTTTCGACAGCTCTCTCCTCGCTATAAGTGTCATCGCCGAACTGCACCATCTTCTGCAACAGAGTGTTGAGACGGAGAGCAAAGTCATCAACGTCCTCACCTGGCTTGAAGGCCAGGTTCTCCCACTTCTTGTGAAGTGCCTGCAGTGTGGACTTGCGAGCGCGGTCACTGTCGATGCGTGCCGCAGCGATGACGTCCCAAGCCTCCTTGGCAGTCCGCTTGCTGGTAAGCGAGAACTGCATCTCGGGCGGGACTACAGCGATGAGAGCATCCAGCGCCCATCGATCTAGGTCGTAGTCGACGTCGCCGTACCGGACTGCCTCCCATATGTGCCGCACCTGGAGCTTTACTCTCATCACCGCAGCCCACTCGACGTAGTTGGTCTTGGTGAGGGTAGGCCACCCACCGCCGGGACCGACGTCCTTGATAACAGCCTGGAGCCCGTGGTAACCACGGTACCAATCCGGAGAGAGAGAGCCACGCTGCCTGTGAAGGCCGTGCTCTCCATCGACCTGTCCACCACCATTGCCGTGCACGCCTCCTCTAGGAGCACCGCCGCCGTGCACGCCTCCTCCAGGAGCGCCTCCAGTGCTTCCGCGCCTGTCTGGGCTGCCGCCGCACTCGTGGGCATGCGCGGCTGCCTCAGGAGCGCCACCGTCGTGTGCGCCTCCTCTAGGAGCGCCGCCAGCGCGTCCGCGCCTGTCTGGGCTGCTGCCACGCTCGTGGGCGTGCGTGGCTGCCCACTGCGCCGCCCGCGCTCGCGCTGCCTCCCTCTCTAACAGCTCGAGGTCCGCGTCGGTAGTGTCGTCAGTGGAAATGGAGCTGCCGATGCTGCCGCGCAGAGCCTCGACCTCTGCTGCCGCCGCACGCGCTGCATTCGCCGCCGCCGCTGCTTCCGCCTCCGCTCTGGCTGCTGCCAGCTCCGCCGCTGCAGCAGTCTCTGCTGCTGCTCGCTCGCGTTCCTCTGCCGCGGCAAGTTCGGCCTCCTGCCGACGCCGTGTGCTCGAGGCGACTGAGCGCTGAGACTGCCCTCCGGACATGACGCGCTACCGGGGGGCTGCTGCGTGGGGAGAGGGCTGCTTCAGACGAACTGCTGCTTGTCTGCACGGGGGAGGAGTGAGCAGGAGCGGCCGGAGCTGCTGCTCGCAGCTGGGGCTGTTGTGTGGCTGGGAGAGAAGATGAGCAGGAGATGCTCAGGCTACAGGATAATACGGCTCTAATACCACTTGTTAGTCGCTGAATTCTCACTCTTGGTAGTAGGAGAATTCTTACTCTCATCGAGAGAGGATGACACTAGGAGTTGGGACAATTTTCTTGTCTATTTCTCACACAAACTCACACAAATGTCATATCAACCTGAGAGGTTGGGGTTACATATTTATAGGCTGCTAGTCAGCCAAACATATGCCAAGATGCTAGTCTAAGATGCTAATATGCTGTCCTAGCTAAGATGCTGTCCTCTAGTCTAAGATGCTGTCCTCTAAGATGTTGTCCTCTAGTCTAAGATGTTGTCCTAAAAACAGAAAAACAACCACAAGGACCATGTGAACAGCACAGCCCCACAAAGACCAGCCACACATGAGACTTATCCATTAGTGCCTCTGCCTAGTCATAAAGTTGATGAAGCATGAAGTTCTAGCATAGCTGCAGTTGACATCCCAAGTCCATTGATCTTTCGAAGTAACAAGTTTATGAGTTTTGTGCTTGGTGTCTTTGCAGATTGTGGGTTCATGGCAGATTGTTGTCGCTAGCAAGAGCTCATTGATCTCTGATGTGCGGCGCAGGCTCACTGATCACTGAACCTTTGCATAATGTCTGCAAGTCATAATAATCAACTTTTATTGTTCTTGTTGGATTCATCCAGATCGTATGGCTAGAAATTTGTAATTTTGTTTTAGCATGTTGATTCATGCTCAATCCTAATTAATCCTTTTTAGCTAATTAATTAATCCTTTTAGCTACTTCTGTGTACTATGAAACACATCCAGCAAGCTACTTCTGCCAGGATTTAGACGTGCAAATGTTCTGTGTACATGCAAACGTGCAAGCATTGTATTTCTGTGTACATGCAAGCGTGCAAGCTGTAGCCTGCGTAGGGCCCAAGCGATGAGTTGTGCAAATAGTAACGGATCTGGCCCTAGGATTTAATTAGGATCAGGATAGGAGTGAGATTCATTCTTAAGGGGCCAAGTTGGATTAGGATATAAAGCTGACCAGTGGATTGGACCAGGATTGGGCCATCCCGTCTAAAAAAATAGGGTCAAGGTTGGATTAGGGGTGGGCCACAACTTATTCCCAGGCTTAACCACAACCCACTACCAGTACCAGTTTGCCACCTTCCTTCCTAGATGCGATCATCAATAAGCAAAAACTATATGATATTTACGCGAAGGAAACGCTTGCATACTTATTCTTCCCAGATGAATCGCTAGCAATTCATGATTTCTTGAACACATTCTTCAGAATAGAGTATAATATGTATGCAGTCCCATTCTAAATTCGGCTTAGGTGAAAGCAAGTATGCAGTTCGGGCACTTACTTGTTTTAATAGCAGGATTGACGGGGAGCCGTCATCTTTCTTGAGCTGCACCCTGACCCTCCCCACCTGGAAGAAATCCCTTGGGTACGCCTTATCCAACTACGCATAGCAACAATTGGCCCATCAGTCAGATGTGCAAACAAACGATACTGTCAATCCTGAACTGGAAAAGGAAACAATCGGAGAAGGAATCAGGGCGGGCACCTCGATGGCGTGGGGGATCTTGAGGTGCGAACAGCAGTCAGCGATCTCGATGCAGGTGGGGTCCGGGCAGGCCTTGGCGGCGGCGATGCGGCGGCCCTCGGCGACCGTCTTCTTGGAGTTGAGGTAGACAGGGTAGATGACGTTCCACTTCTTGATGGTGCTCCGCAGGTCGCCGCCGCCGCCGTCCATCCGCGTGGTGTTCGGCGTCGCCACCGCAGAACAGATCCTGTCACGTGGCACAAAATCAAAGGGGGAGCGAGGTTTTAGGCCTTGTTCGGTAGTTCCAGGTTGAAAACAAGGCTGGTTTCTCTTCCTGGGCCGGATCAAGTGGATGCTGGTGGTTCACTAAAACCTGGTCACCAATGGATCTGGCTCAGGAATCAGAACTCTACAACATGAGACCCATTCGTTTCAGCCAGGAATGAAAACATTAGCAACTTGACGTAAACACTTGTTTGACAGCAAATCAAGGTCACTTGTTTGACAGCAACTTGACAGTAAACATTTATCTACATGCATAAAAAGCAAGGGACTGAAATGAGGGAGAAGTAGCAGACAAGTAGCAAACAAAAATAGAGCCTTGATCAATAAAAAATAGCAACATCCTTTCAGTCTTGATCAAGACAAAATAGAGTTTGAACTGGTAGAAGCATAAATCTCTCATAGAAGTTACAAGCACTCTAGGTTATCTAGTGACGTTGATATATATGTGAAGACTAACCTTAGACCTCCTGCACACTCAAGCCTGGTAGACAAAAAGTTCAATATCAGTTCCAGTGACATGACAATAGTATTTGGATTCATAATCAGGAACAGTGACAAATCTGGAAAATGATACTATGCAAGGAATAGAAATATGATACTATGCAAGGAAACAGAAATATGATACTATGCAATGATACTACTAGACAGTAAGGAAACAAAAAGAATGTCCAGGTTAATATATCTTTAGTTCTTTCCCATCAGTTATGCATTGCTAGATGCAGAATAATGAGCAGCGCATGAAACCAAAAACCAAGATCTGTCTCAGTTGCTAGAATGCACATGGCCATCTATTGCCAAGAAATTTAAGCCCACACTGTGTGCTAATAAGGCCGGCATGGATTAATAATGAACATGACCAGATGTGGTGCTCATTAGTTAGCAAATCCTTTCACCTCCGATACAATCGAGGAGTGAGATCTATGACTGAGAAGCCTTGCAAAGCAGATGTAAGTCAATATGCAAAGCAAGGATCAACGGGAAATTTCTGAATTGTGACTCTTGTAATACAAAATTGCATGCTTGCAGTGGCCCAGGAAGGAGAAGGAAAGCTGCATGGGCCAGCCCACAGCAGAAACAAAAGTGCACAGTGAGTGATCCACAGCAGCTGCCACAGTGCCACACTTGGGCAACACAGCTGCTACTGACTGTCTACAGTAGTATTATACTTCTCTTTCCAAATAGTATATGCACTATTTTTTTACTAGCTTTATAATTTGGCATTAGTTTCCGAATAATTTCTTAGCAAGTTGAGTAAATATCACTTCTTGGCAAGAGAATAATGAAATAGGTTCCAGCCTCAAATTCAGCATACTCAAATAGGTATCATGTTTCATATTAGCAATCCAGCATTATGAGAGAACAGGTGATATGCTCCCTACCAGGTCAGATTCATGTCAAATCATGCATCTTTGAAATCAAATCTAAAAAGAACATAAGAGTAAATTGGAGGTAGGAATGGACCAAACAGTACATTGAGGTGCAATAGTTAAGGCCATTGGAGTTTTTGAATCTGCAAGATGATAGGTACACAGCACTTTTCAGGTACACAAGAAGTCAAATTCAGATTCCTATTTTCTCGGGATCAAACTCAGTGATCTAGAATCTAGAAAGATGATAGTGCAAAATTGCTAAAATTTGGAGAAAAAAGCATTGGAATATACATTATCATAACAATGATCTAGGTGGGGACCAAACTCCGTAAATTATTAGTCTCTAAAGAGAACATATGCTATGCTGCACCCGTTTTGGTCCCAAAGCAACGAGATATCACAGCAGAGACCAAAATTCAGATAAGACACTGCATCTTTGCAGCTGAACGCCCATGTCAATTTGAAGACAATGCAAGAAAACGACAGGACACCCAATATTTATACGTGAGACATTTCAGTAAATTTTGTAATAGGATCATTAATAGCATAAAACATGTTCAGATCCAATTCACTAGCAGGAAAAGAATCAGTTCACATCCACTTTGTTTGATCATTATTCTATTTTTTAGCCATCTAGCCAGAATCAATTTTCCATTCTCTTACCATCTAAATCGATGGAAGCAACTGACCAAAATGGTCCAAACTAAGCACTACAAGCAAGCAGCAAACATATACCTCTATCAATTATTCCTTCTCCACTTACTTCTACATAAGCACAGCAGCTAGCACCTCCCTACACCCATCTGCACCTGGGCAAATTTCTCTCTTTCTCTGTGCTACTTATTCATCACGAGCAGATCAACATCGTGCTAGACAGCCTCCGGGTATTCCGGCTTAAGAGGATCTTCTCACGTAGATCGAGAAAACTCCTGAACCTCTGCCCCATCTATACACAGCGGCACCGCAGCTCCGTGAGATAAGCTGGCCAAAGACCTGTGTTTTGGATGTAGGGCGGACGAGGGAGTTTTTTTGCCCTGGTCGCTGCGGCCGAAACCACAAATAAAGATTGAGCCCCCTCATGACTCGAACTCTGACCGCCTGCACTGACCACTCGATCAGCCAAGCCGTTCCCAAGCCAGAACTAGCAGCTCACACTTCTCCCTCCGTTCTCTATTTTTCCGTGCGAGCAAGTTGAGGGCAGCCGCACGCACCGACACACGGGCTCCTAAATTCCCGACCCGTTTTGAACTAAAGGGATAAAGAGGCAAGGGCATATCCGTCATTTTGCGTGGCTGTCCATTAAAACCAAATAAAATAATGAGTTGAGTGTCCAGTAGCATATTACCTATGATTTTTTATGTCTTTTGACTAAGGCATATTTTTTAGTTGTTTTTAGCAAAGGGCACATTCCCATGGCCGATTTTGCCTTATTTTATTGGGTCGATTTCAATGCGTAACAGGCGCATGTCACCTCGCGCAGCGCAACAGCAGCACGTTCGTCGAGGCATTGAATCATGACTGCCTATCACAGCTGGTGCTGATACAATCGTATATGATCATGAATTATTATTATTGGTTGGTTTGGTGTGAGAGAAAAATACTGTTCTGGCTAAAAATTTACGATCGTTTGCGACCAAACGAACAGGCTGCAAGCTATCACGCCGCCGCGTAGGTCTCTGTCACGTCGGGCAGTGCCGAGCAGTTATTAGCATCTCCACACGTTCGGATTTATCTTTTTTTTCCCTTTCCTTCTTCTTTTTTCTTTATTTTCTTTTTAGTATCTATTCGTTTTATTTATTATTTCCCCTTGGGCCACCGTGAGGCAAGCTGTGGGCCGTCCCGGGTACGCCGAGGCCTAGGCCTGCCCTTCCGCCACTACTCGCCGCTGAGGAGGAGCCCCACCGCGCGAGCCGCGCCCGTCCGCCCCAACCGAGGCCTCCCTAGCCGCGTTGGCCGTGAGCTCCGGCGAGGCTGCTCGCGTCTACGCCCAGCGGGGCGGCGCAGGGGAGCCCAGGCAGATGGTGATCAGAGAAGGGAGTGAGGAAGAAGAAAGTGCCAAGGCAAAAAGCACATTTTACTACGGTTCTCTCTGGTCAGAAACAAAAAAATTAATATTTTATTAGCCGCAATGTCCAACATTAAATTTGGCAAGAATAAGAGTGTCCATCAGCAAACTGCTCTATTTTACATGCCCGCTAACATAGAGAGGTCACTTTCAGTGCCTTGTAGCAATTTTTGCCATATAAATATGATGTTCTAAGATGATCTTTAAGTATTCACGTATATCGTGACATGTTCTATGTATATATTAGGTTGTTCTAGTAGTTGTATATGTTTTTATTAAGTTCTTTTTCATACGTTGTTCCTTATTATATTTTAATTTACTTTTTCCTTCCATTGATTTACATTTAATTAGTATTTCCTTTTATTTCTTACTTTTATTTTATTTCCATTGTTATGTGATTTTTTTCCTTGTTTGTTTCTTCTGTTATATAGTTTTTCCCCATTCTATAAGATGTCCCATGATATATTTTTTTGGACAACTGGATTAGCCCAATCAATTTTGAAACAAACAACCACTTGGTGCTTACTATTCTGTTCGTCTCCTCTCCTCACGTCTCTGCAATTGTGGGTTATATGGGGCTTGTTTGGTTACCCTGATGCAGCCGTCCTTGTCTCCTAGGATGTAGGTTCACAGTGTTTGGTTCCCTGCACTCGTCCTTGAGCCTACCCCTGGGCATGCAGCCAAGGCGCCGGAGCTTGGCTCCCGAAAAATGGATTTGGAATTCGTTTCCTCGCAGCCTAGCTCGCGTGAGCCGTGTGCGCGTACGCGCGAGAGAGCAGTGATGCAGGTATGAGCGCAGATCAAGCCAACCAAACAACTTCCCACTGCATCCAGGCTCTGCCGAAGAAGGCAACCAAACAAGCATGCCTTGCATGGCCACAGCCTGGGTAACACTGGGCTGGTTGTCCAGATACGATGCAACCTAGCTGAGAAGAGAACCAACCAAGCCCATGGTCAATGGTCAGGCACAGGCAGCAGCAACCATGTAGAAAGGCCACGGAAGGCAACAAGAACAGGACAGGAGATGACAGTTGACATGGAGTGCTATTTTTACTTCTATTTTTCTGGACAAATGAAAGCTGAGTTCGATTTTGGATAATTGATGAAACATATGTACTAACCTATGTCATTAAGTGTGAATATGAGCTAGGTTGGTACATCCAAGCAATGGAGCTAGATGATGGTGATCAAGGTGGTGGTGATGACCAAAAGAGATGATCAAATGCTCCAACTTGAAAAAGAAGAAAGAGAAAAACAAAAAACCAAATGTTGATCAAGACAAATGTATCAAATATGTTTTTATTTTGGCACTCAAGACACCATAAAGGGTCTGAGTGTATTTAGGATCGATAGCCGTACTATTAAAAGGGAAAATCCTTGGCTAAGTGGTTATTGAGTGCCACTAGGTGAAGTCATAATTGCATATGCATTAGGACCTAGTGCGCTAACAAATTAACCCTTGAAAATGCTTGAAAAAAATGGTAACACATATGCGCATGGGTTATACACATGGTGGTTAGCAACTTGAAAGCAAGGGTGAAGTGGTTGAAATGTTAGAAAAAGAAAAGGAGGAAACTGTCAGGACCGGACCCTGGCTTGGCCAGTGATCGGACCCTGACAGGCCATGTCCGGTCAGTACTGGGACTTGGCCGAGAGGGCCGAGTTAGGACCGGACTTGGTGAAAACTCTAGTTTGGTTTTGGTAAATTGATGAAATCCTAGGTACTAACTTATGTGCTCTAAGTGAATTTGAGATAGGTTAAGTACATTCCAAGTGGTGAAGCAAATAATGAATATCATGCTAATGGTGGAGGCCATGGTGAAGATCAAGTGCTCGGACTTAGAAAAGAAGAAAGAGCAAAATAAAATGGGCTCAAGACAAAGGTATATTTGATAAGGCCATTTTGTTTTGATGATCAATACACTTAGTGAGTGTGATCACATTTAGGATCAATAGCCGTACTATTAACATGGTGAAACTTGTATCAAAATGCGGTTATCAAAGTGCCACTAGATGTTCTAACTCATTGCATATGCAATTAGATTGTAGTGAGTGCTAACATCCTTGAAAATGCTTTGTGAAAATGCTAACAAACGTGCATATTGGTGATACACTTAGTGGTTAGCAGTTGGAAGCAAGGATGGTGAAGTTTGAGTTGAAAAGAAGGATTTCAGGTGTGACCCAACGCTGTAACATGGATCGGACGCTAGTGCAACATGCGCCCGACGCTAATGAAACAATGAACTGATGCTAATGAAACATGCGACCGGACGCGCATGTGCAACTATTCACAGACATGCAACACAAGCGGTTGAATGACTTGACGCTGGGTGAGACCGGTCAATGGTGACCGGACGTGTTCGGTCACCAAAATACCTGTCTAGAACCTCTCTGGATCGCACTGGACGCTGATGCAACAATGATCGAACACTACTTGTCAACAAAAGATGCTCGATAGTCCACCGAGGGGTATCCCGCGATGGTAGATTTGTCAGTGGAGGTGCGCGTGATCAGGAACCAGATGGTGACATAAGGCGTAGAGACAGCGATTTAGACAGGTTCGGGCTGTCTGATCGACGTAATAGCCTACGTCCTGTGTCTTTGGTGTATTGTATTGAGATGTAGATGACCATGTAGATCGATGTCCACTAAGGGACCCCTGCCTCTCCTTATATACTCTGGAGGGGCAGGGTTACCAGAAAAGTATCCTATTTGGTACTATACAATATCTTATGGTGCACGTCAACCAGTGCCGTGCACGCCTTGATCTTGTGGGCTGGGTCACCTCTGATGGTGTGGCCCATGTGGCCTGCCGTGGGTATCGGGAGCCATACCCCCATAGCTAGTCCCCGAGCATGACAGTAGGTGACGTAGTCACGTGGTGCTAGGGTCAGAAAGTAGAAGAAAGGCAGAAGATTGACCGAGCAGGCAACCAGTCCATGGGCGGAGTCCTAAATTGAAAAGCGCATATTCACCGTAAGGTGAAGTGTGCCCATTTAGTCCCCGAGCCTGCTGGAAGATGAATAATAAATCTTGTAGCAGGGTCAAAGAAAAAGAAGTCTAAAAGCTTGCCGATGTCGTCTGACATGCGTGTATCAAGACCCCAGACGTGCTGCCCAAGATTAGCACCCTGATCCGAACAGCATGGAGCAGCTTGATAGCACACTGATGAGGCGTAGCAAGATTCAACCATCAAGGGAGTCCCCGACGTAGCGGGCGACGTCCGAGCACCGAGGAGTCCCCGGCGTAGCTGGCGACGTTTGAGCACCGAGGAGTCCCCGGCATAGCTGGCGAGGTCCGAGCATCGAGGAGTCCTCGACATAGCTGGCGATGTCCGCAAGGTGAAGTGGGGTAAAGTGTGCCCACTTAGTCCCCGAGCACAAAGAATCCGAGCGTCGAGGAGTAACCGACGTAGTTGGCGATGTCCAAGCACTGAGGAGTCCCGACGTATCTAGCGATGTCCGAGCACCAAGGAGTCCCCGATGTAGCTGGCGATGAAGCAAGAGCGACGAACAGTTTGGTCAACTGGTCGGCAGCGAAGTGAGCATTGAGTAGAAGCAACTGGTGAATAGTCCGATCAAATGGTCGGTGACGAAGTCCATGAACCTAGCGGTCCAACCAGTTGATTGGTGGAGAAGTCCAAGCACCAGGTGATCCGATAACCTGGACGATGATCCTACAATACAAATATGTAGAATGGGTAGTACATGATGTAAAAATATATGAACTCTGGAGAAAAATCAGCAATGGCGATGAAATAACATATGCAGCTCGGCGATTGGTTGGTGTGAAGATGTATTTATATTTAATATAAACCACCCGACAAGTTAATGTGTAGCTGAGTCTCCAGCCCTAGCTAGCCCGTTAACCATAACGCGGAGCACGGAGCCCGTGTGCGTGTAGGAAGAACAAAGCGTCGCTAAGGAGTCGCTGCCGACCACCCATAATGTAGAGGGCAGATGCTCGTGCACGTGTAGGGAGGAGCCAAAGACAGGGCCGTCTCTGGGGACATCCGAGCATCAACATGACTGTTCGGGGGTTTAGAAAATCGTTTGGAGAGCAAACATGGAGAAAACAACTCGAAGAAATATTATGGCGATATACGAAGATTGGAGAATATTTAGAAAATATTAAAGCGTGTCTTAGCTTTAGACAGAACATCTGGTCAGAGGAGTATGGCGTTATCGCCTGGCTCTTGAGCTTTCTGGCTTGTCGTCGTGGCGATGGTCATGGCTGTCATGGCACCGTTCTTCACGGCGATCATCATTGCGACGTGATAGATGGTCGGAGTAAGTAGTCCGGGCGACTTACTTAGCGGCTCATTTGACGGCTCGGGTGACTCGTTGTAGTCATACGGGTACGTGGAGTCGTAGTTGAACTGGCGTAGTCGCTTAATATAGTCGGATAGCTTGTTGGATGCCTCGGAAGATCATCTCGGCGGTCATATCAGTGTTGGAGAGCTTGTCACAAGATGGGATGAATAGACAGTGCTTGGCTTGGTTGCGGCTGCACGATGCACACGTACGTATACACGTGCACACGCATGTGCCCTTATAGATCCGTGGTTGCATATTTTCATGCATGCAGATTCATATATACTCTGAGTAGCAGATCCGTACAAGCACGAGGAGTCCGATCTGAGCATGCATAGGGAGTCAAGTTGCCGCCGTGATCGACGCTGTTCATTGCTTGTATGACTGTTGATGGTCCAGGATGTAGCGGCGACTCGTCACCATGCACGATAGCATGCCACCACAAATCATCCTGTGATGCCGAGGTGATCTTGCCATCTAGCGGGCCATCGGTTGTCGATCAGTCACTGCCGGATAGCAGTGCTTCGACTTGGCGACGCGTGCTGCTCGGAGATGCACTGTGATCGTTGAAGGATGTCGACTTGATCAGTCAAGCTGCTGCGAAGCATGTTGATCTTGAGGTATGCCATCTGGTTTGTCATGGGATCAGCACACACAAGCCCCTACCTGGCACGCCAACTATCAACAAAAGATGCTCGGCAGTCCATCGAGGGGTATCCCGTGATGGTAGATTTATCGGTGGAGGTGCACGTGATCAGGAACTGAATGGTGACACAAGGTTCAAAGACAATGATTTAGATAGGTTTGGGCCATCTGATCGACGTAATACCCTATGTCCTGTGTCTTTGGTGTATTGTATTGAGATGTAGATGACCATGTAGATCGATGTCCACTAGGGGACCCCTGCCTCTCCTTATATACTCTGGAGGGGTAGGGTTACAAGGAAAATATCCTATTTGGTACTATATAGTATCTTGCGGTGCACGTCGACCAGTGTCATGCACGCCTTGATCTTGTGGGTTGGGTCACCTCTGACGGTGCGGCCCATGTGGCCTGCCATGGGTATCGGGGGCCATACCCCCACACTACTGCAACAAGCACCGGACGCTACTACAATGAGAGGACTATTGGTCGCCAACGGTCTAATTCAAATAGTCTGTGACCGGATGCTACTACAACATGCATCGGATGCTACTGCAACTTCGATCAGACACTACTACAACTTGCATCATAGGCTATTGCAACAATGCACCAGATGCGTCTGGTCATCCCAACCAGCAAGTCTGGTCATCGCATAGAAAGCCCCACCTTGTGTCTAACAGCTCTATTTCGTTTGGGGTGTTATAAAAGGTGGTTGGCCGGCTTGGGCTCATACCCTTTGGCCATTTTCTTTGTGAGCTAAGACAAAGCAGACCCACTCATCTCCATCATTGATTCATCATCTTTGTGAGATTAAGAGTGAATCCAAGGGCATTGCTTGAGTGATTGCATCTAGAGGCACTTGGTAATTGTGTTTTGCTGTGGGATTTGCTTGTTTTTCTTGGTGGTTATTGTCACCTAGATGGTTTGGTGCAGCGATGATCAGTCGAGTGGAGGAAGGTGATTGTCTCTGGCTCCGATCATGGTGATTGTGAGGGGTTCTTGACCTTTCCTCAGTAGAGAGCCAAAAGGTACTCTAGTGGATTGCTTGTGGCTTGTGGATCCTCATCTTGTGTTGGTTGTGCAGCACCCAATTGTGGGTTAGGCGGGTAATGCGTATTAGCACGTGAACCTCTAAGTGAGTGAACCACCAAAATAGGGACTAGCTTGCCAGCAAGCAAGTGAACCTCGGTGAAAGATCATTGTGTCATCTTGTCTCCAAGGATTCTTTGGTATTCATTGATATATTGTGATTGATCACTTGCCACTGGTGGTATAACCTTCCTACCTCTCTTGTGCATTTACTTTATTAGTGTAGCTAAGCTCTTTAGTGTAATTAGTTTTGAGAGCTAGCTTGTGTCTTGTCTAGTGGTCAGTGAGGTTCTTTAGTTATCCTTTGAGAGCTCACTAACTTAGTGGTAATGACTTAGCCTCTTGTGTGACTTAGAGATCATAGATAACTAGAATTATGGATAGAAGGCTTGCATTTTGAGTAGGCTAGTGCAATACTCGCTTCGCTTCATAATTGTCTAACCACTTGGCTTAAGTGTTGTTGTAGAAATTTTTATAAGCTATTCACCCCCTCTAGCCATTAGGACCTTTCATCCAGCATGGTAGTGAAACCAGACCCAAGGGGGAGAGTCCGATTATGCTGCTCTGTGCACGGTGCTGACATGGAGAGGACTGGACCCTATGGGTGAGTCCAGTCATGTATGACCAGACCTAGTCCGAAGGGTCTAGGAGCTCTCTGATGTTTCTAGATGTGATCGGACCCTGCTAACTCTGAGTGACCGAACCCAAGTGATCATTGAGATCCAAGACATGGGGTTTGAATTGAGTATGCATGGCAAGCATTCGTGGACCAAACCTAGGTGACCAGACCCTGATCAGTGTTCTGTCGGTGAGTTCGATCACCCCCTACGTGTGCCTTACTGCTAGTAGAGGCTTGGGGACTCTATAAATAGAAGGGTGCTGGCTCTAGCTCACTCTCTTGCACATTTTCATCAGTGATATATCCTTGTGAGCTAAAGCAAACACCTCCCACTCATCTCCATCATTGATTCATCATCAAAGTGAGATTGGGAGTGATTCCTAGTGTATTTACTTGAGTGATTGCATCTAGTGACACTTGGGGATCAGTTGTGGCCATGGATTTCTTGTTACTCTTGGTGGTTGCTGCCACCTAGATGGCTTAGAGTAGCGTAGTAGTATTGGCATGAGTGGGTGATTGTTCATGGCCATCTTTCGGTGATTTGTGCAGGTTCTTGACCTTCTCCCGGTGAAGAGCCAAAATGTACTCTAGTAAATTACTCATGTCATTGAGCTACCCTCACTTTGGGTAGGTTCTTGCGGTGCCCTAGTGTGGGCTTGGTGTGGTGCCAATTCACTCGCAAACCACCAAGTGTGTGGTCGACACAACGAGGACTAGCGTGCTAGCAAGCATGTGAACCTCGGGAGAAAAATTGAGTGTCTCATCGTCTCCATTGGATATCTCCTAGAGTTCTAATGGCATTCATATTGATTGATTGATCATCTCACTTGTCACATGTAGTATACATCTCTCTACCTCTTGTATTTACATTCCTAGAGATATCTTGTGTAGAGGCAGTTAAGTAGCTAGTGTAGCTTAGTTGGCAATGTAGTTGTAATTAGCTAGATCACTAGTTAGTGAAGTGGAGAAATAGCTTTGTGTGTGCTTAGTGATCATAGCAACTAGAATTATGGTATAGGTGGCTTGCAACCCATTTAGAGCTAGAGCAAAATTGCATTTCGCCATTTAGGTTATTAACCATTTGCTCTAGTGAATTTGTAGAGAATTTTTATAGGCTATTTACCGCATCTGGCCATTTAGGACCTTTCAACAAACCAGAGCTGACGTGCGCTAAACAACGAAGCTAAGTAGAAATGTGGGAAATTGCGGCGTGAGAATTGGGTCATGCAGACGCACGGAAGTGGGCCATGCGTGGAACAGAGAAGTGGACATAGGAGGCAAGAAAGCTGGTCGGTGCGATCCTCTGTGCCACCCTGGTCGATGCGTAGCACGCCCCAAGAAAGAGTATGGAATATCAATTTTGCCCTTACAAAAGTGGGTCGACATGTTGTAGGGTCGAGATGGCGGACTAGAGAGGGGTGAATAGTCCTTTCTAAAAATAATCGCGTCGGCTAACTGAAACAAATACAGAATTAAAACTATCGGTCTAGCCATGACTACACCCCTCTATCTAAGTTCATAAGCATCTTATAAAGATCCTAATTAGGCAACAAAGGTGTCGGACTTGCTAGAGCTCACCTAACCAATTCTAGGAGCAAAGGTCACATAAACCTATGCCGCTAGTACTTCAAGCAACCGGGGGAGCTCCTACACAATCTAGTAAGCAAAAAACACAAAGCCCTAAGCTCACTAGCAATGCTCAATAACAAGGCAACTAATGCCAAATTAGAGAGCACAAATAACTTAGCTACACAAACTAAGCAATGTAACTAACAAGGTTACTAAAACCAAATTAGTTATGCAAGGGAGCTACTTCTATGCTACATAAGCAAGAAGGTAACTAGCAAGCTACACAAGCTCACTAATTACTAAGAGCAACTAAACAAGCACAAGTATATGAAAAAAAATAAATACAAGCTTGTGTATGGGGAATGCAAACCAACGGGAAGAACAATGTTGACACGATGATTTTTCTCCTGAGGTTCATATGCTTGCCAACACGCTAGTCCCTATTATGTTGACCGCTCACTTGGTGGCTTGGTGGCTAATTGGTTTTTCACAAACCTAGCCCACATGTTGGGCACCGCAAGAACCTATCCTAAAGGTGAGGTAGCTCAATGACACGCTCTACTAGTGTTGCTCTTCGTGGCTCCCATGGGGCGAGCACAATACCCCTCACAATCACTTCTCCGAAGCACCACACAATCTTCTTTGCATGCTTTGATGGAGACCACCACCAAGCCATGTAGGAGGTGGCAACCTCCAAGAGTAACAAGCACTACCAGCTTACAACTCAAACACCTAGTGCCACTCGATGCTATCTCACAATGCATCTCACTGGAATCACTCACTCGCAATGGATTCACACTTCACGTAAGCACAAGTGAGTTAGAGGCTTCTCAAAGCAAGCACACATAAGGGCTACACATCCCCAAGGTGCTCAACCTTAGCCAAGCCCAAGCTCCACCTTTATTTATAGGCCCTAAGCCAAATAGAGCCGTTGGAGCCTTGGAGCACATTTCTACGCGGTCACCGGACAACAACGTGCAGGCACCAGACAAGGGGTGGCGGTGTGAAAGCTCTAGTTTGGTTTTGGTGAATTGATAAAACCCTAAGTGCTAACCCTTTTACTCTAAGTGATCATGAGATAGGGTAGTACATTCCAAGTGGTGGAGCAAGTGATGATGATCATGTTGGTGGTGATCGATGGCCATGGTGATCAAGTGCTCAGGCTTGAAAAAGAAGAAAGAGAAAAACAAAAATCTCAAGGCAAAGGTGATATCCATAGGAGCTTTTGTGTTTTGGTGATTGAGACAATTAGCGAGTGTGATCACATTTAGGATAGATAGTCATACTATTAAGAGGGGTGAAACTCGTATCGAAATGCAGTTATCAAAGTGCCACTAGATGTTCTAACTCATTGCATATGCATTTAGATTCTAGTGAGTGCTAACACCCTTGAAAATTCACTCTCTAGTGCCTGTCGGCGTAGAAACATGTCAATGCGCCTAGCACACAGCAAGCCGAAAGGATCTGCTAGATGGAGCAAGGCTAGAGACCCACTTAGCTTCAACGCAGGGCTAGCCAATCCTATGAATTCTTGAAGACGTGCCAGTCAATTTGACCTACAATTGACAAGGAGAGAAAGTTTATCAGTAATTTAAGGTGGAACATGCCGGTCTTGCCCAGACAGTTCCAAGTGTGCTACTTCAGGAGCAGCTAGACGAGAAAAATCGACTAAATAGCCGATACGCGAGGAAATTGGCTATTAAGGACTGTAAAGCTCATGGGTTGCGATTGATTTTATGATGACAAGTACAATGCACGCATATGTAAGTAAAATCATCAGCAAGGTGTAAATTACCAGTGTAAAGCATTGAGCTGGTGAATCTAACAAGAAGGGATATAACATGCGAATAAATCGACTGTCTAGTATAAATGGATCTACAAACTGCTCTGAATCTAATATGTTATTATCAACAGTGAGGGTCAATCGGATCGATGGCAGCTATGATGGTAATAACAAACTAAAACCAAAGAATCTATAAAACCATCTATACATTGGCAGGTTTTCTAAAAGACATGCTATATGTGTGAAAGCACAAGCGAATCAGCTAGAATAGCCGATTCAGGTAGAAAAGAGACTACAACATGTGAACAATCGACTATTTAACATGGACCGATCTATGAACTCATTAGACCTAACCTATTATCTTTAATAGTGGGGTTTGACCTAATCTATGACAGCCATGATAAAGACAACAAATCAACCCTTTAAAGTAAATAGATCTATTCACGTTTAACAGAATCATGGAGACATACTATAGGCGTTAAAGCATAGGCGATTGGACTATTTAGCCAATGCGGGCATAGCAAACAGCTAGGATCATGCCTGGTCAAAAGCAAATCTACCAGCTAGCATCCTCTGATCTAAAGTACTAATAGTGGGGGTCAACCGGATCGATACATCCATAATAGCGAGCTATGGACTAGATTCAACTAGCTAGTAAACCTTCTCAAGATCAGACATGCCTTGACCACATACTATGCATGACCAAGATCGAAGCAGAACAACCAATGAAACATAATCTATCATTAAAGTAAGAACTGTCGCAATGTAACAAAATAAACGATGGATTAAAAGGATGTGAGGCCGATCTAGATCGGTCTTGATCGGGCAGGTTGATATTGCTAAAACTAATGACAATAAGAACATCAGCAAGATCGGTAACTTAATGAATCTACCAGAAGGATGCCACCCTTAGGTAGAGCCGATAACTTGACCTTAATCTAATTCAAGCAGTAGAGGTTGAGCTTAACTGATGCAGCCATACTTGAACTAGACAAGAGTCGATAACTAGCTTATGCTAGAGCTCGCAGTGGAGGTCGAACTTAACCGATGCAACCTTACAAACCAAAGCATAAGCCATGACGGTACTTATAGACAAGCTGGAGGTCAGCTGGGCTAATGCAGCTCTGCTTATTGAAGAACTCACCGAGATCTACACTACTCCTACTCCTAAGGGTTGGTGTGAAGCCAAAAAAAGTAATTTGTATTGATTGATTGGATGCCTTTTTACAATAGCCGGGGTCCAATATTTATACCTGGAACCTAAGCATGAATCCTACTCAAGTATGACTTATTATAATTTTGGTGTAAGAGAAAACATTCCTAACTTAAGATAACTTGGACCCTAATCTTTTCCTTTTTGTAGAGTTCAACATGTTTCTCCCGACGCCAACCGTAGCTTATTGATGTTATCTACTGGCGTCATCTGAAGAGAGCTGATCCTAGTGCCACATCTAAACCGGCTGATATCGATCCTTATGTAATCGATTCCTTGATGACACAATCTTGGAAGTTTCGAGTTCCCGCATTCTTCTTCCAAATTTTGTTGTAAACATATGTCCCCCAATTTTGGGATAAAAATAATTTTATTCCAAAATTACCACGTCTGTACCTCCGATGGGTCCGTAGTCATGGGTAGAGAATGTTGATCTAGGGCCTACTATCCTTCACCTTCACCAACGTCCTTGCCTGCTCATGAGCCCATACCTCAAAAGTTTCATGAGAGCATTATTGCTTCATGGGCGCTTGGATTCATTCTTTCGGATTCGACTATAAATGTCTATCCGACTCTAGCGAGAGCAACCCAACAACTCAGTTATGTTGCTCTTCTGCTTGCCTCCTCGAGTGCCCTTGGCTCTGCTAGACCCTCCATGGTCTAATTTTTTGCTATGAGGGTCTTGAGCGGTTAGAATAATTCTTGTGCACAGGGTGATTATGTCGCTCATTTTAGCGCCTTGTCGAGCAAGAGAATCAGTTGCTGAGCTTAGAAGAATTCTTGTGACATCACCAAAGTTTTCTCACCATGATCGTAGAGCTATTCTAGTGTTTGCAAGGGTTAAAATGTGTGGACCCCTTTTCCTTGTTCACTCTATCAAATGCTCATCGGGGAAACCACAGACTTCTTTCCCACGGTTTCGTAGCCACCGAGAATTCGGTTGGATATATGAGTATCTTCTTAGCAGGCGGCCTTTTCTCTCTCTCCTAATGCCACTTCTATCTGTGGGCCGATATGACTCAGTCCATGATGACCTTTGGCCTTGTGGGGATCCGGACCCCCTTCAATCCAAATTAGTCTTAGTGGGTTGATCATCAGTTAATGTAAACTTTTTATATCAATCCCATAGTATCTTGTAATTATGGGAAGCAATAAGTCTGAATACATTGTTTTTTATAATCCATTCCCTAAATTTCTAGAGTGTTGATCCATTTCCATAACTGACTTTAATTCCATAACCCCCATGAAACTCATCTTCTCACCTCCCGGGCTATATATTTAGGCCATGGGTATGGGTAAAAAAACAACCTGCTTTGTCTCAAACCTTCTGTGTCTTTGGTGCGATTTGCTTTTCAATAGGCTCAAAGGCATGGAGAATGGCAAGAGGTCTACTGAAGAGGCCCTTGACGAGTCTGTGCCACCACGCCAGCGTCTCCGTCATTAGGAGGATGCAACCCATGATCTTGGGTGGATGGACCTTTATCTAAATGTGCTGTAGGACGTTCTCGCTGTCTTAGAACATAGGGCCGACTCCACTCAAGTGAGGCTGGCTGAGTCTGAGGCTAGAATCATGGGTGAGATATTCACCACAATTTTCTATTTTTCTTAGTTTTGTCTTTAAGATCTTGATTATCTCTCCCTTGAATCTTTCTAGACCTATCGGTCTAGTTGGAAAGCCTCCAATCAGCTGCAGAGTATGCAGCATGATTCATCAATGCTAGGGGTGCCGCACTGGTGGTTCACCTGTACGATGTCCTAAACCACGTTAGAGAGATTGCCCTTCATGGTGTTCATCATGGTGCTACCATAGCATTGGCTATTGCACAAGCTCATTCTGGCCACGAGCTTCGACTTCTTCCCCATGGTTTCCCAGCCACCTGAGCATCCTAAGGACCATGAGAGCCTAGTCAAGGACTTCTTCAACACCACCAAATCCATAGCCCTTTCTTCCCAGGCCGAAGACATAGTGAACAAAGTGTTCCCTGTCCTTTAGTTTGTAATAGCAGAAGCTAGCAAACAATCTCTTTGTTCCAAGTGGCTTTTCTTTTGCCCTATACTCATGTTCCATGTACTAATTTGTTTGCATTTGTTTTTGTTCTATAGGCGATACATATCGTATCGGCTTTTACCCCTTTGGATCTATTTTTTTGAACTAGAGGCGATACCCTTCTGGTATCGGCTATTAGAGCCGATGATTGAACAAATCGGCTATCAAGTATTAATCCAAACGCTAGGATAATATTTCTTTAGGTATTTTCCATTGATTGCTCTGTCAAACTCCTCTTCTCCTCCTAGTGTTTCTAAAATATAAGCATTGCCCGGCGCATAATGTTTAATCCGATAAGGTCCTTCCCAATTAGGTGATCACTTGTCGAACTTGCTGCCTCTTGACCCGATCGGTAATTTTACCTTCCAGACCAAGTCCCCTTCAAAAAATTATTGGCACTTGACATTCTTATTGTAATACTTCACAATCCTTAGCTTATTGGCTTCTATATTCTCAAGAGCACGCAGTCAATGGCAACTTAAGTCTTCTAGGTCATCCATCATAAGATTCTTGTAAACTTTGGCTGACAAATCATTTTGCAGCAGTGACCTACCTCGATCCAGTTTGAATCTCTTACACAAGTTCATAAGGTGACACTTTAATCGATCCATGATAGGCCATCCTATATACCCATAATGCCTCATTAAGCATTGAATGCCACTTCCTTGGCTACTCTTCGATCTTTTTCTTGATCAACTTAATCATAATTTGATTAGACGCCTCTGCTTGGCTGTTAGCCTGAGCATAGTAAGAAGAAGAATTTAATAACTTAATTCCCATACTGGTAGCAAAATCTCTGAATTCTTCTGATGTAAACATTGTCCCCTGATCAGTAGTGATAGTTTGAGGAATCCCAAAATAATACACAATATGCTCCTTGACAAAATCTACCATGCTCTTTGAGGTTACCGTCTTCAAAGGAATTGCCTCAACCCACTTAGTAAAATAATCTGTTGCTACCAATATAAACTTATGTCCTTTACTTAAAGACAGAAAAATCTAGCCAATTAGATCAATTCCCCAACCTCGAAATGGCCATGGTTTGATTATTGGATTCATAGCCGATGCGGGCGATTTCTGAATATTACCAAAACATTGACAATCTTGGCACCCCCTATAATATTCAAAACAATCTTCTAGTGTTGTTGGCCAGAAATATCCAGTCCTACGAATAATCCATTTCATCTTATAAGCCAATTAATGAGCTCCACATATCCCTTCATGCACTTCACCCATCAACACTTTAGCCTCTTCTTGATTTAAGCATTTAAGCAACACCCCATCGACTGTTTTGTAATATAGTTGATCATCTAGCAAAACATACTTAGTCAATTTATACCTTAGTTTTCTGGTAACCTTTTGTGATGGATTCTTAAGGTAATCAACTATTTCAACTATCCAATCATTATTCAAGGTCTCACTACTTAAGATCTCTTGAAACACTCGATAACCGGACGCACTTTGAGCTAAATGATTAGCCTCTTGATTCTGTGCTCCTAGAATATATTGGAGAGAAACATGAGGAAATTCCTTGAGTAACCTTTGGCACTCATTATAGTATCCCCTCAGAGTATCTTCTTTACATTCATATAGGCCGATCAACTGATTGATAATTAACTGTGAATATCTAAATACTTCAATTGCCTCAGCCTTTACTTCATGAAGAAGTTGAAGCCCCTTAAGAATAGCTCCATATTCTGCTTGGTTGTTGGTAATCATTGGTTCAGTTGGAAAAGCAAACTCAAAACTTGCTCCCCATGGTGAAATAATAACAATACCAATGCCACCACCTTGCTTGCATGATGATCCATCAAAAAATAATATCCAAGGTATCAGCTCTACATAGCCAACACTTGGCTTATGATGCTGGGTGAGAAAATCAGCTATTACTTGTCCTTTGACTGCTTTAGCTGATTCATACCTCAAGTCAAATTCCGACAACGCAAGAATCCACTTCCCCATTCTCCCATTTAATATCGGCATCGATAGCATGTGCTTGATCACATCAGCCTTGGAAACAACTGTACACTCAGCCGATAGCAAGTAATGTCGCAACTTAGTGCAAGAAAAATATAAGCACAAGCATAACTTTTCAATAGGAGAATATCTTATTTCTGGATCCAAAATTCTTCTACTTAGGTAGAAAACAACTCGTTCTTTTCGTTCAAACTCTTGCATTAAGGCTGATCCAATCGTTTTGTCATTGGCCGATATGTACAACTTAAAAGGCTTACCTTGCTCAGGAGGGACTAGCACGGGTGGACATTTCATGTATTCTTTTATCTCCTCAAATGCCTTTTGTTGTACGTCATCCCACTTAAATTCTTGATAATTTTTCAACTTTAACAAGGGAGAAAATGGCAGAACCTTTTCCGACAAATTTGAAATAAACCTCCTAATAAAATTAATCTTACCAAGCAAAGATTGTAACTCTGTTTTAGTAGTCAGGGCACTACTTCATCAATTGCTTTTATACTTTTTTGACCAATTTTGATTCCTCTCTCGTGGACCATAAAACCAAAAAATTGTCCAGCTGATACTCCAAAGGCACACTTATTGAGATTCATCTTTAGACCATGTTTTCTTATGCATTCCAAAGTCTCCCACAAATCAACTAGATGTTCCTTGTACCCCTTAGATTTTACCACCACATTATCAATGTAGATTTCGACAATCCTACCGATCAACTTATGAAAAATATAATTCATCGTTCTCTGATAAGTTGCACTGGCATTCTTCAAACCAAAGGTCATCACAACCCATTCAAATAAACCGATTGCGCCAGGGCATCTAAAAGCGGTTTTTACTACGTCGTCCTCAGCCATAAAAATTTGGTTATATCCTACATTGTTGTCCATGAAACTAATAACCTTGTGCCTGGCTGCTGCATCTACCAATATATCGGCTATCGGCATCGGATAACCATCCATGGGTGTAGCCTTGTTTGGATCTCTGAAATTGATGCAAACTCTTAACTTCCTATTCTTCTTATACACAGGAACAACATTCAATATCCACTCTGCATATCAGCACAGTCGAATAAATTTCACTTATAGTAATCTTTCAGCCTCCTTTTTGATATCATCATGAATGTTTGGGTTGAATCTCCTCGGAGCTTGTTTAAACGACCGATATCTAGGTTTGATTGGCAACTGATGTTCAACAATCGATCGGTCTAGACCAGGCATCTCATAGTATTCCCAAGCAAAACAATCTTTAAATTCCTTTAATAAATCCACCAACTCTTGCTTATACTCAAGATCCAACTTAGCACTTACATATGTTGGCCTAGGCCTATCTCTAGAACCAATATCTATCTCTTCTAATTCATCGGACCGACGTAAAGCTGTGTCCTAGTTTATCATCTATATCATTTATTGGATTATCCATTAAAACAAATTCTCAAAGTCGACTGCTTGGATCGGCTGTTGGCTTTCATCATTGACTTTAATGAAGCCTCCTTCCCATAGCTTGCTAGAAAAATACTCAAAGTCTTCTAGCTCCCAATACATTGGATCAACTATTGCGATACTTACAGAATCATCAGCATGAACCAGCTCAACATCATCTCCATGCCACTAAATCAAGCATTGATGCATGGTTGATGGTACACAATAGTTTGCATGAATCCAATCACGACCAAGGAGTAAATTGTATGACCCTTTTCCATCAATGACGAAGAATGTGGTGAGCAAAGTTTTACTTCTGATTGTCAATTCGACGTTCATTTCCCCATGGTCTTAGATGCATTACCCCCAAAATCTTTAAGCATCATGTCGGTCTCAATCAAATCTCTTGGTCCCTTGCCAAGCTTGCGAAAAGTAGTGTAAGGCATAAGATTGATAGAAGCACCTCCATCCACCAACATTTTGCTCATCGGCTTCCCATCAATGAAATCTTTTACATATAAAGCCTTTCAGTGCCGATGCTTGACTAGCCTATCAAATATAGCTTGTTGTACTACTGTCAACTTGGCAACTATCTCCTCATATTCTGATTTGTCAAAATCTGAATAGATTTCTTGATCTGCTGGAGCTCTGAATTCTGACGGCAACAGAAAAGCCATTTGAATATTAGCCGATGGTTGACCCCTATCGGCTAGTTTGTTTAGCGCTCCACACTTGAGGTCTACCAGATGCCTGAGTCTGTTCTAGCTCTCTGTTTCTTAGGCATTGCACCCTTCTTTTCTAGCTTCTTGTTAAACCTCCTAGACACCATTGCTCTTCCTGCCAAACATATTCTTCTTCATTATCTTCTTCTTCATAATCAGCCCAGTTCTGATCAACAACTCGCTTCCCAAGCAGATCATGAACACTTCTATTTTTAAGCACCAATCCATACTATTATCATGATACTCATCTCTAGCATGAATAAACCAACGGTTGGCTTGGGACTGCCTAAACTCCCAATATTGCTCACTACACTCTAGGCAATTATTTCTAGTAGGCAATTTCAAACCTTCATTCCAATAGTGTTTGAAAAAAGGACAATTCCAATGTGATTCAGCTTGCTTTCTTTCATACCTCTCTTTTCCCTATTGACGCTGGTATTCTTTCCCTTCTAGCCAGCGCTGATAATCCTTCTCCTTCTGTCGTTGCCATTTGTTCAACAAAATTCAAGATGTGACACGTAGGCTTATTGCCCCATCCCTTGACGTCTCTCCCTGCTCGTATTGGCTCTTCTGTTAGTCCACGACGCCTTCTAATCTCTCTATATTCATCAATCGATATTTGCATCTTTGGGTCAACGGTTCTAGTTTCTTTTGCCTTAGTTGATGTTAGGACTTTAGTCTTCCCTTTGAGCAACCTAGCATCAACCATGTTCTAATCTCTTAGGAAAGGATTATCATTGACTTTCATCTTCTGAGGTGTATCAAATTTGAGCTTCCCTTGCTGAATAGCCTTTTGTATTTGTTGCCGGAAAATTTGGCACTCATTAGTAGAATGAGAAGTAACATTATGAAACTTATAGAACTTCTTATTCTTCAACTGATCAGGAGGCAACATAACATGATTGGTGGGCAGCTTGATCTGTCCCTTCTCAAGCAAGAAATCAAAGAGCTTGTCCGATTTTGTGACATCGAAATCATAGCTTTCTTCAACTCTTTTCCCCCAAGGATTTGGCACCATTACTGTCTTCTTACCCCAATTCCATTCGGTCGCAACAACCTCTTCTTCATCATCCTCATTGCCGTCATTGACTAAATATGGATTATAGGCTTCGGCAATTGTGGCGCTCTTTTGGAATTGGGTATCTCTGTGCATACTCTAGAATTAGCTATTGAGTGCTGCCACTCGTTGAGCCAACTGACCTAAATTGTCAAACTCTTGCCCAACATTGGCAACATTCCTTGAATGGCCAAAGTAGCTAGCTAATCATCAGTCAAGTTTAATGAGAAGCACAAATTTCTGGTCTCTCGGAACCTCTAAAGAAACTCGGTACCCAATTCATCAGTTGTCTGCCTTATGGTCATCAAATCAGTAAGTTTCTTTTCTCCTATCCCAGTATAGAAATATATATGAAACTTCTTCTCTAGGTCTGCCCAGTTAGTAATGTAATTAACTAGAAATGACAAAAACCAAGTAAAGGCTGGTCCTGACAGGGATAAGGAGAAGAAACAAACTCGATGAGCCTTTTCAATGGATGCTTTGCCCAACTATGTAAGATATCGACTAACATGTTCTATTGTGCTTATGCTATCTTGGCCAGTGAACTTAGCAAACTCTAGGAGCCTGTAATTTGTAGGAAGTGCGACCAAATCATACCATTCTAGATATGGACGTTTATACAAAAAGGTATGCCCTTTTGGACTTCAAACCAAACTAATTCTTCATCATCTCGGTCATTCTAAGCAACAATTCATCAGCATTTGAATCTAGATTTCTTTGCAACTGCTGACCCATCTACGGATTTAAATTTTAGGTATCTTGATACCCCAAATTTGGAATGATATGAAGGGTATTGTAATCTATGCCATAATGATATCCCTGTGGAATCTCTATCTATTGGGTCCTTTGCTGGTTTGCTTCTTGAAGTTTCTGGTTATAAATGTTAGGATCTATATCTCTACAAATCCTTTGAATTGATGGCGCTATTTTTTGAGCCGACGACAAGTATCTGGCCAGCTGTGCCAAAATTAACCATTTGATTTCTAAACTTGCCCCATTGGCTATTGCACATGCTGCACTAAAGATCTAGGATTATACTGTATCTGATTAGTAGTAGCACCCTAAACTTGCTCAGATGAGCTCTAAACTGCCTAGACATCATCATTACCAGCTGGTGCTGCTTCTTGATGGCTAGTGTTGGCTTGTTAGTCCCTTGAGTTGATGGATGTGGAATGTTGTAATAAGCTAGCCCAACCTGATCAATTGGAAATCCATGAAATACCTCTTTCACGGTATTGTGGAATGTGTTCAAGAAAGTTGTATTATGGTGCAACATGGCATCATGAACATATTTGTTTATAGCATCTACGAAGAAACGTTTGCCATCAGCTTTGTCTGTATCTGACTGCCCATGCAACAAAACTCTTGGTAGTGGATATTTCTGAACAACTTTATTGTCACGTGTCTTGGTGTAGGACAACAAACACTTATTCCAAAATTCTTGTATAGCTTTACTAATGACATCTTTATCCTCATTAGGTAGGTCTTCATAATGCATAAGGATATCACTGTTGTTGTGAGTTGCCATGATGATTGTGGTGTCCCACCAAGCATTCTAGAATGTATGTCAGTGCAGAAACATGTCAATGCGCCTGGCACACAGCAAGTCAGAAGGATTTGCTTGATGGAGCAAGACTAGAGACCTGCTTGGCTTCAACATAGGGCTATCCGATCCTGTGAATTCCCAAAGATGTGCTAGTCAATTTGACCTGCAATTGACAAGGAGAGAAAGTTTATTAGTAATTTAAGATGGAACATGCTAGTCTTGCCCAGACAGTTCCAAGTGTGTAGCTTCGGAAGCAGCCTAGATGAGAAAAATCGACTAAATAGCCGATACATGAGGAAATCAGCTATTAAGGACTGTAAAGCTCATGGGTTGCAATTGATTTTATGATAACAAGTACAATGCACGCAGATGTAAGTAAAATCATCAGCTGGGTGTATTTTACCAGTGTAAAGCATTGAGCCGATGAATCTAACGAGAAAGGATATAACATGCGAATAAATCGACTGTCTAGTACAAATGGATCTATAAATGCTCTGAATCTAATATGTTATTATCAACAGTGAGGGTCGACCAGATCGATGGAAGCTATGATGATAATAACAAACTAAAATCGAAGAATCTATAAAACCGTCTATACATTGATAGGTTTTCTAAAAGACATGCTACATGTGTGAAAGCACAAGCTGAATCGGCTGGAATAGCCAATTCAGGTAGAAAAGGGACTATAGCATGTGAACAATCGACTATTTAACATGGATAGATCTATGAACTCATCAGACCTAACCTGTTATCTTTAACAATGGGGTTCGACCAGATCGATGGCAGCCATGATAAAGACAACATATCAACCCTTGAAAGTAAATAGATCTATTCACATTTAAGCCAAAAAAATATTTTGTATTGATTGATTGGATGCCTTTTTACAATAGCTAGGGTCCAATATTTATACCCGAAACCTAAGCATGAACCCTACTTAAGTACGAGTCATTACAATTTTTGTGTAAGAGAAAACATTCCTAACTTAAGATAACTTGGACCCTAATCTTTCCCTTTTTGTAGAGTCCGACATGTTTCTCTCGATGCCAACCATAGCTTATTGATGTTATCTGCTGATGTCATCCTGAAGAGAGCCGATCCCAGTGCCACATCTGAACTGGCTGATATCGATCCATATGCAATCAATTCCTTGATGGCACAATCTTGGAAGTTTTGAGTTCCCACGTTCTTCTTCCAAATTTTGGTGTAAACAATGCCTTTCTGGAAGTGACCAAAGGCCACAGCATTGGTGAGTCTGGTCAGGAAGCGGTGCGTCAAGTCATGGACTTGGCACCTCGATCTTGTATGTGGTTGGACGTGGTGTGAGCGTGTTAGGTCTTGCGATTGTGAGTCCGAGCACTCTTTAAGGCATGCACGAGTATAGTCGACCATTGAGATAGAGCGGCAGATGTTTGAATTGGGGACACGTGGACGACATCCGTTGACCGGATGTTGGGGGCCATGCGTCTGGTCATGATGACCAGCACATTTGTTCACCCCGAGAAAAGTGTTGTGAGGATCCCAACGGCTCTATTCATTAGGGCTCTCTATTTAATGCATGTGGCTAGCTCTAGCTCATTCTCTTGGCCATTTTCATTGACATAACAATGTAGTGAACTAAGCCAAAGCCCCCCCACTCATCTCCATCATTGATTCATCATCTTTGTGAGATTGGGAGTGAATCCAAGTGCATTGCTTGAGTGATTGCATCTAGAGGCAGTTGGTGATTGTGTTTTGCTGTGGAATTCACTTGTTTCTCTTGGTGGCTGCCGCCACCTAGATGGCTTGGTGCAGTGAGGATCATCAAGCAGAGGAAGGTGCTCATCTCTAGCTCCGATCATGGTGATTGTGAGGGGTTCTTGACATTTCCCCGGTGGAGAGCCAAAAGGTACTCTAGTGGATTGCTCATGGCTTGTGGATCCTCATCTTGTGTTGGTTGTGTGGCACTCGATTGCGGGTTAGGCATGTGATGCCTATTAGCACGTGAACCTCCAAGTGAATGAATCGCCACACAGGGACTAGCTTGCTGGCAAGCAAGTGAACCTTGGTGAAAAATCATTATGTCATCTTGTCTTTGAGGATTTCTATTGTGATTGATTGATTGTCACTTGTCACGGCTATATATCTTCACTACATCACTCTTGTATTTACTTTCCTAGTGTAGCTAAGCTCTTTTGTATAATTAGTTTTGAGAGCTAGCTTGTGTCTTTGTGTAGTGGTTAGTAAGGCTCTTTAGTTAGTCTTTGAGAGCTCACTAACTTAGTGGTAGTGACTTAGCCTGTTGCATGTTATAGAGATCATAGATAACTAGAATTGTGGATAGGAGGCTTGCATTTTGAGTAGGCTAGCACAACACTCGCTTTACTTCATAATTGGCTAACCACTTGGCTTAAGTGTTGTTGTAGAAAATTTTATAGGCTATTCACTCACCCTCTAGCTATTAGGACCTTTCATGTGGTATCAGAGTCGTGGTCATCAGTGATTTGAGGTTTAACAACATTCGGTGTTAAAATGGCTCAAATCAACAACACCAAGAAGCCACCCCAATTTGATGGCTCCAATTATCCTTATTGGAAGGCAAAGATGACCACCTACATTAAGTCAATCAATAGAAAGGTGTGGAAGGTGGTGGAGACCAAGATTGAGATAGCCAATCCAAAGAATCCCTCCATGGCCAAAGAAGTGCTTCTCTAAAACAATGACATTGCTGTTAGTGCCATTCATGATGCATTGGATGAGAGGACATTTGAGCAAATCAAGAACATTGAGATGACTCATAAGGCATGGAAGAAGTTGGAGGAGTCATTTGAGGGCACACAAGCGGTGAAGGGTGCCAAGACATACATCTTTAAGGAGAAGTTTGCTAGCTTTAAGATGAAGGAAGATGAGAGTGTGCCAGAGATGTTCTATAAGCTTCAAGTGCTTGTCAATGCTCTCAAAGCACTTGGAGAAGAGGTGAAAGACAAAGACTTCTCCCACAAGTTCTTGAGATGCTTACCATGGAGATTTGGCACATGGGTCACTATTCTAGTGAGGAGTGGTTTGGACACCATGACACCAAACTAAGTATTAGGAGATGTGATAACCGATGACACATATAGAGATAATGATGAGAAGGAAGAGAAGGAGAAGAAATATGAGAAGAATAAGAGTGTTGATGTAGACTAGGCCCGATCTTTCAAAAGGTATGATAGCGTTGATTGGTGGAGACTCGACATTCACGATCTAGGCTTCGAACCAAGACTGATTCGGACCCCCCGCAACCGTTACACCACTACTCCAGTTGGTTATCAACCACGCAAACACGATTGACCTCGCTGAGAAGGCTTTCCTGCAAGCGAATCGAGAACATAAGAAAGAACAAGATGAACACAATCTAAAATTGCAAATAAATATGAGGCTTTCGATAATGAGAAGGAGTTTAAATCTTTATTCGAAAGGACTAATTGCCACAGGCGAACAAGATCAAGAACTAGGGGCCCTGGTTCACAACAAGCAGCCTTGGCGGCATAGTTGTAGCAAAACGATGTCTGTTTCACAAGGAAATCAAGAACTAAACAAAAACCCAAACCCTAAGGAGAGTGATGGCTGCTATTTATAGAGTCTTGGGCGTCACCGCCCTGGACGTGCCCCCTAATGGGCCCAAACACGATACACGGTCCAACGGACCAAAAGATGGTGTCGCAGCACCCTGGTAGATTCTGGATGCTGACTTGTTTTGATGATTCCTGTTGATTCTGAAGGTATTTTGATGTGAGACCACTTGGATTGGCTTCCTTATCAAATTAGCTTTCCAACCATATGTGGATTGTCAAAAACGGAGTCCAGATATGTCCTGGGTGACTAGTTTAAGGCAGACTGGTCCTAGAACCCAAGATGGGCTCCAACTTCAGTTGGACTGGGCCTCCACCATGAAAAAGATGAATTGGACACCCATGCTGGACCTCCTCCTCTCCTTGGCTTGTATGTGATGAAGAAGTGATGTCCTCATCATCCTCCCTTTCTTGAATTGAAGTCGTCCTCGACTGAAGTAGATCGTCTCCTCCATTGGATGATAGCAACGATGGCTCCGGAAGAAGACGTTCATCTTGGCGCCCAATCCTTCACAAAGGCGGCTACCATGGTGGTTTCCTGGCTAGGAATTCATCCTCCTCCAACAAAAGGTTAGTACCAACAAGAGGCATAGCACTAGAAGCAGGACCATGTGGACATATAGATGATGTACAAGTTAAAGCATAACAAGGTTCATCATGATCAGCAAGAACAGATTTAAGAGCAAATAAAACTTCTTTCATGTTACTTGATGGTTCCATTATTGGTTTGCTAAAGTCTTTATCATGGTCTTTCTTTTTCTTTTCAGCAAGTTCCTTTTCATATTGCACAATTTCAGCAGGTGTTAAAGGAAGTAAAGCAATGGTCTTTCCTTTAAACATAAAAGTATATCTATTTTGCCTACCATGATGTACAACATTATTATCATATTGCCAAGGGCGGCCTAACAAAAGTGAACAAGCTTGCATTGGCATGACATCAAAATCAGCATAATCATGGTATGACCCGATAGAAAAATGCACACAAGCAGATTGTGTTACCTTTGCCTTACCACTATTGTTGAACCACTGAACATGGTATGAATGTGGAAGAGCATGTGTAGATAAACCAAGAGTCTTGACAAGCTCAGAACTTACCAAGTTATTGCTGCCCCCTCCATCAATTATAGCACGAACATGGAAATTATTGACAATGAGGAACATTTGAAACAAATTATGATGTTGTAGCTTGTCTACTGGCTCAGCTTGTGTACTCAAAACACGCTGAACAAGGATTGATTTGTAGTCATCATCAGTAGCAATATATGCGCATTTGCTGGGGCATTCTTTAGCAATATGTCCCATACCCTTGCAGTAGTGGCACACAACTTTAGAAGAGCTGCTAGAGGAAGGTGTAGCAGATCCACTAGGAAGAAGGTGTGATAGGAGAACTCTTCTTTACAGGCGCTGGTGGTGTCTGCACATTAGAAAATTTACTCACCTCAGGTTGGACATGAAGGAATGGATGGAGTCACAGATGGAGTCATGGATCACCTAGGTTGTCATCCCTGTACTTCCCTTTCAGCTTTAATAGCATAATGATATAATTGAGAAAATCTAGTCCATTCTTTATAGTCAAGAACATCCTGTATTTCACGACGCAAACCTCCAAAAAATCTTGAACACTTATCCATTTCATCCTCTTGTATGTTACTATGTGCTAGACCAATTAAAAGCTCCTGATAATATTCCTCAATAGTTTTACTACCTTGATTTAAACGTTGCAGTTTTAATCGCAGATCACGCTGATAGTATGGAGGAACAAATCTTGATTTCATTCATCGTTTAAGTATAATCCAAGTTTGAGGTATTTGAGCATTAGCATTAGCATTATTGCAAATATCATTCCACCAGAAAAGAGCAAAACTAGTAAACTCACTAGTAGCAAGTCTAACTCTATATTCTTCAGGTACTTGATGGGAGCTAAATTTTTGATCTACAGCCATCTCCTAATCTAAATATGCTTCAGGATCAGCAGAACCAAAAAAAGGAGGTATCTTAAACTTGGTTTTAGAGAAAGGATCATTATTACCTTGGTTGTTACCTCCCATACTATGTCAGTTAAAGTTCAACCAATTACGGTTACATGCATCCTTAGCACGTCGTTGAGCTTCGGCTTCAGCCTCCGTGTCGCCATCGCCCTCCTCAGAGAGATCATCATCATCATCTTTAGGACGTGGTTCATGATGTCATTGTTCAATATTTTCAATCCTCTTGGCCAAATTGGTGATTTGTTGAAGGATCTCATTGAACTTGTCATCAAGAACGGCACGAAGCTCATTCTTAGAAACACAATCATTGAAATCTGTAGGCGCGTCCTCATTTCCTTGGCCGCTGCCTCTAGCTTTTCCTGACATGGTTAGTAGAAAGGAAAAGACAACACAAATAGTATTATCCCTACCAACTACTTAGGTTGTGGACAAGGAAAAATAAGGCACTCAACTCTCAAGCGTCTTACCATGGTCTTACAAGTGTTCTTACCAAAGGAACAGGCGGTGCAATCAGTTGGTGACTGTGATACCATTGTAGCTTGAGTGTAATAGTTGCAAGGCGAACCTGTACTTGGTTAGAAGAAAATGGAGCTTGGACAGGCACAATATAGTAGCAAGGAATAGCAAAATTCGTAACTGAATAGCAAAGCTGAATAAGTATCACAAGTACTTGTCTTAGTTGCTGGCCTACTCATGTTCCAAGTACCAGATGTATCAAGTGATGTGAACAGCAAGAATATGATTAGGAACAAGGTAGAAATCAGCAGACGCAAACACAACTCAAATGGCGCTCTCTATGTGCTCCTCTAGATATTGTTCCTCTTTTGCCCCTCTTTTTTCTATTTTTTGGGTTGTCGTTGTTTTTTTGAGAAATTCAACTTTTTTTTATTTTTTGATATTTTTTCTTCACTTAGGAGCACAAAAGAAGTAACCATAGAAAATATGAGCTTAAACAAGTGAAAGACGTGGCATGTGAAATTTCCAAAAGACGTGCTTGAAATCGACAAAAACCTTGTGACCACGAAAAGAGGATCTTGTGACCACTTTTTGACCAAAATAAAAATCTCTGACTACAGCAAAACGACGTCTGTTTTACGAGGAAATCAAGAACTAAACAAAACCCAAACCCTAAGGAGAGTGACGGCTGCTATTTATAGAGTCTTGGACGTCACCCCCCTGGATGCGCCCCCTAATGGGCCCAAACACGATACACGGTCCAACGGACCAAAAGATGGTGTCGCAGCACCCTGGCAGATTCTAGATGCTGACTTGTTTTGACGATTCCTATTGATTCTAAAGGTCTTCTGATGTGAGACCACTTGGATTGGCTTCCTTATCAAATTAGCTTTCCAACCATATGTGGATCGTTAAAAACAGAGTCCGGATGTGTCATGGGTGACCAGTTTAAGGCAGACTGGTCCTAGAACCCGAGATGGGCTCCAACTTCAGTTGGACTGGGCCTCCACCATGAAAAAGATAAATTGGATGCCCATGCTAGACCTTCTCCTCTCCTTGGCTTGTATGTGATGAAGAAGTGTCTTCATTAAGTGTGGCATTCAAGGCCACATCATCCATGGGTAAGGCAAAGCAAGAATCATCAAGTGAAGATAAAGACTCAAGCTTTGATGAGTTTGATGATGAGAAGATGGCTCTCTTTGTGAAGAGGTTTGGCAAATTCATGGTGAAAAAGGGCTATCATGCAAGAAGGAAGAAGTCATCATCAAGGAACAAGGATGAAGCAAGGAGGTGCTTCAAGTGTGGTAGCAAGGATCATCTTGTTGCCCAATGCCCCTACAATAGTGAGAATGAAGATGATGACAAGAAGGGCAAGAAGAAGGACAAGAAGGAGAAGGACAAGATGACCTTTAAGAAGAAGAAGAAGGGTGGTTCATATGTGGTCACTTGGGATAGTGAAGCTTCTTCAAGTGATGATGATGATAGTGATGATGATAAGACCACCAAGAAGAAGGATCTTGCAAGCATTGCCATAAATAAGAAGCCTTCTCTCTTTGACACTCCATCAACTTGCTTCAAGGCTAAGGCCACTAAGGTACAAACTTGTGATGATGGATGTGATGAGGAACATGATAATGGAAGTGAAAGTGATGGTGATGATGAACCCACTAAGGATGAACTAATTGACATGTTAGAAGATGCTAAAGAACATTTTGACATCAAGAGAAAGGAATGCAAAGACTTGCGTAAGGAACTAAAAGCCCTTAAGCAAGCCTTTGATGAGCTCAATGCATCTCATGAGAGGCTAGAGGAAGCTCATGAGAAGCTTGGCAAGGATCACAAGAAGGTTGAAAAAGCTCATTCCTCTCTACTTAATGAGCAAAATGAGAAGGAGCATGTTATAACATGTGATAAAGGCTTAACATGTGACATAATTGATGAATTATCCTATAAGACTATTATTGTTGCTCTCACTAACCCTTCATGTAGCTCATCATCCACTTCCACTTCACCTCTGAGTGATGGTTTCACTTGTGATGCCTCACTTATGGTTAAAATGAGACCTTAAAGAAGGAGGTTAATGAGCTCACTCGTGCCTTAGGCAATGCCTATGGTGGTGAGGCCCACTTGCTAAAGTGCTTGTGTAGCCAAAGGTTTTCTCTCAATAAAGAGGGATTGGGCTATACCCCCAAGAAAGGCAAGGCAGCCTTTGCTCCTCACAAGACTAGTTTATGAAGAACAATGGTTGGTTTTGCAATAGATGCAAGCAAGTTGGGTGAAACGGTCCACGATTTCCTCGAAGGGAAATCCATAGATTACATCATAATATGATAGTCTAGGAAGACCAAGCTATCACATTATCATTATTCAGTTGATACCACAATTCATACATTGTGGAATTACAAGTTCACAAGGCATTACAACACTTGGTAACACATCTAAGTACAACATTATACTAGCAGAAACACACATAGAACAGCATCAGAGTAGACGTAGCATGTTGGCTGGTGAAGGCTCCTCCTTTATGGGCAATCATTAGAGTTCACGTAGAATGTTAGCGGGCGTAGACTTCATCTCCTTAACTAAACTTGAGCGCAGGAACGAGACCACCTAATCCTTTCAATCTCCATCGTTGTCATCATAGATGACATAAACCTACCAAATATCTTTCAGTACAATTTGTACTGGCCACTGGCTCCTACCCTATGCTTTGCGTTGCTTTGTGGTAAGTGAAATGCAAGAGTAGAGCAAAAGGCCTATTTATGGCTGTAGTTTTCCTATGCAAGTTCATCAATATTTTATAATAGTTCATCAAGTTTTAACCCATCTCATCCACACATTCACCCATCCCATCCCACACTATCGATGCTTGATGACCGGCAACCCATCATGGGGTACCTAGGACAGTGTTCAATGGGCTTCGACGAACTCAGGAACTCGATGGTAACACAAGAGACGATGATTTTATACTGGTTTGGGCCCTCATAATTGAGTAATAGCCTTTACGTCTAGTCGGCGTGAGCCTTTTGCATTGGATTGCTTTGTATGATTATGTGTACAAGGGGTACCGCCTACCTCTCTTTATATAGGGTAGAGTGTAGGATGGTTATTTTAGTCCTAGTCAGTTACAATTTAGAGAGTCCTTATTCTATTATAGAATCTAGCTTTTCTAGTAAGCCGTCTAGGTCGATCCTTGATGGCTTGAAGTCTATGCCACCTTGCTTCATGTCCTTCAAGCAGGTCGTGGGCCAACCATGGGCCTGTTGTAGAAGTTGACCCAATAGGGAACCCTTAGGGTCCTGTATCGACAAGCCCCGAGCGCTTCATGGTTGAACTTCAAAGTCCTCTTGTTCCTCTAGGTCATGCCGAGTAGAAACAAGTATTGTTTGAGTACTTTCTGTAGAGACACCGTGGAGTGCTCTTGAAAACTCCTGGCGATGTGCACTTTCCTGAAAAGTGCACTCACTGAGTGTGGCCTTCGAGCCTCTTACTATTTGGGACAAAGAGTTGGGGTGTCTTTTCTATAGATTCTTGAAAAAGAATAAAAAAACATCCTCTAAGGATATATATCCCGCAACCCTTGAGCTAGTGTTCGATTACTAGTAGTTGGTGCTAGGATCTGAAAAGAATATACTTAGGGATGCTGAATCAATTATTGCCAGACTACTTGTCAAAAAGTAGGTGAGGCAATGTACAGTGCTCACGAAGAGTAAAGGCAAGCTGAAGCAGGAGTAGGATAGGCTCCGAATATGTCGCCTGGGTGTACTGTAGCTTCATGCGCATTGTCATGATGCACTATAAAGGTGTAGTGGGATGCACTATACCCTATAGTGTAGAAAGTAGGCTTGTACTGATCAGCAGGGACTATCGACTCCTCTCTTCATGAACCCAGTCCATGAACACCATGTTTGGCCTATAAAAACCCTCCTAGAGAGCTCTTACATATCAGCTGAGGAATAGCAAAGCAACTCTGAGTCTGTAGCCAAGAAATATGGTGGTATGTGAAGTAGAACAACCCCTAGGCATTGTTGGTAGAAGTAGTTGAACTAGTGGCAGTTAGAAGAAGTCTTGTGAGAGAGACCAGAAGCAGGCTAGTCTCATAGTGGTGCAAAACAGAATGGTCTATCAAGGCAGGTAGAAGAAGCCTTGTGATGAGAGACATGTTCTCTCATCTAGCAGTCCCATGTCAGTTCTTCGAGCATGCCTGTCGATGTTTGTCCATTGGCGATCAGCTGCTGGTATGAGTGGCGATGGCGTAGTTGGCTTGGGTAGACAGATGCTGAAAGAAGCGCTGTTGCTGCCCAAACCCGGTAGACCAAGAAGTTTTGTACCACTAACCCCAATCTTGGATGCACTATGTTGTGACAATGAAAACTGTGGCAATGAGTTGGATGTGCCCTACCGAGTAGTAACTAGGAGCTTTGATTAGTAAAATGGTACTGAGACCAAGTAGTCAGAATCTTGTAAAGTATCCAACCCTATATCCGCTAAATGGTTGTTGAATAAAAAGTCTTTGTTTGAGTACTGTGTTGCTTAACTCATACTATCGAGCAAGTGTCCGAGTACTGTGTAAATCACCCGAGTACATCATGATGTGGCCATGCAATCAATGGTCATATCATGGCAAGTACCTGGTAGGTGAGAATACAAAAGATAAGTCTAAACACAGTGTGACATGCTGGAGAGCATGAAAAGGTGTGCAACTATCATATCAAATTGTGCAGTGGAATTAAAAGGGTAGGGAACTAAAAACGCCACACCCATTGGCATGATTATCGGTCCACATGATAGTGGGAACCTTGTATAAAAGGTAACCAATCCTGAGTGTCATCTTCCACTGCTCCACTTGCTTTCTGCCTAAGTCCCATGCCACTATGAGCACCGCCAGTCTCGCATCCTTAAACCCTAGATCTATAAAAGCTCTACTTGATGGGTAAAGGAAAGAACTCGAGCGCCGCCACCAAGAAGACTGCTGAGAAGAGGGCATTAGAGGTGCTAGAGATGGCCACCGCCTGCCTAGATCTGGCTAGCATCGAGCATGAAGGCGAAGCACCTCAGGAGGCTCTACGAACAGGGGTACCTGCTAGACTAGAAGCTTGGGGAATGGAAGGCGCTTGGGGAGCATCGCATTCCAATGCTTGAGCCAGGTGAGATCGTTCTCTTTGTGCCTTTCATCAAACATGGGTTAGGGTTGCCGGCTTGTCCCTTTTTGCACGTGTTTTTGCATTACTATGGCATAACCCTGAAACCATCTGAATCCAAATTCCATCTTGCATCTATCAATTTTTGTACACCTTTGTGAAACATTCCTTGGCGTTCCCCCTCCCATCACTCTGTATCGCTATTTCTTCAAACTAAAACTGTAGCCGGATGCAACAAATCCCAGTGTTTTGGGGGGTGCTGGTATCCAATTGCGGGTGGGGAAGAAAATTGAATATCTCCACTACACTTTGGTTGATTCTGTGAAGAATTGGAGAGTTGAGTGGTTTTATGCGGGGAACATGTACCCGCCACTAGAAATGCATAACAATGCCGCACTGGTGCCCAATGCTCGTTGGGAAAAGGAGATTGTGAATGCAACAGAGCTGGAAGGGATCCATCCATTCTTATGACAAATCATAGCCATGAAGGACCAAGGGCCTAAACAGGGTTGGAGTAGTCGCTAGCTTCATCAGACACTGAGTGCAGCCACTTCAAGAGAGGGCGAACTATGGCTTTGAATACACCAGGCCAGAAGATCCTGCCCGAGTGACAAGTGTTGAACTAAACGAAGGAGTCCTAGAGATGATACAAGGTGTACTCTAGGCGGTATCGATAATACCGTACCAATACCTAGAACGTGACCACGAACATCCACTGACTATCGTAAGTATAGTTATCTGTGTAACCTTGAGATATGTTGATATTTGTAGAAACTGACTTCTGTAAATTGTTGGCTATTGATACAACATTTGGGGTGAAATTTCAATGACTTGCCCACTCTGCCTCCATGCATCGGCTTTGGGGGAGTCAGTGGGAGCTAAGCTACATCTACCGGAGTAGGTGGAGGAAATGCCACCTCCGCCATCCCTGTGGACCAAGAAACCAATAATGATTTTGAAGCGGATGTAGATGATTTCATAATCCAAGCAAACCCGAGTGTAGGGAAGGGAGTCACTAGCAGAAAATGGTCATTGGAGGTCGATGTCACTGCTAGTGCTAGTGGGACAGTGCCCAAAAGGCCCCATCGGACCTACACATTAAGATTAGGTAAGGGTAGTCTGAAGTAACTCCGTGTAGTCTGAAAGTTATTTTTGTCCTAAATCTAATCTTGAATAGCTATAGCTCATGATGCTGTTGAGAAACAGCTGGAGGAGGAAGGAGAAGACACATCATTTTCCATCAGGCAGTAAGTACGCTTTCAAGTAAAATTCTGTATGGAACTCTATCATGGATGTACTTGATGATATGTGCTCTCTACAGGATGCCACCACCAGACTTATTAAGTACTCGGGTGCCAACTCAAGGTGATGGGAGTGCACCCAGACAAGGTTTAGTCGGTGCAAGTTGTCTGGATGACTTAGTGTTGTTAGTGCCAGTGTCAAGCCTAAAGTTGGATCGGTCATCTAGCGGCATGACGCTAGGGAGACCCATCCTATAGAAGAGATCCTCCACCAAGTAAGTCTTGTAGCTTTCTTCGCATACTTGCATCATCCCAAGAATGGCAATTGACTCTGCACAAATTAGGGTACAAAAGACACCGAGTACCTAGCCATAGAGTGAAGGGCGCCAAGTCGAAGAGAACCCATATGTTGAAGGTGATCGAGTGAAGAAGGCCTAGCAGGCAGGCCCGTGTCCCCACTCAAGCCCACTGAGATGTCACAATGGGACAATCTGACATCTACTAAGGGTGGATGGGAGCAACCTGAATAGCTGAGTACCACAGATCATGTGGAGGCGCCATAGCCACAAGTAGCGGCGTTTGCTGATGGCGAGGCTCACTAGTCGCTAGGACCAGAGCCAACATAGTCTGCTGCTGTTGAAGACGGGCAAAGCACAAGAGCTAGACTGAAATAATAATACTTCGAGTGCGCCTGCCTCAAGTGCGTCGATGATGAGTACCCAGCTATCGGCCTAGGCACTCAACTCCCAGCATACAGTCCGGAGTATGCCGGGTTGATGAGGTCATGATCTGGGTTGCTAAACCAGGCCTCTATCTTCGATGGCCAATTGAGGGTATGTAATGCACTTTACCAGTTCTTGCTATTGGCATTATCTAGTTCTTATTCTAGAAATAGTCACATGCCCAGGACATGGAGTTGAAAGCTTCCATCAAGGTCCAACAAGTCTAGGAGGAGCTCACCAGGTTGAAGGAGGAGCATGCTAAGAAGGAGGCTGAGTGGAAATCCATGTAGGAGCACCATGAGGAGACTCTCTGCATCCTCTAGGCTCAGATTGGTGAGGCAGAGCACTGAAAGATAGAAGCCAAGAAAAGAGAGGACAATGACTTCGACTCCTTGCTAAAAATGGTAGAGAAGGCCGAGCTCTTTGATACCAAACTGAAAGGTAAGAGAATAGTAAGGCTTCCCTATAGTTTTTGAATGTAGTAGTCGGTGACCATGATGATGATCATGCATGTTCCTCTTTGTAGATGAGCAGGTCAAAACTAGGCAGCTAGAAGGCAAGGTGAAGGAGCTAAACAAAGCCCTAAAGACCAAGTACAACCAAGCTGAAGAGGTAATAGAGCGAGTGAGTGAAGAACTTGCTCAAGCTAAACTGATTAAACATGGAGCTAATCAAGATCTGATGTAGGCCCTAAAGTCCATACAAGATTTGAAAACCCAGTTGGAGACAGTGCAAGGGGAGCGCAATACACTCTGGGAAGCAGGTAAAGCCACTCGCACTCCTTTTTTGCACTCTAGAAGATGGTGAAAGAAGATGGGTGGACATAGTGAAGCAAATCCCTAGCCGTTTTGAAGGCTATGTGCATGGTGCCTGCCAAAATCTATGTTCGGAATGTACTCGGTACACTCTAAGTGCTATATCTAGCTGTAGATCTCCACCAGGTGACTGTAAAGTATGATAGCGAAGATCATTTAGCCGCTATGGAGAGAGCTGAGGAAGAACTGGTTGGGTTAGCCATCACCATAGCAATTGACTTAGACCTGCAGATGGAGAAGCATGATGAATAGGCTATGTTAGTTTGTAAAAACCTTTCTTAAAGCATGTGTGTGCTGAGTAGGCACTTTGTAAGAAATAATGTTCTTTTGCTTGAGTAGGCTATTAATATAACATAAAAACTTAGCCTATAAATATCGGATGTGACGTGTCTTGTTTGGGTACTTAGGCACCTAACATGGTTTACGTGAGTTAAAGTAGTCAGCGTAGTTGGGACAGATGGAAAAACTATGAACAACTGTGTAGACGTGTAAGTGCGTGTGCACTTGTGTTTAAGGGACCTTTGTGACCATCTTCTTTGAGGCTCACGTGCTAGAAGCACTAGTCAGTTGCCTTCCTCTAGAGAAATCCTTTCTGGGTTAACATGTATTAGCGTAGGGCTATATGCCATGGGTGCGACAGAATACTTAGTCGCAGAGATGTGAGCCAACTAAATAGTCAGGCATATCCCTATTAGGTGACTTTATAAGTCAGAAATGTATACCAGCATGGGTAGCTGGCATGTCCCGTAGAGGGGTAATATGACTACCCAGGTAAGGTGTGAACAACCGTTAGGTTGTGTAACTTGTAGGTTAAGTAAGAGACAGTTTTGATCTGGTGAAAAATTATAAGACTTCTATTATATTAACCAGGAATCAGAATTACAAAAGCATGAAACTAAATCTACTTAGACAATACTAAAACTACTACTAAGCATAAAATCTTCGAAGCTGATCAATGTTCCATGAGTTTTTGACCTGATCACCACTTTCAGTCATCAACTCGAAGGAGCCTAGTCGAGTAACTTTAGAGACAATGAAGGGACCCTCCCAAGGGCTAAGTAGCTTGTGTCGACCATTAGTCTTTTGGATGCGATGAAGGATGAGATCGCCAACTTGAAAAGTTTAGGGTTGAACACTTTTGTCATAGTGGCGGCGCATACCCTAAAGGTATCGAGCTGATTGGAGGGTAGCATTGACTCTGACTTCTTCTGCACTATCCAGTTTGAGCCATCACGTGTGTTCTGCCTCTCCTTCTTCATACTACTCTATCCCTGGCAAGTTCTAGATCAAATCCACGGGTAATATGGCTTTGAAACCATACATCAGAAAGAAGGGTGAGTACCCTTGTTGCTCTGCTAACTTGTGTGCGTAGTGCCCAGACTGCTTTAGGTAGCTCGTCTATCCACTTTGACCCATAGTCCTTGAGTTCCTCGTACAACCATGGCTTGAGTCTAGCTAGTATGAGGCCGTTAGCTCGCTCAACCTACCCATCAGCTTGAGGGTGGGCGACTGAAGCATAGTCGATGTTGATGCCACAATCCTATGCCTAGCTCTTGAACTCAATCTCTGTGAAGGGAGAACCCATGTATGTGATGATTCGATTTGGCATACCGAAGCGATGCATGATGTCCTGTATGAACTTGACTGCCTTGGCTGAACCAAACTTGACAAGTGGTTTGTACTCTATCCACTATGTAAACTTGTCGATGGCCATGTACCTGTGTGCCCCTGAAAAAATTCAGCGGTCTTCAGCGCCACTACTCCAACTTTTTCGTGTCATCCATGCCACTTCCGTCAGTTTGGGCTCTAACGCAGTTAAACTGCAGGTGTGAAAAGACGAAAATGCCCTTAAGTTCAAATATGTTATTAATTTTTTTTGAGCATCTTAACGACTTCAAATGAAAAAACTCAAAACTAGAAAGTTGTAGATCTCAGTCGAGATCTATAATTTTCATATAAATTTTTTTCATTTAATTTCGCAAAAAAAATAATATGATTTTTCTAAGATATATTAATCATATCAAATCATATTTTTTTTGCGAAATTAAATGAAAAAAAAAATTATATGAAAATTATAGATCTCGACGAGATCTACAACTTTCTAGTTTTGAGTTTTTTCATTTGAAGTCGTTAAGATGCTCAAAAAAAATTAATAACATATTTGAACTTAAGGGCATTTTCGTCTTTTCACACCTGCAGTTTAACGGCGTTAGAGCCCAAACTGACGGAAGTGGCATGGATGACACGAAAAAGTTGGAGTAGTGGCGCTGAAGACCGCTGAATTTTTTCAGGGGCACACAGGGAATTATGATCTTTTATAAGGGCACACAGGGAAAAGTCTCCTACTTAAAACCACGTTTAGCTCGCTTGAGAGGTCCAACCATGTCAAGCCCCCATCATGAGAACAACCATGATGGAGGGATATAGATGAGATTATGCGCCAGACCATGAGCTTGTCTTGCGAAGAATTGGCAACCTTTGCAATGTCTGACTAGGTTCTCAATGTCTTTTAATGTAGTCGGCCAGTAGTACCTGAATCGAAAGGCTTTGCTGACTAAAGTCTAGGAAGTGGCGTGATTGCTGCAGCAGCCTCAATGTATTTCATCAAGAATTTCTTTACCTTTGTCTACTTAAATGCACTTGAGCAGGACACCTAAGGATGCGTTGTGCCAATAAAGATTGTCCCCAACTAAAACGTAGTTCTTGCTTCTATGAACAATTTGAGCAGCTTCTCCCTTATCCGCTGGCAATTTCTACTCTCGGATATAATTGATAAATACGTGAGTCCAGGCTGGTGCGATAGTCAGGACCTATGTGCCAGGTGTAGTGCTATCAGAAGTGCTGGCTTCATCTCACTTAATGGATGGTACTGATAGTTCTTCAACGAATACCCTAGCTAGAACATGTGCCCTGTTTGATCCGAGTTTGGCCAAGACGTCTGCTGCAACATTGAGATCATGTACCACATGATGTATTTCTATACCTTGAAAGTGTTTCTCCAACTTGTGCACCTCTACATAGTAGGCGTCCATGGTTTCCTTGGTGCAATCCCAATCTTTATTAACCTGATTAATGACCACCGAGGAGTTGCCATAGACGAGTAGTCGCTTGATGCCTAGTGAAGTCGTAGCTCGGAAGCCATGGATGTGGGCCTCATACTCGACCTCATTGTTCGTTGCTAGCTAGAGGATTTGGAGAATATACTTAAGCTTCTTCCCATCTGGTGATATAAAAAGGACACCAGCACCTGCACCTCCTAGCTTGAGTGAACCATCAAAATACATCTTCCAATGATCAAGAATAGCTTCAAGTGTAGACTGTTGGAGTTTTATCCACTCAGCTATGAAATCAGCCAGAGCCTGAGACTTTATAGCCTTGCGAGGGATGAATTCAATGTTGAGTGCTTGGAGCTCGACTGCCCACATGGATATGCGTCTTGTAGCATCATGATTGCGTAGGATGTCACTGAGTGGGATGTTGGTCACCACTGTAATCTTGTGTTCGTCAAAGTAGTGGTGGAGCTTGCGTGAAGTGATCAAGAGGGTGTAGAGTAGCTTTTGTACACGGGGTAGTAGACCTTGGAGTTTGATAACACCTCACTAATGTAATAGATAGGTCATTGTACCTTGTATGCGTGGCCTTCCTCTTCCCTTTCCACAACTATTGTTGTGCTGACCATCGTGGTTGTCGCTGTGATGTATAGCATCATATCTTCTTGTTTCCCTAGAGGGGTGTGGATAGGTGAGGAGGTGAGATATGCCTTGAGCTTTTTGAATGCTATGTTGGCCTCCTCTGTCCACTCAAACTTTCCTAACTTCTTCAGTAGCTTGAAAAAGGGGAGCCCCTTTTCTCTGAGCTGAGAGATAAATGGGTTGAGGGTGGCCATGCACCCTGTTAACTCCTAGACATCCTTTGACATGACGGGGAGGGCCCATCTCAGTGATTGCACGAATTGGCTTTGTGCTGGCCTCAATCCCATGATGGCTGATGAGAAAACCTAAGAGCTGTCCAGAAGGGACACCGAAGATGCACTTAGCTAGGTTGAGCTTCCACTACCATGCGTGAAGGTTGGCAAAAGTCTCTTTTCAGTCATCAATCAGTGTAGCTAGATCCTTGATCTTAACCACCACATCATCAACATAGGCCTCCACATTATGACCGATCTGCTTACTTAGGCAAGTCTAGATAGCATGCTGGTAAGTGGCACCAGCTGTTCTTGAGCCCAAATGACATAGTCGTGTAGCAGTAGGCGCCAAATGGAGTGATGAAGGATGCCTTGCTTTGGTCTTCTTCTCAAAGAGCAATTTGATGATAACCTAAGTAGCAATCAAGGAAGGATAGAAGAGCTGATCCAGCCATAGAATCCATAATCTGATCAATGTGAGGTAGACCAAAAGGGTCCTTGGGGCAATTTTTATTGAGACCCATTGTTGACACAAAATGTGACGCACTGTGCCTCACACACAGCAAGCCGAAAAGTGTAGCTTCAATTGGATTCTCGGGTGTTTCGTTATCCGGAAGCGTGCCAGTCAGTTTGACCTGAAAACTAACAAGGGATAAAACAATTAAATGTCAAACTGGAACATGTCGGGTAATACCAGACAGTTCCACATATACGGCCCTGAAGCCACTTACAACGACATACAGCTATAGAGAGCTGTCTGCCAATGAGTTCATAAGCCGCACGACCATTGAAAACAAACAAGACTACTTGCATCACGTCTAAATCCACCGCATGATACTAAACATGATAACAAGGTTGTCGGAACTTACGGAGGTCGACGGATCGATGATTCCTCTCGAAGAACTCGACGACACGACAAGAGGACTCGAAAGTTGGCACGGGGCCGGTTGTATTGATTTGGTTGTGAACCCCTTTTACAATGGTCGAGGGTCAATATTTATACCCTAGACAAAATGTGAGTCCTAGAGGACTACGATTTACAAAGGAACTTCTAAACAAACTTGGAAACTTACGATTCCTTACCATAAACTTATAGATTCCTTTATTATTACAACTCTCATCTTTCCGATCGGTCTTGCCTGCCATCTTCTGTTTTCCCGAATGGAGTTACCGCCTTCTAGAGTAACCGACCGCACAAGCATTTAGCCGACCGCTTGTTTTGTTTGCCAAACACCCTTCTTCCCGCATGTGGGTCTACCTGTCATCTTCCAGAATCGACCAAAATCCAGTGTTAACACATGCCCCCTCAATTTTGGGATAAAAGTTGTTTTATTCTGAAATTGACCACAAGCTCTTTCATCCCCCTAGGTCATCACCGTTCAAAACCGCAGCCGCTGCCCAAAAATTCAAGCTTTCAGCGCAACCTCGGACCTCCTTCAAATCTTCAATGGCGACCCAGGATGAAATCCCAGAGGTAAACTTTACTTATATTCGGCAACTTTCATCTTATCCTCCCGCTCCTCTTTTTGATTTACTCCCCTCTGATTTCAATCATCTTCTAAAGGAATACAAGAGCCAGATTTTGATCCCCTATGCTGCCAACCCCGACTCCTATTTCCTCGGTCCAATGGGAAATCCTGACGCTTCTAAAATTATTGAGAAGGAAACCCAAAGAATTCCTTTCAAGTCTGGGATTACCTCGTCAAACCGATGGCCAAACACGTTCAAGAATTGGCCATTTCCCCCAATCACCGGATGGCGTAACTGGTACAGGAGAATGCTGGAGAAAAGCAGCAGCCACTGGGAAAGTCAGGACATCAGTCATTGTCTGGAATTATCTTTAGCAGAGACACCCAGGAATGATTCCCTTCTGATAGCAGCTTCTCATTTTTGGTCTGACGCTATCAATGCCTTTATCTTTGGTCATGGTATTATGACCATCACTCTAGCCGACGTATTCATGATGACTAGCTTGAATGTGTCATTGCCAGTATATCCCTACAAGTACAAGAGCAAAAGTAATCAAAGAGCCGTCAGCTCTGGATATGGATGGGTCAAACATATTTAGAACTAGATGAATGCATCTGGCGCCGTCTCTGACAAAGAGTTGAAAGCCTTCATGAATATGTGGCTATGCAGATTCATCTTCTATGGAAAATCCAATAAACCAACCCTGAATCACATGGTAATGGCTGAAGACTTAGCTGCAGGCACTCAGATCCCACTAGGCAAATATCTCTTAGGGTCTGCTTATCATATGATGCATCAGATCACCCTTCAGATGCGCCAAGGTGGAGAAATTTCTTGTGTGAATGCTAATTCAAATATGGCTCCAGCTATATATGCATCAGATAACCCCTGTGAGCCTCTTCAACCTAAGTTTTCCCTCAGTTAACTATGCTGAAGGTAGCACAACAAAGGTTAAGGCTTGTCAGACTTATGGGGAAGCAGCATCATCTATAAGCATTGATATAGACATTGGTCATTTCTTCAAGCTATTTTTAAAGGATTCGGCAATGTGCTCTAGTTTCCCTTATAGAGAAAATGAAAATCTGACTTTGCCCTGCAAGTTTAGCTATGAAATTGGTTGTTCAGGCCAAGAATCCACGGAGATTTTCAACTCCTTTATCAAACCTTGCACTTTGCCGGCCGAATTTCATCATGGGAGATTAGTACAATCCACCTATGAATTCTATTATCCAAACATGGTGGCCAGACAATTAGGATGTGGCCAACTGCCTCCAAAATTCCTCTTCTCAACAATCATAAAGTCAAGGGAAGTAATAACTAGAAGGAATGGAAGCCAAGAAGGTCTTTGAATTAGGATGGGAATTGCCAATATACGAACCATCTCCATTTGGGCTAATAGATGTTGCTCATCCCTTCTTCGTTTCTTGGTGGCAAGAATGGCATGCTCATATCTTCAATATATCAGTTCATTCTTTATGCAAAAACTTGCAACCCGATTTTGCTTCTGATAGTGAGGTAATTTCATTATGCCCATCATTTCTTGTTCTTGAATCCACTTCTCATTTTAACATCTGGTCATGCACAGGATCTTGAGTTTACTCCCCCAGCCAAAGCAATCCAGTACTATTTGGCTAGTCCAAAGCCTGCTCTAGGGTTTGATGCTCCAAACTTAAAGGAATTCATGAAAACTTCTGCAATTTTGGATTCAGCACCTCTAAAAGCACTCATGAGAACTCCTGCTACTTCAGCTGCTGCATCTTCAAGAGGAAAAAGCAAAAGGAAAACACCTGAAAGTTTTCTCTTACCCAAAAAACCAAGGACCAAGAAAGCCAAATTATCTCTTAAGGTATGAACCTTTTATTCTCTATCAGGTTACCAACCTCACTTAGCAGTAAACCTGATCACCTCTTACATTCATTACTTCCATTGCAGCCACAAGTCGAAATTCCCACATTAGACAATACCTCAGCACCTGTAAAACCAATCCCTGAAGTTTTTATTGAAGATGAAGAAATCCATGATAACGAAACTTCAGAGACTCATGAAGCTGAAGGCTCAAAGGCTCATAAACCTGATGAAACTATATGTAACATTGTTCAACCAATTCTCTTTTTCTTTCTTTTTAATAACATCTATCTCTTATGCTCATTATCATTCACTTTACCGAAAATAGATGAAATCTTAGATGAACTGGTAAGGGAAACTTCTCCTGATCAAGCTCCAGACCTATCCCTACTGAATCTTCAGCCAAGTTCCCCAGCAAGCCAGGGTATAACCCATCCTGATGATCAATCATCTTAGCAGGTAATCCTTTGTTTTACACTATATTTTAGCAAAATTACCCAATCGGCTAACACCTTCTTTCTTTTCTTTTCTTTAGAAGAACATCACTAAACCGACCACCAGTTACTCCTTCTCTATTGAGGATTACATCATTGAGAAAGGTGAAGAGATTACTTCCCATCAAACCTTATCGCTGGAAAATCAGGCCCGGCTAAAAGAGGTGATCATTCTGCTAAACAAGGATACCATCAGTCTGGTTCAGGATGCAGACCAGATAAAAGACCTCCTTGAACTCATTGATCAAGATATCCCCTCTGCTCTCAAGGCTCCCCTAGAATCTGCAGCCCATCTTGATGACCATTTTGCTATGGTGAGAAGGGCAACCAAAAATATATCTTCGAGGACCGCTCTGTAGAAGGATAGATCTCTGAAAAAGCTGGAGATTAAAGATCTTCACTCTCATATCCAGACTACGAGAAATTCCTTGGCAACCTTGGAGCCTGAACTGAAAGCCATGGAGGATGAAAAAAGCAGACTAGAAGCTCAACTAGCTGAACTGAATGCCAAAATTCAGTCTCACAGGGCCCATATAACTAACTTGCCGAAGAACATAGAAGCAGCTTCACTAAAGATAGCTTCGACCATCAAAGAAGATCAGCAGATCAAAACTAAGTTATCCAGCATCCAGAGTTCTGAAGATGAAGATCAAAAAGTGCTAGATAATGTTAGCCAAATTAGAACTGAGGCCATAGAGGCAATCAATCATCTTCTGAACCAGTAGACATTGGGTTTGTAATAAACTTAAGTGTGATATCTTCTTTCCCTTGATTAACCAGCTTTATGTTTACTTATTTTTATTCATTCGAAAGTAATCGGCCCCTTTCCCTTAAATTACTCGATTAGAATGTAGCCGATTGTCTCCATTCTTCCGATAGCCGAACGAATCCAATTCAAATATTGTGAGGGTATAACCGAACAATGTTGGCTCCAACAAACCAGGGAGATATTCAAGCGACGTTCGACTTAACCCATGCCTAGCCCAGCCCAGTAACTGGCCCAGCCAAAAGGGAAAAAACCTACTCCGCCGTTCGGGATTCTCGCCCCACAACCCCGTGGAATTCGCCACGATCCTTCACTTCGGCTTATAAATAGACCCTTCCATTAGCCTTCATCGCTATCTTCGCCTCAACGTTCTCACATCCGTCTCCTCCACTTCCTTCATTCGATTCATTCCAGAAGAAAACCCTAACCTCCATCAAAGCAAATGACGAACAGTGGCAACCGTGGCAAGCGTTCTGCCGATGGAGAGGCTGAAGGAAGCAGAGCATCGCGCTGCCGGCGTCGTGGGTATGATTCGGCTTTTTGCCCCCTTTGCAATTTCCTTGTTCATCTCTTAATTTCAATTTTTCCTTCCTCATTCATCAGGATAAGGGTCATCAGCTCTAGCCAATACCATCTCCTTCCTCCGGTGACGGCAGCTCAACCGGGAACTCCATCATCCGGCTCCTCCGGGTCTTCTAGCTCTTCAAGCTCTTACCATTCCAATCCTTGGGGTTCGGCAGAACCAGCAGATGCACACCATCCATACTCTCACGAGGAGGCGCTCAAGTTTCGCCAGGAGAGGGACGAAGCCCAGGAGGAGCTAGGCGACGTCTCCAAGAAGTTCGACATCGATCAAGCCGAATGGGAGGACCAGCGGAAGCAATTCTGTGACGCCATCACCGGTTTGATATCTTCATTTAGTTTTATCATCCTGGCTTCCTTTGCTTGCCGATCCATTTCTTCTTTTCTGCCCAGCTCTTTCCACGGAGAATGACCGCTTGAAGGCGGCGGCGAACAAGATCGCCGACAAGGTGAATGCCCAGGGGGAGACATCCGAAGCACGCCTTGATGCTGTGGACGGCCGCATTGATCAGGCCGTCATCCAAGGTGTGCACCTCGGTGCTTCTCTCAGGGCTGGCGGCAATGACCTCCCAAACCAACGAGGACTACTCCTCCTAGCCAGTTGGCTTCAGTTGGAGGACGCCCGGACGAGATCGACGACATTGATGAACGTCTGGAGGCCTACGATGATCATGCCGCTGCCCTTGCTGAAATCACAAACCCCTAGTCCGTCCTCAACAAGTTATTTGAGGAGTAGTTTGTATTAGGATGAACTTTTATAAATAATCTCGTCCTTTGGAATAATATTTACTTCTTTGACTCTTTTCGGTAAAATTCCACTTGCGATTGTCAGAAAAATGCTGAAAACAACCCAGTTTTGGATAAACATTCTTGTGCTAGAGGCGATGCAAACTGCATCGGCTATTTTGTGCTAAAGGCGATATGAATGATATCGGCTATTCTCAATCTTGTATCTGATTTTAGGCCAAAGGTGATTTTCTCTTTGTCGGTTTTTCTGATCTACATTCATGAACCAACCTCAACACTGGGGTAGTATTTCTTAAGAAATCTTCCATTAATAGCTCTGGTAAACTCCTCTCCAAATAAAGTCTTTAATATGTATGCATTGCCAGGTACACATTCTATAATTCGGAAAGGACCTTCCCAATTTGGAGACCATTTGCCGAACGCTCTATCCTTTGTTCCAACTGGCAATATAGTTTTCCAAACCAAATCTCCTTCTGTGAATTGCTTCAGCCTAACCCTTTTGTTATAATACTTGGCAACGCGCATTTTATTTTTCTCAATATTTTCTAATGCCTTGAGACGAATCAAATGTAAATCTTCCAATTCATCCATCATCAGATTCTTATAGTCTTTTTCTGCCAATTCTTTCTGTAACACAACTCGCCTTGAATCTGACCGTAATTCCCATGGTAGTACGGCATGATGCCCATAAACCAGTTCATAGGGAGACGTTTGAGTGGATCCATGACAAGCCATTCGGTAAGCCCACAGTGCTTCACTAAGAACCAAGTGCCATCTCCTTGGTTTTTCATCAATCTTCTTCTGAATGATTTTAATCATAATCTTATTTGATGCTTCTGCCTGTCCATTAGCTTGTGCGTAATAAGGAGAAGAATTATACAACTTAATCCCCATATCTTTGGCAAAATCACAGAATTCTGAAGAAGTAAACTGAAGTTCCTTGATCAGTTGTTACAGTTTGAGGAATCCCGAATCTGTGAATTATATGTTCCTTAACAAAACTGATCATATTCTCTGACGTTACCTTCTTCAACGGATAGCTTCAACCCACTTGGTGAAATAATCCGTGGCCAAGAGTACAAACTTGTGTCCCTTAATAGAAGGAGGATTGATCTGACCAATTAAATCTATACCCCATCCTCTGAACGGCCAAGGCTTGATTATAGGATTCATAGCAGACGCTGGAACTTTTTGAATATTGCCGAATTTTTGACAATTGTGACACCCTTTGTAATATTCAAAACAATCTTCTAACATAGTTGGCCAAAAATAACCAGTTCTCCTAATTATCCACTTCATCCGATAAGCTAACTGATGTGCACCACACAATCCTTCGTGAACCTCATACATCACTTTCTTGGCCTCTTCTTGACTTAAACATTTGAGCAATACTCCATCGATGGACTTGTAATATAACTGATCATCAAGAAACACAAATTTGAGAGCTTTGTACCTGAGTTTTCGGGAAACCTTTTGAGATGGATTTTTCAGATAATTGGTAACTTCGCATCTCCAATCACCATCTACTGGATCAGTATTTAAAACATCTTCCTCCATAGCAAAAACTTCCCGACTCTCTCGATATCCAGAAGCAGTTTGAGCTAACTTATTTGCTTCTTCATTGTACTCTCTAGGGATATGATGCAAGGTCACCATTAGAAAATTCTTCAAAAGTTCTCTGCACTCTTCATAATATTCTCTTAACACATTGTTCTTGCATTCATACTGATCATTCAGTTGATTAATCACCAACTCAGAATCCCCAAAGATTTCAACAGCAATGGCCTTTACTTCTATAAGAAGCTGAAGCCCTCTAAGCAATGCTTCATACTCTGCCTGGTTGTTAGTAACATGAAATTCAATAGGAACCGCATACTCAAAAGCTTTTCCTTGTGGGGAAATCAAAAGAATACCAGCACCACCACCTTTGCTACAAGATGATCCATCGAAGAACAAGGCCCAAGGCACAATGCTTATTGCCTCAACAGAAAGATCCCGATGTTGGGTAATAAAATCGGCAATAATTTGACCCTTTACCGCCTTTGCCGATTCATATCTTAAATTAAATTCCGACAACGCTAAAATCCATTTGCCAATTCTTCCATTCAAAATCGGCATTGATAGCATATGTTTGATTACATCAAAACTAGAAACCGCCACGCATTCGGAATTCAACAAATAGTGCCGAGATTTGGTACATGAGTAATATACACATAAGCAAAGTTTTTCTGCAGCCGAATACCTTGTTTCTGGGTCTAACAGCTTTC